>NC_082660.1:9914385-10218039 GCF_028023285.1 Balaenoptera ricei
GCGATAGACTGTGTATATTGCGTTTGTTCAAAGTGAACTGAGGTTTTGAGGGAAAAGGGTTCTCTTGACAACTGAGTGTTTCATATCCTGCCTGTGGAAACTCAGTAGATTTCTAAAAGCAAGTTTAGAGGCAATAAGCTAATGTTCCTGGCGTTCTTATGTGAAAGGATTATTTTTGGGCTTTGGGAGAGCGTAACACCTTTTTAAAAATTCCTACTCCTAAAATCTGTTGGCACATAATTCCATTCTAACTCAGGTCACAGGGTCCAGTTAGCAGTCATCTAACATTGTTCCGAAGGTGACCCCAAATTGTTGTTCCTCCGCAAGGTTTTAAAACTAATATGAGATTAGGTTTTGAAGGGAAGGGAAACTTAAATGAGTGTTTTTCCTTAATTATGTTTTTGCCTGCCACCGCAGGGATTCTGGGCTTTAAGCTTCTAATTTTCCACCTTCTTCATATATTTCCTGTTACTGTATTATTGTGGCCTGAGTAGGGGGAAAAAAAGGCTGCAGAGGGCAAAGAATCCCATCAATATAACTGAAATGTCTTTCTCTGCAATTCAGTGTGACTGGCTTTATTTTTATTATACTTTTTAAAAGATTTTTACAATTGCCTTCTAATTACATGACATTGTTTTTCATTTGTAGAGCTAACTGCCTACTAATTATTGATGCCCTTTAACCTTGTGCATTGAACTTTGACTCATTATTTTCAAATAAGAGAAATCGCAACCCATGGTGTTGGTGTGCGAGGACAGCCAACGAGGCCCGACGAAGCTTTCTTACTGAACTCACGTTCCACTGCTCACCACTCAAAAGTCAGTAATTTGAGAGGCAAGTGTCGGTAGAAGGGAAAGTTGCTTTATTCAGAAAAGCCAGCAATCTGGGGAGAAGGTGGACTCATGTCCTGAGATCAGCTTCTAAGATTCTGCTCAGCTAGGACAGTTTTTAAAGGGAAAAAGGTGGAGCGGGGTGGCCGGGGGAGAGGTGGGCCTTAGTGAATCATCAAGGCAGGAGGTTGGATTCTGCTTCGTTCTCCATTGCGTGCAGACTGGCTGACTCTTTCTTCAGATGTTCTCTTGCCCGCGTGATCTGCCTGCAGGATTGCTAAGGGTGTTATGGGGGTAGAGGGCTAGTCATTTACTTAGTTCTTCATTCTTACTTCTTTTAATCTAGGAAAGGAATCAACAGGTTAGACATGGTGTGCATTCAGGAGTACCTAAGTCAGGAGTTAGGTTAAATTGCCTAGTGATCTCGTTCCTATAATTAGGTTCTTTCAAGGTTAGAGGGGAACAGAAATGGGCAAACAGGAAAGGGACAAAGAGCTGCTTTCAGCTTCTGTCCCAATAGTCTCAAATCACAAATTCTCAGACCACATAGGCTTGTCAGTAGGCAGAAGGAAGGAAGGAAGGAAGGAAGGGAGAGAGAGAGGGAGGAAAGGAAAGGAAGAATGCAAGCCCACTCAGGTTTTTAATTACCTATTAATTACGTGTTAATTACTTGTTAATGCTAACATAGCATTTTGAATGTTTGTGTGGAAGATTTGAAATGCATCACCATGAAAAAATGATGGGCAGTGTCCACCTTGGGTACAATAACTGGTCAGAGAGCAATTTTACTTTGAGCTTGAGGTATGGCCCTTGTCATTTCTTTTCCGTAGAGTTCTGCCCAGTGTGAAATATCCAACCAGAAATATCTTCCTTTGAAGAACATTTACAGTGAAGGCTTAACTTAGTCGTTGTTATACCAGTTCTATTTATCTTGTTTCCTGCTGTTGCTTTTTGTATACAATCTGCTCTTCCTGGAATATCAGGAGTTCATTTTTAAGGATATGTTTTCATATTTTCCAAGAAGCTCTAAAAAGAATATTTTCAAGAAAATGTTTCTCATTGTTACCACAAAAGAGTCTGTACAATGTAGTCTTAAATGATAAAGTTGGACTCTCTAGAGCAGTGCTTCTCAAACTTCTCAAACTCACACAGTGAGAAAGTGGCCTTCTGGAAGCCAGGAAGAGGCTTCTTATGGCGAACCAAATCTGCCAACAACTTAATCTTGGACTTCCAGCCTCTAGAACTATGAGAAATAATTGTCTGTTGTTTAAGTCCCTCAGTCTATGGTATTTTGTTACAGCAGCCCCAGCTGACTAAGATGCCAAAGGATGTTTTTATAGGCTGAATATGTGAAGTCTCTCTTTAAAAGAAAATTCCTAGACCGCTTTAATGAGATCCTCCCTTTGTAGCTAATTAGGCACTTGTTCTGCCATGATTCAGGAAGACAGAATAAAGAAAAATCAACTAGAGCCTTGCCTTCTTTGCTAGACAGACGGATCTACTGAGCTTGTATTTATGCTTAGTTGGGTTTCTTTATGCCTTTACTTGTTTAGACAGACCACATTCCTCAAAGCAATGCCACCTTCCTCCTGTTTAATCTTTTTTGCTTTGTATTCCACGATGTTCTTCTATCAACGTGTCAGAGCAATTTTGAAAGTTATAAGAAATTGCCAGTCAACCGAAGTCATATTTCCTGTTCCTTCTTGTCACCTTCAGTGAAGAAAAAGAAAAGCAAAACAAGTAAAAATTACATGTAAATAGGCACTCGATCTTAGGTTTTCTCAGAGCTCTGGTCCGCCTAAACCCTATTTCCTGTTCACTACTGAATGAATCTGTCATCATCACGTCATAGAGTAAATTTGTTCTATAAAATTAGAATTGGTATTTAAGAATTTCCTGATAACAGCTGATACATTCTTTATGTCTCCAGCAATGGTTCGCGACCAGGGTCAGTTTTGCCCCCAAGGGGAGGCTTGGCAGTGCCTGAAGACATTTTGGTTGTCCGGGCTGAAGGTGGGTGGATGGGGAGTTCTGGCGTCCTGTGGGTCAAGGTCAGGGACGTTGCTAAACACTTCATACTGTGTATAGCGCAACTCCCCACAGGAAAGAATTGTCCAGCCCCAAATATCAAGAGTGACAAGGGTGAGAAGTCCTGGTCTAATGTTCCTGGATACAGTCTTGCCCCCTTGGTGTGGTTGTTTTACTCTCAAGTTCCATTGGACTTTATTTTATTTTGATGTGTGAGGGTGCTACCCATGTAATTCCATTACAGTCATGAGAATTGTGTATATACTCTTTGTCAATGAAATTTGATTTTTTTTTGAAGATTTGATATTTTGTAATGCGTAATTTTTGATGTTCTCAACAGCAAGTGATTTTCTGTATATAGTAAGTCATTAAAAATTATAGCAAGTTATTTTTCAAATCATAAATACCTCACGACTCTGTCATTTGAGCACATTTATTTAAAAACACATTTTGGCAATAACTATCTCTTGAGATAGACTGTGGTCCCCAGGCTAGAGGGGTTAGTCCCTGTATCTGGAAAGAATACGGAGTTAGGTTTTCTGTCAGAGTATTCTCATGTGGCATTGGGAGGAATACATTATAGAAACAAGATAACTCCTCTTGAGTCACGTTGATCCTGAGTGCTCTGGATAATGTGGCCTACCACCCTGCCAGTGGTTCCAGAATCTTTGACCCTGGGCTGAGTGGGCCTGAGAGATGGTTGGGACCAGCCCTTCACCTTAGAGACAAGTATTGCCAGTTGACCATTGGTTAGCCACGGCAAAGGGAAAGAGCTTATACAAAGAGAAGGCTGAGTCCTGAAATCCGTGACCTAATTGGAGCCAGTCTGGACAGCCTTGTTTCTCATGTTAGGGCTTTTTTTTCTTTGTCATCAGAGCTGCTTACCCTAAGAAGGACCTCTGTGGGCCACCCTCCTTTCTCTGCCTTTAATCGGCCTTAGGAGAAAGCACTGGAGAAAAGTAAACTGACCCCACCCCACCCCAAGCAAAACAAAAACAAAGAAACAAAAATACCAGAAAGTGAGAAAAATAAAAGGGGTGATAGCCCTTCCATAATGACAGATTGATGCCTGCTCATGGAGAGCACTCATGTCAGTCTGACCGTTCATTTCACCTCCTCTGGAAACCATCTCTCAGATTCTGCTCTTCTGGCATACATTTCAGTCTTGCAAATAAAACGTCTTCAATCCCATCTCTACTCCTTGGGGTTCCTAGCTATAGAGTTCAGTGTTTTTTGCCTGGATTAGAATCCTGGCTGTCACTAGCTATGTGATCTCAGGCAAGTTACATAACTCCTCTGTGTCTAATCTCTCTGAAAATGGGTATAATACCAGTCCTTATATTGTAGATGGGAAGGTGAGGATTAGTTAAATTAATATACGTAAAATGCTTAAGACAATGTCTGGCACATTATAAGCATCATATAAACATTAGCTATCATGATGTGTATACATTGAAATCACTGATATGTAAACACCTTAGAACTTAATTTTGTTTTGATGCAAAGGACAATTAATTGGTTGCTGAAAGGTCACTTCTAGTAATTTATCATTGCATAAAATATTGTATCTCCTTAATACAAAATTTCATATTCATAATGAGCCCTTTTTCTCTCCCAGTTCTATCCTCATCTTTATATCTGTCTGGTAAAAACAAACAAACAATCAAACAATCAGAATTTTGCTGGCTGAAATCAAGACACAGGCCAGTTTGTACACAAGGAGACCAGTGCTGTGCAATCACTTCAAGCTAACGGTACAAGATGAGTAGATGAGTGATGATGAAAATCTAGGGATGGAGAAAAGCCTGGAGTAGAACACAACCGTGCAGGAGTAAACGGAATCAAGAAGCCGGTTGGTCTCCTTGGGGCTCCAAGGGGGGAGGCAGAGTGATGGTGCTAGTCTCCTGGGATATTGCCAAGGGCTTGCCAACCTCCAGTGGTGAAGCCACTCTGTATCCAGGTGCCATCTCTAATCACCAGTGGAGGTTGCACATGCCAGAAAGAGGGGTTTATGTGAGTCTTTGTCTGGAAAAAGATGCTATTGATTCTACTTTTAACCACAATTTTACTTACAAATAAATCATTTTAAAAGCCTGATGGTGCTAAAAAGCTTATGACATAAAAACCAAAGTCTGTTACCTCCTTTCCCCTGCCTTGCCTGCTCCCTGGAGCCAAATACATTTAATTTGGCTTATTTCTTCTGTTATTTAGAAATATATTTTTAAAAATAATCATAAATTGCTAATTTTTTATGTGTCTCATTTTAGACATTATCTGTGGACTTTTTATTATGACAGATTTTAATCACATTTTAACTTTGTTAAATCCATATGGAGTGTTTTTTTTTTTTAGAGTGTTTTTTATTATGATGATGGTGTAAATATCATTCCTTGCTAGCCTAGGTTTCACATTATGATTACATTTCCTTTCTTGAATAATTGATTTGTTTTTACGATTGCTTTTGTTTTTTGCTTGTTTGTTTGTTGACCATCTGGAGAAGTCTTCATGCAACCCCCATAATTCCTTAAAACACCTTTCAACACAATTTCCCCCAGAGCCCAGCAGGTCAGTTTCTGTTGTTTTCCTGAGTATCCCTCACACCTCTGTCAGTCTTGGGCGGCTTTTCTTTAGGCCTACTCTGAAGCGCTTATTTTCAGGTAGCTCTCATTGTGTCATCATCCTAATAATTTTCTTCGTTTCCTTCTCTGATGCTGGGACCTCTGTTTCTCCTGAATCCCATGTTCTTTCTGCGTAGGTTTACTCTCTCGTTTTGATGGAGCACATCCTCCAGTACTTTCCTAAGAAAGAGTACATGGCTATCGTATCTTCTCTCAGCTCTCTGAGGATTTAGTTATAAATTAAATGCTGTTTCAGTTTCTGTTTCTTCTATGGGAAAACCTCCTGGCTTCTCCACTGGTTGAGGAAGAATTGTCATTTGGCTACACTCAGTGGGGATTGCAAGCCAGCTTAAAAAAGAACTTTCTAGTGATGCCAATCAAGTACCCTCTTTCCAGACTGTTGGCTCACCCTTCCTTCCATTGTAAATGGTGCCTCTGAATCCTAAAGCTTTTGGGGGCTCTGACGAGCTTAAATGCTTGCTTCTACCATTAGCACCCCACCTCCTCAACCAAAGCACCTAGCTTCAACCTTTTTCTTCTCTGCTAAGTGCATTTGGCTTTCCTCCACTTGATTTCTGTAGCTTAGAGTATAGATGCTCCAAAGTTGATGGAGGTTGTGCTCTGTTTCTTAGTATTGTTTTTAACTAATTTTCAAAAATACAGGGTGTAATGTCTTTCCTCTGCCATCTTGAAAGTATGACTCTGATGCCCTTTTCTGTACTGTGACTCTCAGTTGATAATAGTTGTCTTGTACCTGCCTCATGGGGTAAATTAGTGGAGTCGAATGAAATGCAACAAAACCAAGGGTTGTTCTTCTTACAGCCTCATTTCCCATAATTCTATGATAATTAATTCTGTATTCTTTCCATATCAAGCACATTCACAAATCTCAACACTTGCCTTGCACTCTGACAGCTCAACGAAAACTTGTACTGAATGTGACTTTCAGGAAAATGTGTACATCTTCCAAGTTTCATGCTTTGAGTTCGTTAACTCTTGGCAGTTAGCCCTGCCTTCTCTTTAATCCCATTGTTTATTTTTTACACACGAGTCTCCCAATCCAGATGGGAAAGTCTGGAGGAAAAGACATCATCTTATTTATTTACCTCTGAATCCTCAATGACAGCGGAGTTCCTTGCTTATAGTGGGTGCTCAATTAATATATGTTCAGTGAATGCATGGATGATTTTTTTTATTTGAATGATAGCCCTCTAAAAGACAAGGACAATGCTTATCTTAATTCTTGGTTTTGCCTCTTCTTCTCATGCCAAGTCCAGCTTCACCAGCAGCTGGAAATTGATGTTCTGAATGACAAGGTAGACAGTAAGTTGTTTCTGTACCCTCTTTCTGATTAATGAATTACCCTTTTGAGTTTCACATTTTTATTTTATGGCCAGTTCATTTACCCTCAGTCTTTATTTTCATCTTTAAATTTGTTAAGTGTTATTTTCAAACATCTCTTCATTTTTAGGAACAGATGACGTTATTGAAGTCTTTTTTAGATGGAAACCATTCTCTGAAGCATTTGACGGCTGCTATTTACATTCCTAGAAAAATATTTCCGTAACACTCAGGGTTCAGAGGAGTATTTATATCCAAATTGCAAAGAGAAATTCAGTCTTATCCTTGAGCTACAAATCAAATTGCATCTTAAACATTATATTTAAGAGAGACATGACCCTCAATTTTGGCTTTTAGGAACATATCTTCCATCAATTTATTCATTCATTTATGCAACTATTTAATGAAATCCTATTATGTGCCAAGCAATTTGGAGGGCTTTAGAAATGCATATATAAGTACGTTCTCTGCTCCAAGGAGTCTGGGAGGGAAAAAGACATAGATTACAAACCAAATACAATGCATCCCATACGAATAGATAATGGTTCCTGAGACCAGTGTCAAAGGACGTGAGTATGACATCTGATGGCATGAGAGGAAGAAGGTGGTCTTGTTCTTCTCAACAACTTTTTGAATAATAATATGAATGTGAGTCTGTTCAAGCAAGATTTAGATTCAAACCCATGAAACATTTATTGACTACCTATTATATGCGAGGTGAGGTGCAGTACCCAACGTTTAACACATATCTCATGAAACTAACGTGCCTTCAGGTTGCATTAATATTTAACTAAAACAGAACAGAGTAAATCGAATAGGTAAATCGGAACAGTTGAGAATTTTCCATTTATTTCCATTGTCCGTGGGATTTGGTGGTTATCTCAAAAGGCCTGCCCTGACTTTGGAGTACAGACACCCTTTTTTCCTTACTCAGTGGTTCTTAGGTTTTAGTGTATTTAAGAATGACTGTACATGGTTGTGATACCCAAAATCATCTATAATAAACTGCCCGGTTGGTCATTTTGACTCTACACTAATTTTGCCTTACCTGCTAAATTTGTTTCCTGGTAAGAAGCAATTTTTACTTACCCATGTCCCTATCAGATCATTTTAAACACAAAAACCCAATGCTTTTAGAATATGTCTTTTGTGCCTTATCTGGTCTGACGCTTTCACTTTCTTGAGGATGCCAGTTCTGCCAGGGAGAGACCGTTTACCTCGAGCTCAATGAGACAAGCCAGGCCCACGGTCCACTCACAGGGAGAACCAGGCGGAGCAGAGCTGAAAGGCCCCTCCCTGCCCTCCGTGACTTGGGCTCCGGATTTGTCTTAGACCAACTGGTGGCACAACTGCCCATTTCAAGCTTGTGTCTGGCTCAGGCCTCTGCACTTACTGTTCCCTCTTCTTGGAAAGCACTTCCTTCAGATACGAGCGTAGCCTCTACCCACACTGTCTTCAGTCCTACCCGCAGTTGTCTGCTTCTCAGCGAGGCCTCCGCTGATCACTCTTTATAGAATAGAAGCCCCACTCCCAATCCAGCAACCGCTGAACTCCTTATCCTTATCTTATCCACAGTACTTCACATCCAGAACATCGTCTTAGTTGTCCACTGTTTTTTGTTTTTTTAAAAATATTTATTTATTTATTTGGCTGTGCCAGGTCTTAGTTGCGGCATGCAGGATCTTTTAGTTGCGGCACGTGGGATCTTTTTAGTTGCGGCATGTGAACTCTTAGTTCCGACGTGCATGTGGGATCTGGTTCCCTGATCAGGGATCGAACCTGGGCCCCCTGCATTGGGAGCACGGAGTCTTACCCACTGGATCACCAGGGAAGTCCACTGTTGTGTTACAAATTACCCTGAAACGTAACTACTTAAAACAACAAACATTTATTATTGCAAGATTTCTGTGGGTCAGGAGTCTGGGCACAGCTTGGCTTGGCTCCCTGGCTCAGGGTCTCTCATAAGGCAGCAGTCAAGGTGTTGGCGGGGCCATAGTCTCTCCAGGTTAAATTGGAGCAGGTTCTGCTTCCAGGATCGTTCACATGGCTGGTGGCAGAATCAATTCCTAGAGGTTGTTGGACTGACAGCCTCAGTTCCTCTGGCTGTAGGCCTTCAGTTCCTTGCTATGTCAGCCTCTTCGTAGGACAGCCCAACATATGGCCACTGGTGTCATCAAAGTGAGCAAGCAAGATAGAGTGAGAGAGTTCCAAGATGGAAGCCACAGTCTTCTAAAATGGAATCTCAGAAGTGGAATTCGATCACTTTTGTCGAAGTCTGCTGTTAGAGGCAAGTCACTAAGTCCAGTCCACACTCAGGGTTTGTAGATTGTACAAAGACGTGGATTGTTATTCTGCAGAGGTAGAAATCATTGGGAGTCATCCTAGAAGGCTGCTTACTACATACCATATATGTACTGGTTTATTTTTCCATCTTCCTTTCCACAAACCAAAATATCAACTCGAGGAAAACAGGGATTTTTGCCTGTTTTGTTCACTGCTGAAGCTCCTTGGTGCCTAAAATGTAGTTGACATCCAATAGATGTTTGTCAAATGTTTGCATTTCCTAAAACAAAGGAGCTTTTGAAATCAATGTCAATATAAACTTCCCTGATGTCCACCCTAGAAAATTGCATGACCTCTGTTGTTGTTTTTTTTCTCATAATATCCTCTTTTTCATTCCAAGCTTTGGTCATGTGGAACTTACTTCAGTTCCTCCATTGTGCCACCATTTCATTCCTTCGTCTTCATAAATGCCGGCCCCTCTTTTCTAAAATTCTCTTCTTCCCAACATAGTTAGAGGCCCATCCTTGATTCCTCTATTGGTTATCTTTGGAACTTTAAATAATATGCTTAATCCTTTGCTTCTTGTTTCACAAACAGTATTTCTTCATAGTATATGGACTTCATAATATAAAGATATTAATTCAACTAGCCTTTCCTGGATACCATCTTACATCTTCCTTTTTCTTGTTCCCATCTAACATCTCTTGTTCCCTTATGTTATTATAAGTAGTAGCATAATTTCTTTAGCTGACTTTTTTGGGCATATTGATTGTTTTCAATTATTTATTATAAATATCAATTATTAGAAGTCTTTACCATATCTTTGAATATTCTTTCATAATAGGTTCTTTGAAATGATACTTCAGAGTGAAAGGCTTTGCACATTTTTAAAGTTCTTGAGACCTACTGGCAAATTGCTATGTAGAAAAATTGTATCTACTTGATATCGTACCATCTATCTCATTTATGATTCCCTAGCCAGCATTAAGTAATATCATCTTTATAGGATTTTCCAGTTTGCTAAATGAAAAACACTCATAGCTATTAGATTCCTATTGAGATTGACTTGTTGTAATATGTTTATCAGCTATTTGTATTTCTTTGTTTTGTGAATCAACTGTTCATTTCCTCATCCTTTTTATTTGGGGGGTGTTAGTCTTTTTTGTATTGATTTGTAAGCACTCTTTGTATTTGGTGGAATCAATTCAGTATTGCCAACATTTGTTACAAATAGATTATCTCCATTTGTCACATGTCATTTAAGGGTATTATGATACAAAGGCTACTTATAATTTTCATATAGACAAATGTATCGATCTTTCCATTTTAATATCTTCTCCTGTTTATATACTTAGCTCTTAATCTTGAACATATATTTAAACTTCAGTGCTTTATATTAAGTGGGCTTTTCTTTATTCTTAGGTGTCAGGTAGGGTCTCTCAACCTCGGCACTATTGACATTTGGACTGGATAATTCTTTTTCTTGTGTGTGTGTGTGTGTGTGTGTGTGTGTGTGTGTGTGTGTGTGTGTGGTGGGGGTGGTGGGGGTGGTGGTGAGGGGGCTGTCCTATGCGTTGTAAAATGTTTAGTGACATCTTTAGCCTTTACCCAATAGATGCCAGTTAGCAGCCTCTTCTTCCCATCCTGACAATCAAAATTGCCTCCAGATATTGATAAATGCCAGGATCGGGGGCAGGGCTGGGGCACTGGAATAGCTCCCAGCTGAGAACCACTGTTTTAGAGCAATAGGTTGTATAAATAGTAGAGAGGCAGGGAAGAACGGGGTAAAATGGAGGTAGAAAGGAATTCTATCTAGTGTAAATGAAAGGAGACACAATTTTTAATGCTTCTAATGAATGTTTTCTCTCTAAATAAGAGCTTTTTTTTTCTTTTTGAAATATGAGGCCTCATGCTCATTTCTTTTGCTCCTTATGATAGAAAGTTTGTGAACCTCTGATAAAAATATAAGCAAATATCTGCATACTCAGTAAAGCACATTTTAATGTGCAATAGAGAGGTTTTGTGAACGAATCTTTACAGTAGTCTTGTAAATCACTTGATCACACTTTGAATGGCTTGGTTGTTTATGAGTATGTTGTGATTAAGTAGGGTTCCTTAAATCTAGCTTTTCGTCTTTTTAAGCTCTGGTTTAAGTTAATTCCTAACTACTGGTAGCTACAGTTTTACATATAGAATATGAACTGCGTTTTTCTGCTTTGTGATGTGAGAAGTAGCCACAGAGGGTGGTGTAAACAATATTTCAAAAAGGGAGATTTCAAGGTAAATAGCTGAGTTATTAATATACTTTGGTATCCTAAATAGTCTTTTAAAGTTTTGTGGGTTAGCTTTAGAGCTCTCATAGTTGTTGGTATTAAAACCAGCGTTGAACAGCTAGGTAAGGTTTTAGGAGCGAGGAAGGGGTTTATTATGTTGGAGCTTGTTTTCGTAAACGAAGTTATGGGCAGAACAGAACAGTACAGAGCAAAAAGCAATCCGTTTCTGCTGACATGGAAAGGAGACGAATAGGATTTAGCTATAAAGACAGCCTAGAGATTGTCATCTCCTCTCCTCCATGGACATAACAGTGCCTGGGGTACGGATGATTTTCTAGGATCTGAAAACATGGAGAGTGAATCGGCCTCTTGCTGCTGGGGAGATAATGCTCTCCAGGGGTTGGCCAAAATTCACAGCTGCATCTTCTGAGTTACCTGACCCAAGGGGAGTAAGCAGATTTTACAACTTGAAGGCAAGGTAGCCACGAGTGGAATCGGGGCTGAAGATATTAAACAGCAAGAAAAATCTGGTCAGAATGCAAATGGTTCAAAAAGCATGATCCCAAAAATCCAATTCAATGAACAATATTTTCTGATGGCTTACTATGTCAAAATGCAAGGGACCATAAAGGTATGACTTACTTCCTGTCCCCAAATACCTTAAAATCTATTTGGAAAGAAGAGAAATATTTGAAAAGTTAAGCAGAAATAAAAGGTCTCAGCAACAGCAGAAGAGACCACCTGGCAGTACATCTTCAATTGCCAACTTTGTGATGTCAACCTGAAGGAGGAGAAAGGAAAGAGATGGGTAGCCTGGGGAAATCAGGGAAACCAGGTAAAATCTCAGCGGGGTTTTCAAGATGAGGATGACTTGACAGGTGGAGAGAAGAGGGGGTGGAGGCCTTCCCAGTCAATAGAATAGTATAAATTTATTGAAAGTTTGGAGGTGACAAAATGCAGAGTGTGTTCAGGGGCAGAGAAGCTTCAGATGTGGAGGAGAGAAATAATGTAGGTCAGTAGTTGAAGGGCCTGACCTGTAGCGAAGCTCCAAGGTTCATGGTAGACCTCTGCTCTCCAGGCCCTTCTTTACACTGGTATTACTTCACTTCTTCTATACTTGGGTGTGTTCCTCCAATGCATGTGCTTTAATTTATATAAATTGTATTGTGTTTTAAAGATTCCATGAGAAATTGCTGTTTAGGGACACCCTGCGATGAATACTTAGCTTGGATTGTATCCAGGAGGGTAATTTTGTCAAGTTACAAATTTCAGAAATTGTTATCAAGGGTCTTAGGGTTGGCTTAACCCAGTGGTTGTGATTCTGTTTCCCTGTGATCGTCTCTGCTCTGCTGTCCTCTCAACATAGGCCTCATCTCACTCTGCTACCAAGATGGTGGCTCAGTTCTGTCCATACGTCCCTGCTAGAAAATATCAAAGGAAGAGAACACATCCCTAACTTTAACTCTCTAGGTAGCGAAGTGCTTCTAGAAGCACCTGGGAAATTTCCTCTCCAGTCTCCTGGGCCTGAATTAAGTCATATAACTTTTGCTGAACCAGCCTCGGTTGGCCATACCCTGATTTGCTGAGGCTTGACTTATGAAACCACATGCGGGACTTGACAGGTCTAGACCAATCAGGGCCACTCCTGGTGCTGGGTGAATCCCCAAAGCACAGGGCAGCTACTCAGCGGAGGAGAGGGACAGCATAAATGTTGGGGAAAGCCTCAAGGTCCAGGCATTCATGCTTTAATTGTGGTACTGATGTGGAATTTTATATACAAAGTTCGCTTTTTAAAAACCACCATTGTTATTCTTGTGTATTTACTAGCCCATGATAATTTTAATTTATTTTAGCCAAGTGTCAGCAAAAGTCTTTTTCAGATTTTGGTTGGGATTTGAGTAAAATTAACTGAGAAGAATTGTCCCTTTCACAGAGGTGATTGTCCTCATCCTTGAACATAGTATGCTGCTAAGTTCCTTTTATTTCTGTTAACATTTTACGTTATCTTCATATATGGTTCCTCATGAATGCTTTCTTCATAACATACATTTTTTTATAGATAAGATTTTTAAAAATATTTATTTTATTTATTATTATTTATTTTTGGCTGCGTTGGGTCTTCGTTGCTGCGCACAGGCTTTCTCTAGTTGCCGTGAGCAGGGGCTACTCTTTGTTGCTGTGCGCGGGCTTCTCATCGTGGTCGCTTCTCTTGTTGCGGAGCACGGGCTCTAGGCGCGCAGGCTTCAGTAGTTGTGGCTCCCAGGCTCTAGAGTACAGGCTCAGTAGTTGTGACGCACGGGCTTAGTTGCTCCGCGGCATGTGGGATCTTCCCAGACCAGGGCTGAAACCCTTGTCCCCTGCATTGACAGGTGGATTCTTAACCACTGCACCACCAGGGAAGCCCTTCATAACATACATTTTTTATTAGATTCATGCCAAGGTGTTTAATAGTTTTTCTTACTATTGAAAAGGGCATCTATTTTTCTATTTTACATATTTGAACTGGTTAGAATGTGGCATTTGGGATCTTGTATGTTTATCTTGTCATTAGCCACATGTTGAATTCTCATATAAATTCTAATTATTATCTTAACTAGTACATTATCATCAAATAATGAAAATATTGTCCCTTATTTTATAATCCTAAAACCTTTTACCAATTTTTAAAATCACATTGTTTGCTGTAATCTCTAGTACAGTGTTGCATATGTGTTGAATATATGCTGACCGCAGTTATTTTTAGCTATTTCTGGATTTTCCCTGGAAGACATCTTAAATGTAACTGCTAAGTAGGTTATTTTCTGTACATTTTTAGTAGGTACCCTTTTATTGCCTTAGGAATTTTCCTTCTTTCCTAGTTCGCTATAAATTTAATTATGATTTGGTGTTAAATTATAGTAAATGCTCGTTCTGCCTTGATTAGGGTTATTTTTACGTCTGAATTCGTAAATAAGTTTGGTCTTTTTTTCTTAAGTTACTTTTCTTTGATTTTGGTTTCATAGTTATGCTAGCCTTTTGAGTCAAGTTGGCAGCCTGGACATCTTTTGATACAATATAAAACAGTTACTGTAAGATAGGAATCATTTGAGTAGAAGTTTAAAGTCTCCAGTAAAATCACGAGACCTGGTGGGTATTCTGTGGGAACTTGGACCACTGGTTCCATTGTTTTTATATTCACTGGTCTGTTGAAGCTTCCAGTTATTCATTTCTTTGTAGAGATTTATTTCCTAGGTTTTGAATTTATTGGCTTAAAACTGTGTATGGTTTTCTCTTATGATTTCTGAAATCACTACAGCATCTATAGTTATGCCCTTCATTTTTAATATTATTATTTTTGCCTTCTCTCTCTTTTTTCCTTATCTCTAGAGGTTCATTTATTTCATTAAACTTTCATAGAACCATCATTAGCTTCATTGAACAACCCTGTAGGGGTTTGTTTGGTTGGGTTTCTTTCCATTTTAACTTCTCTTTTTTATCTTTCATTTTCTTCCTCTTGCTTCATTTGGCATTTTCTAGTTTTGTGAGTTGATCACTTAATTTATGTTTAGTTCCTTTCTCTTTTTTAAAATAATTAAAACATTTAAGTACTGCTTTAGCTCATCCCACTAATTTTCGTGTGGACTAGGCTTTTCATTACAATTCAGTTCTAAATATTGTATAATACGTTTTTCTTTCTGCACTAACCGTGAATTATTTAGACAAATATTTTAGTTTTTAAATATTTGGGACTTGAAGTCTTTTATTTCTGTTTGTACCGCATTGTGATGATTCATTATAGAGGGTAGGAGATCAGATTTTTAAAATTAAGAAAGAATTATTTTGTCCTAATGCATAGATGATTTTTTTTAAAAAATCTGAATATCTGTCTTTTAGTAGGTGAGTTTAACTAATTCATATGTATTAGGGCTGTTAAAATATTTGGACTTATTTCTTGTATCCTTTTTCTTTTTATGTTTTTTGTTTTCTGATTTCTGCTGGGTTGATTGAATTTTGTTCCTTTTTTTTTTTACTGTTCGGAAGCTCTGAATTCCATCTTTATTATTTTTTGCCTATCTTTTTTATAATTGACAAGCAAGCACACTTTAATATTTTTCTAGCAAAAGTTAATCATTATTTGCCCTCCCAAACAAGATACTTTAGCTTCCCTACATCTTCCCAGCCTAGGACCTACACCCAACTCTCAAGCTAGTGTTCCATGGGTTCTAGAATTTTTATTTCAACCTATTTTTACACATACACACACACACACACACACACACACACACACACACACACACACAAGCACACATACTTTTTCTATATAGTACTTATTTAGATTTAGCAATTTATTTTCTTTTATTCATTCTTCAGCTTTTGTCTTTCACGCTTCTTTTATTTGTTTCAGTTATACTGGCATCAGTCCTAACTCCCCTCCCCACCCCCATTTGTGGTCAATCCATGGCAAACTTTCTGAGTTCTAATGTGTCCGAAAATGTCTTTGTTTAATTCTTACTCTTGAATACTGTTTTGAGGTTCTAGATTTTTCCCCCTCAGAGCTATCTCAGTTTTACTTAGCCCCCTTCAAATATCTTACTCCATTGACTTCTGGAATTTACTGCTGTGATGAGGAATCTGATATGGTCTCTCTCCTTCTATATCTCGTGGGTAATCTGTCTTTGTCTCTTTTCCTTTCATGATGCTCCCATTACACTTGATTTTATGCAGTTTTGCTATGAAGTATCTTAAGACTCAAGTGAATCTTTCCTGAGAGTTTATAAGCTTCAGTCTTCTCTGAGGGTTCACTGAGAAACCAGTCGTATTATGCATTCAAAGTCCCTTGGGTACCTGTAATTTCAAAATAGAACAGAATTTTGTTCCGTGAGTTCTGTTCAGAATCAAGGATCAAAAATTTACTGTTGAAAAACAATGTGTGGATATTTCCATCCATCTTTTACCCAAACCTAGAAAATAAGGGAGAGGAATAGATAAATCAGTGCTGTCTCTGGTCTTTAGGGACTTATTATTTTGTAATTTACTAGCCCTAAAAAGAATTAAAAACTCTTTGGATTGTATCCAACTATATTTTTTAACAACTGAGAGTATCACCAAAGCAATCCACAGATTTTCAGATGACCTTATGAAGTCAGCTATTCCTGCTGTTTCAGTAAAGTTGTGAAAAGTCAGTTGAAGCCGACGCTGCGCACAAAGAGTTTGTGAAATTAGAAATGGAAGAGCAGACTATCAATGAAATGACCTTACTTTCTCTGTCATCCTTTGTGCAGTTTGGTGTTGGTTATAAAATTGTTCTACCTCATTGGTCATTATAAATTCTGCTGGTCAATTAATAAAATTTGGGCAATACTAATTTCAGAAGGTTATATGCCAGGCTCTTGCTGAAAAGAGTGTTGGGGGGAAAGTAAACATATACGTCACTTTATAATTTTAAAAGTAGTTTCTCATTTGTTATCTCATCAGTCCTAATAACAATATGGAGAAAGTATAGCTTTTGTTTTTTCAGAGAGAAAAATCTTCAGAGATTTAGGATATCTCTCAAATAAGAGAAGTTAGATTATGCCAGACAGTCGGGGCTTAATCCAGCATGTCACACGGAACCTTGTTAGGTGGTAGGTGCTCAATACATATTTGCTTAATGAGTGGGTGACAAAATCTGGGATTCTGTGGCCACCCTCAAGGCACTTTCTACTTCCACAGCTGCTTTTAGCCACATGGAATTATACAACCATTGTGGAGGAGGCAAGAAACAGAAATAGTCAGCAGAAAGGAATTTTTCTAAACAGAAGGTGAAGAGGAACTCTGTGAGCTAGAAACACTTTTTCCTAGTTTATAGATGAGGAAACCATGACTGAGCGGTGGGAGACGATTCTCCCTGAGTGTCTCACCTTTCCACATTGTCTTGAGAGCAAAGACACTGACTACCTTTCTCCCAACTGTCTTTACAAAGATGTTGGTATAGTGACCAAACTTGGATGACAGTCACAGTGACTCCATCCAGAGCAAATGCAGGTTTGCTTCTTGTCCAGTATAATAAAGATAATCGCTCCCTCCAGGACAAAGTGCAGGCAGGCTTTACCGTCCACTAGGAAAGATTCAGGTTCCCTAAATTCAGGATCCCTGTCGTGTAACCCAGTGTGTACAGATGTCACCTGACCCTCTTTGTGTCAGTGGGGATTGAAGCTCTGGAACTGGCACAAATGCTGATACTCTGGTTGCTGTAAGTAAGAAATTCTTTTTTCTCCTACCCAGGAATCTCATGTCTTTGCCAAGCAAACATGACACTATAGCAGACTAACATGGTAGCTTGAAAATAGAGTAAAATCTCAGACCTTTCACAGTTCTTGAAAGTTAACAAGGCTTAAAGCCATCTACTGAGAAGTCATGGGGCTTGGACCCATGTGTCACGGAACTCAGAGCCAGAGCTTCCAACCTCCACTCTGTACTGCTTCCCACAGAAACAGACGTGTATAATCTCAGCAAGAGCCATGGTGTTACTAGAACTGTTTTCTTTTTATGTTCTGAACTAATGAAGTACAGAGCTGATTTCATTTTCTTCTCTATTATAGCCCTTGAAATTATATCCTACCTTATTCAAAGGCAAAGAAAATGGGTCACTTGTACTGTATGAGGGTCGGGAGAAGGTTACCTGTCAGCAGATGAGATGTTTCCACTGTGAACAATTCCCATTTCCCCAGTAAGGCATCATCGGTTAATATGTCATATTCTGAGTTGGTTCAGCACACCATATGGTTTTTGGCCATCGGAACCTTCCTTTGAATTATTTTGGTAACTTTGCTTTTCCAACAGGGAGGTTGAAAAGTGCAGAGCTCTAAGAGAATGAGACTGAACAAAAAACAAAACCAAAATAGGAAAAAGTTCCCACGTGTGAGTCAGAAAACTGCCAACCCCTGTATGACCTTTGAAAAGTCACTAGACTTCACCAAACTTTAGTTTTTTCATCTCTAAAATGGAAATAATGATCTCAGTGGGTTGCTTTGAGGGTCCAGTAGGTAATGTTGCCAGATTTATAAAATAAAAATACAGTTGCCAGTTATATTTTTATTTCAGATGATTATTTAGTATGTATGTCCCAAGTATTACATATGACATATTTATACTAAATAATCTGTTGTGTATCTGAAATTAATTTTTTTTCTTTTTTTTTTTTTTTTTAAATGAAGTATAGTTGATTTATAATGTGTTGGTTTCAGGTGTACAGCACAGTGATTCAGTTATGTATATGTGTATATACATATATAATCTATTTTTTCAGATTCTTTTCGCTTGTAGGTTATTACAAAATACTGAATAGAGTTCCCTGTGCTATATGGTAGGTCCTTGTTGGCTGTGTATTTTATATATAGGAGTGTGTATACGTTAATCCGAACTTCTTAATTTACATACACCGCTGCCCCCAGAATCTGTAATTCAAATTTAACTAGGTGTCCTATATTTTATTTGCAACCCTACAGAGATATAACCTATACTGAAGTGATCCTGACTTGAGGATTTGTATTCTGCTGATTTATTAAGGAATTGTGCCCAGAGTTGGCTCGGGGAGTCTGGAGAGGGGACACAGGAGGGGAGGAGTGAGACAGGCAGCTGGGCAATTGCAGGCCCTGTCCTGCAGGGGACTCCAGCCTGACCCTGCGGGCGGCTCTGGAGTGTGAGGAACAGTGCAGATGGGTCTCAACCAGTGGTGGGGAAGCTGGGCCTCGACCTTCCCTGTACCTCTCACTTATTGGTTAAGGGGTACTTCTGGCTCTCTGCGGTACTGGGCAAAGCAGATCCGAGGGCCCTAGGATAGCCAGCCCCTCATGGAAGATCTGCAGCTGCAGATCATTGAATAGGAAAGCACATGGGTGGAGGGAGGGCAGCGAGGAGGAGCCAACAGAAGCCGTAAGGAAGGGAGGTAAGGGAACCTGGGAAGAGTGCCCGCAGTGCCCACCCCAGTGCTCTCCAAACTACACAGTGCTCTGAATGGTCAATAACAACAGATTGAAGGGCAATGGGACACAAGACTCTCTCCTAAGAAACCTAATCCATTCGGCTGTCACGGCAGAATACCACAGACTGGGTGGCTTGTAGCCAACAGAAATTGATTTCTCACAGTTCCGGAGGCTGGAAGACAGATTCGGTGCCTGGTGAGAATCCCCTTCCTGGTTCGTACATAGCCATCTTCTCTCTGTGTCCTCCCATGGAGGAAAGTGGGAGAGCTCTCTGGAGTCCCTTTTATAAGGGCACTCATCCCATTCATGAGGGCTCCACCTTCATGACTTAAATCACCTCCCAAAGGCCCCACCCACCCACCAATACCATCACTTTAGGATTTCAACCTATGAATTGGAGTGGGGAGGAAGGGGGAAAAACATTCAGTCCCTAATAGAAACCAAAGAGATTGAGGACGCTACTCCCCCAAAAGTTGTGTTATAATTCTCTTAATAGTTCTCATAGTTCCTTTCTAGATCCTGCGACTCATGTAGGACCTTGGGTAGGGTCTCCTCTCCATTTTATTTGTGTGTATCTGTTTAAAAAGAAGAACAAAAGAGCTTTCCTTGAATCCAGAGAGAAAGCAGCCCCTTCAGAGTCGCTTCCTCCGTACCGTGCTTTCGGAAGCCCAGCTGGAGACAGCTGTAAACATACGCTGGCCAACCTTTGAAGGGCACCTCGTGGGGACACTACAGGGCGTAATTTGGAAGTCCATGAAGTGCTACTTGGCTTTGTTTGAAAAATCGTCCAGAGAAGTTGAATGGCCTTAAACCCAAATTGCACATTAAAAAACCCTGTAATTTAGAGGAAGTCTCCCCAGGAGGCTGTATACTCTGCTTGGCCTATAAAACTCTAAATATTAAAATTAAAAATAGGTAAGTACACAAAACACACAAGTGAGAAAGAACATGTCTATTGAAATCATCGTTTACCTTGTTTGCTAGTTTGCTTTTTGCCCCTTCTCTTTCCTTCAAATAATACCTCCAGCATCATACTCACTTCCCGTCCCTCGAGCAGGAGACTCCCCGGATGCAAAATGGTAGGCTGATGGGGCAGGGCGTGTTGCCCCTGCCTTGCGCATTATTTGGAGGCGAAAAGGGGCAAACTGAGAAGCTAGGGGAGGAGGAAAAGAGTCTTTGGCAAGGCACACAGGAGATTTACTTTTGAGAACTGAGTGTGTGGAAAAAAATGAACTCTGTAGGAATAAACTATAGAACAAGGTCTCTCAACTCAATGGAGAACTAGTTCTGTCAGCTCCCAGGTGCTAAGGCTGTCACAGTGATGATGACATGCCTTTCATTGGTAAGACCCTCCCTCTAAGAATTTCTGTCTAAGAAGATGATTATTTTAGTGGAACCATAGATTTGGAGACTGACCAATAGGTAGCATTTCTCATCAAGATTGTTTGGGAACACAAAGCTCCTTAGCGCCTTTGCTGTAAGAATGTGGACAGTTGGCATGTTTCCCAGTACAGTGTAATGAGCTTCCATGTTAACGGTTATAGTTTTTATTATTGTCATTGTTACTGTAGTAGTGGGCCTGGAAAGGATGGGGTGTGAAAGACCCCATAAAGGAACAGGAGATACATTATGGTGAATCGTTGTATAAGTGTGCGGAAGGTAGTCAAAGACGACTGCAAGTTTTATCCACCTAACAGAATGATGATGCCGTAAGGAAATGGGAAGACGGGGTGAGATGGGAACATGATGAGTTGAGATTTTGATATAGTATTAAGTTTGAAGCCAGGCAAGACTTCCTCGTGAAAATGTCCACTAATTGCAGAAGACCACAAATTGTATGATTTTATTACTTCTGGGTTTTGTGGGTTTACTATAAGAAGGTTACATCCGAAGGCTCAAATAACCCCAGCTTTTGAGGGAGCTTAATAGAAGTGGAGGCCAATGAAAGCCTGATCAATTGGGTTTTGATGCTTCTCCGGGCCAGCTTATTTGTCCCTTTCTTGCACTATCGGTTGTGCCTCCAAAGTAAATGTGGGATGCAGATGTTTTTGCTTTTTGAGGAAAAGAGCAAACCCAGAGCTACTGACTGAACCCATTCACATTCATATTTTGGTCTCCCAGATAAGTGTGTCCGAGCCATATGATGAATGAGCTTTCTTTGAAGAACTTTGACTTAAATATCATTTGCATCATTTCTCCATTTTCTAAAAATTGGTACTTCTAACTCAGCTCGGCCACCTCTGATTTTTCAGGTTCTAATTTCCTCTCCGCCTGGTGGTTTTGATGCCCTCATATCTCAACAGCATGGCACAGAGTACACCTTAACTCCCTCTAGATTATTCTGTCCATCCCCTAATTTCAGAGACACAGGATTGTCATTAACCTGTGGGCGTACTTGGGGGTTATTTGTGAAGCAAAGAAAGGGCGGGGGGGAAATAACCTGTCAGGAATAAGCTGGTCTCTTTCCTAAAACTGAGCTTTCCTAAGGACAGGGAAAATGAGAAGGTTCCGAACAGAAATGTCTTGCCCAAGCAAAAGCAGAATTATGCCCTTCATGAATTTTGGTGAGCCTGTGTTCATGCTGACAAGTGGGAATAAAGGGGGTGGTAAACTCTGCGCAGAGAGGACCGTAAGCACCAGCTGTGAGGACATTTTCTCACGAGGGTGAGAAGAGACTGACCTTTGCTACTTAGTCCCAAAATGGAGATCCAGTGTTTGTTTTTGTTTTCCTAGTAGACAGTGGCGTTCTTGGGAGTCGAGGACAGGGCTTTAATCCTGTTCCCCTCTCTGCAGTGAATATTTCACTCATGTTAGGAGCAATGTTCTGACCTGAGTTTGATTCAGGCAAGTTATGACAATAGGGTCCCTGTTTTCTATCCTCAGGAGCTTCTGTTTATCCATGTCTTCCAACCTGGGTCAGCTGTTTCCAGTGCTCTCCTGGTGGATGACATGGGGTTGGCTGGTCCTCTTGCAATGGCCACTGCATTAGCTATCATAGAAGTCCATGTAGAGCAGTAGCTCCCTAAGGTTGGTCCCTGGATGGGCACCATCAGCGTCACCTGGGAAGCTGGTGGCAACGAAAAATTGGGGGGCCCTCTCCAGATCTACTGAATCCGAAAATGTGTTTCAACAAGCCCTCCAGGTGATTGTAATGCATGCTAGGGTTGGAGAATGCTGACGTAGAGCATTTGATACTATAGAGATTATCTCCTGCTCCACTTGAGGGATTTAAAAAATATGTAAGAAAAAAGTTCCAAGGACAGAAATAGAGAAAAGATATGCAAATCTACGTATGCGAATAACAGTCACATCGTTGGTTGAATGCCTGTGATGTGTAAGATACCTTCCAGCATCATTTACATACAATCTCTCTAGTCTTTTTTAGACAACAACTCCAAAAATTCTATGATATGTATCTATAAGTGTTTGATGAGTGGCAGAGCATTTCCTGTTCTCTTTTCTAGCAGTATATGTAGGGTTTGCCTAAAGGATTTTCAAACTGTAGCACATAGGGTAAGCATGTACCGATCTCGTGTGTTCTTGTGTTTGATGGCATCTCGTTTGAAAAAATGAAAATGCTCTATCACAAGCCTTCTTCAGTGGATTGGGCTTCTTACTGCTAATGTGACTTGGGTCTGTGAGCTCAAGGATGAGAGTGTGAGAGAGAGATAAATCATAAGATAAGAAAGGAGATGGTTATCTAGACCAGTAGCTTTAGTCCTTTTTGATCAAGACCCACAGTCAGAAATACATTTTACAATACATTTCATTGTATCTTTATAAAACAATCGAAATTGAACAAAACGGTATTTGCCGTTAGTATGTGTGATGGACTCTATTTGCTATTTTGTTCTATTTTTTGAATGCTAGCCACCACCCACTGTAGTGATTTTGCATTTCACTAATCAGTAGCAACGTGCAATGTGGAAAATATTGAAATGTTGCAAAACATTGTCCATGGCGCACATTTTGGGGGAATCTGGAATTGAGTGCCTGGAATAGGGAGTAAATATTCCTCACGTGGGAAGAAGATAATTAACAAGGCTAAAACTGATAGGAGAGAGTGGGTTCCGGCTCCCTAAGCCCTTAGTTTTGGCTTCGGAACCTCACAATGGTAGGTATTAAGAAGGCGCTCAGGTGGTTCTTCCCCAGGGTTGGCTCTGCCCCAGGTGGGGGCATTTGGAAGTGTCTGTGGGCGTGATGTGGCGGCCGCCGTGTCATCGAGCGCTAGCGGCGTTTGGTGGAGAGAGGGCAGGAATACTAAGCGTGGCGAGCGGCGTGGGCAGTCCTGCCCTGTGAAGTTTTCCTTCCTAACGTGACCTAGCGCTCCAACAGAGAAATGCCACCAAGCCAGCCTGGTCCCTTGGGGCCTGTGACACTGGGAAAACAGCCAAAGACTAGATCTGAGGGAGTCTCTGGAGTAGGCGCCTGTGGTTTAAAATGACTAATTAACACCCCAGTTCTATATTTTTATTTTTTTTTAATTTATTTTATTGACGTATAGTTGATTTACAATGTTGTGTTCATTTCTGCTGTACAGCAAAGTGACTCAGTTATACATAGGTATATACATTCTTTTTCATATTCTTTTCCATTATGGTTTATTACAGGATATTGAATATAGTTCCCTGTGCTCTACAGTAGGACCTTGTTGTTTATCCATCCTATATATAATAGTTTGCCTCTGCTAGTCCCAACTCCCAATCCATCCCTCCTCCACTCCCCTCCCCCTTGGCCACCACAAGTCTGCTCTTTATGTCTCTGAGTCTGTTTCATGTTGCAGCATGTCCCCTCCTGCAACTTTTCTGAGTCAAGGGGGAAACCAAGTTCAGATGGAACCAATGTATCAGGGTTTTATGGTGTTTTCCAGTGTGATGAGGTAATGCTTCTTATACTTTTCATATTTCTCTGGGTCTCGAGCGATCAGCTAAAATTTACAGCCTAATTCCATCATGGATCCAAGGCCCTGTTCTGTTAACTGACATGCGGGATAATATGTGAATTGTAGTCTGCACAGTTTCCTGGTCAAATGTTGTGTGAGGAACAAAGAAAGTGTGTGCCATGTGGGGCTATTGCACATTTGCAGTTATCAAAACAACCTACAGAAATAAGCATCATCCGTCCGCTGAGTTCCCTTAATTTTCACTCTGTTTCTTTTCTATTTTATTTCATCAAACTAAATGTAATATAGCCATCAAATGTCTGCTTTCACATTATACAACTCTCCTTTCAACAAGAATTCTATTTTCACCTTTTCTGGGAAACATCATTTGTATTTAGGTGTCATGGGTGGTAACTGCCCTTGTTTTACAAAGGTGGTATTTATAGAATGGCAATTAACTGCATGCAGCAAATAGTGCTTGAATTTCTTTAGAATCCACTAAATCCATGACGGTGCATGTCTAGGAAGTGATGGAGTATTTGTGTACTCAGTTAATCAAAGTGGAAACGTCTTGTTGTTTCCAAATAAAACCGACTTCTCTTAAAATTTATTAATTGAGAGTAACTGCTCCTGATAAATGAAATGATCTGTGCATTTCTGAGAACTTTGTTCTCTGTTTTAAGTGTAAGTACATTTAGAGCTGAGAAGAATAGAAATTTATTCTTTGGAATTCATGTTGTTGGCCAATGAGAAGATCACAGGATTTGTATGAAAACAAGGGGAAAAAAATACTACCTAATTTTTGGCTGAGAGACACTTCAATAAATAAAATGAGCTCCTTTTTAAAAGATAAACATTGCTAAAATGTGCAGTATGGACTTAGGCAAATTCAACCAAGAAGTACAGTTTTGGTCCTTATGAATTTTATTATTTATGCCATTGATTGAGCTAAGAAATCTTTGGTTAGAAAGAAAATAATATTCCTGGCATATGCCTAGAAAATATTAAATTATCCAGGCAAATGGGTTTGCTTGTTTTTCATGCAAGAAAGACTAATAAGAATCATTGCTGTCTTCATGGAAATACAGGGATCATAGGTTGCACGTAGTGAAATGAAGGTGCTTCTATTTTATGTGCTCAACGTTTATATATTTGATTTCAAGTTAAGTGATGCGTTGAAGATGAAACATCTTTTAAAATGAGTGTGGGAAGGGGCTTCCCTGGTGGTGCAGTGGTTAAGAATCTGCCTGCCAATGCAGGGGACATGGGTTCGAGCCCTGGTTCGGGAAGATCCCACATGCCGCGGAGCAACTAGGCCCGTGCACCACAACTACTGAGCCCGCACACCTAGAGCCCGTGCTCCGCAACAAGAGAAGCCACCGCGATGAGAAGTCTACGCACCGCAATGAAGAGTAGCCCCACTTGCCGCAACTAGAGAAAGCCCACGTGCAGCAGCAAAGACCCAACGCAGCCAAAAATAAAATAAGTTTTAGAAAATAATAAATTAAAATGAGTGTGGGAAGCCAGATCTGATCTTGCAGCAGCCTTTTCCCATTGAGTAGTTCTACTGGTCCAGTGTGCACCCCACTGACCCCTCCGCGGTGAACCCGTTTAGAGCCAGGCTCCCCTCTGCTTGGACATCCCACCTCTGCTTCAGAAAGCTGTCTCTCTGTTGGCCAGGCACCGTGACTACAAGACTTAAAGGAATTAATTCTCTGACTATTTCATACCTGGCTGAGCTATTCAGACATGCAGAGATCCCTGGGTGGACCGTGCTATTTGAAATTCTGAGTGAAAGGATTTTCACAGAACCTCTTTTAGCCAAACTGATTGTGGGCCATCCATCTGCTCTCGGAGAAATCGTTTGGAGAGAAAAACCATGGGATTAAACTAATACGGGATTTTGCCATCAGAAGAATCACGTCTGAAACTTCCCTCCTCGCTTCCCAGCTGGGGAACTGGACAAGTTGCTCCAACTTTTTGATCCTCACTTTCCTTAAGTGCTCAGTGGCAGTGACCATTTTGCTGCTCTACATTTCAATATTGTTGTAAGTATCTCAGACAGTAATATATCTGAAATGATTTTGGAAGCTAAGTGCCTTCAAAATAAAAGATAATGTTGTCATTTCTTAGTAGTTGAAATCATAGTATCAGAATGGCTAGACCTGGAGAATGAACATTCATATTTGTCTTAATGCAGCAAAATATAACACTGACACAAATCATGCTACTACTATTAAAAAGGCTTTTCATTCATTTAGAGGGCTTCCATACCTGTTATTCGCTCTGATTCTCACAGCCCTGTGAAAATATCAGGAGATTGTATTTGATCTATTTTGACGAATGAAATAAAAGGGACACAGATGACATGAATTGGGGCTACAATGGTGAAATCTCAAATGAACATTTATTAAGCACCTAGTTTGTGTCATGGGTGAACTGAAGATAAGTTTGTCCTTTCTTTATATTACATCATAGTTAATCCTTGTCACAATAATATATTTACTATTATTCTAAAACTTGAACCCATTTGCATATGTCTTAAGAGGAGGAAAAAGAAGAATGTTACATTGTGTAATTCTCCCGTAACTTGGTGAAATACATAGTGTTTTTCTCCAATTGGAATTTTTTTTAAAGGATTTTGCTGTGGACCACTTTTAAAGTCTTTCCTGAATTTGTTACAGTATTGCTTCAGTTTTATGTTTTGCTTTTTGGCTGCGAGGCATGTGAGATCTTATCTCCCTGACCAGGGATGAACCCGCACCCCCTGCGTTGGAAGGTGAAGTCTTAACTACTGGACCGCCAGGGACGTCCCTCCAATTGGAATTTGTGATTCTGCTTAGTGCATTCATTTCAGCCAGCCATCTTTATAGCCATTCTGCAGGCATCCTGTACAGCAGATAGAGAGGACCGCTCTCTCTATGGTCTTTTCAGCTAATTAGTCTCCAGTCTTTGTCTTGGACCCTACTTCCGTGGTCCACTACTCGAGATGTCCTTAATTATAAGCAGTGCTGTTTGTTTGAACTGACTCTCTTTTTCCCTGTGAAGAGATTTTCTAAGTTTGTGGTTGTTGACTGAAAAAAAACAGTGCAATGTGAGAGTTGTGAGTTAAGCTTTATTTGGGGTACAATGAGGACTATAGCCCAGGGGGAAGGTCAGTATATATGTGATTTTGATGAAGGGGGAGTACGTGCAATCAAGCACATATTTTTTGCCAAAGGTTGCTGCGAGTCTCGTGAAGGTTACTGCTGGTCACAAGGAGCAGACATCACCATGAAGGATTTTAGTGCTTTTCTAGATACAAGGAAATGCAAGAATTGGGCCCATAAAATCTTCTCCTGAAAATATCTAACTCTCTGAAGACCGGTTCTGCCAGTTTTTCCCAGAGGGCAGAATGCCTCATTCCTGATTTCCACCGTGAACTCCTTTCAGGCGGTATTGAAGGTCAGCAGCTGCAGCGGCTCTTGATTTACTCCTTGTAGAGGTAGATGGTGAGTGCCAATTTGTAGTTGGCATGGTGCTTATTTGGGGCGAGGGGAGAGGGATGTATTATTTAAAAGCCAAAGAGTGATGCTTTAAAAGGGAACCCTCTTGCACTGTTGGTGGGAATGTAAATTGATACAGCCACTATGGAGAACAGTATGGAGGTTCCTTAAAAAACTAAAAATAGAACTACCATACGACCCAGCAATCCCACTACTGGGCATATACCCTGAGAAAACCATAATTCAAAAACAGTCATGTACCACAGTGTTCATTGCAGCTCTATTTACAATAGCCAGGACATGGAAGCAACCTAAGTGTCCATCCACAGATGAATGGATAAAGAAGATGCGGCACATACATACAGTGGAATATTACTCAGCCGTAAAAAGAAACAAAATTGAGTTATTTGTAGTGAGGTGGATGGACCTAGAGTCTGTCATACAGAGTGAAGTAAGTCAGAAAGAGAAAAACAAATACCATATGCTAACACATATATAGAGAATCTAAAAAAAAAAAAAAAGGTCACGAAGAACCTAGGGGCAAGATGGGAATAAAGATGCAGACCTACTAGAGAATGGACTTGAGGATACGGGGAGGGGGACGGGTAAGCTGGGACAAAGTGAGAGAGTGGCATGGACATATATACACTACCAAATGTAAAATAGATAGCTAGTGGGAAGCAGCTGCATAGCACAGGGATATCAGCTCGGTGCTTTGTGACCACCTAGAGGGGTGGGATAGGGAGGGTGGGAGGGTGGGAGACGCAAGAGGGAAGAGATATGGGGACATATGTTTATGTATAACTGATTCACTTTGTTATAAAGCAGAAACTAACACACCATTGTAAAGCAATTATACTCCAATAAAGATGTTAAAAATTATATATATATTTAAAAAGCTATTGGAGGAAAAGACCTATGACTAAAACACCCTAAACTGTCTCTGTTAAGGTTAGGTTCCATTACATGTAATAGAAAATGATGATCACAATCATAATAGCAATAATTTTAAAATAGTAGTGTCAAAACATAGAAGTTTATATCTCCTGTAAAAGAAGTCTGAAGTTTGGGAGGAAAGGGTTGGATAGACGCTGCAGTCACCAAAGTTCCCTCTGCTCCTTCTACTTTTCATTCTGCCATTGTATTGAAGTGTTTCCAATCTCAAGGTCACCTTATGTTCTAAGATGGCCTGTGAACCCACAGCATTGACCTCTGCATTCCAGAGAGTAGGAAAAGGAGGATGGAGAAAGGAGTAAAGAAGTACAAAAGGGCTGCATCTCCCAGCTTTAAGCAATTTTCATAAAGTCCCACTCAGTTCTTTCACTGCAATCCCATTAACCAAAACTGAATCACATGGCCTCACCAAGTTCTACAACTGGAAAGGTAGTCTTCTAGCTGCACACACTGACGCTGCATGAAAGAGGGATCGGTTTACTGAGGTCGAAGAGAAGGTAGCAGTTGGGGAGCAGCTAGCAGAATCTGCTGTACTTTCCCCCAAATAAGTAACACTCCGTGAAATTGAGATAGGATGTTTGAGGGAGGCTTTCTTTGCCCCGAGTAATTACCACAAAATCAATGAAAATATCTACCTTTTGGACTTTGGGTTTATCTACTTTTGGTTTGGTTTGCTGTGAAATTTATCCAAGTAAAGGAGAGGTGTAAAATCAAAAGAGCACATTCAGCCAGTGGCTCCCCACCTCACTCGCAGCAAAGATAAAGTCCTTACATTGAATAATCGACAGGGCCCTGCAGAAGCTGGCCTGTTACATCAGCTACTGCTCAGTTCATTTCAGACGCACTAACCTTGAACTTGCCAAGCAGGCAAGGATCTATGCCCTGGCTGCTCCACTGGGCCTGAATGGCTTCTGCTCCTTCCTTCTCTTCAAGCCTTTGCTCACATTTACTCTTTTCAGTAAAACCTACTATGATATTGTGATGGATAATAAGAAAGACAGATTTGGTCTTAGTCCCAGTTTCTGGCAGGGAGCTCCTAAAACCCTTGAGGATGAGAGTGATAAAGCTGTCTCTTGTTAAGTTTATAAGGCGAATGTAGGTGAGGCTCCTAGGGCTGGGGGCTGGATGCCAGGGGAACTGGCCTGTGATTAGAGGGTTGGAACTCTCAGTCCCACCTCCAGCCCCTCCGCCAGGGAGAGGAGAGGGGCTGGAGGCTGAATCGATTGCCAATGGCCAGTGAGAATGAGGTGAACAGTCATGCTTGTGATCAATGAAGCCTCCACAAAAACCCAAACAGACAGGGTTCGGAGAGCTTCCAGGCTGGTGAACACATGGAGTTGCTCTGAGAGTGGGGCGCTCAGGAGGGCAGTGAAGCTCCACGCCCTTTCCCCAGGCCTTGCCCTCCGCACCTCTTCTGTCTGTCTGTTCCTGAGGTATATCCTTTTATAATGAACTGGTGATTTGGTAAGTAAAATATTTCTCTGAGTTCTGTAAGCCACTCTAACAAATTAGTCAAACCTAAAGTCAGGGTCATTGGAACTTCCAGTCTCCAGCTAGTCCGTCAGAAGCCCAGGTGTGAACCTGGACTTGTGTCTGGCGTCTGAAATGGGGAGAGGGCGAGTAGGCTGGTGGGACGGAGCCTTAAACTGTGGGATGTAATGCTGTCTTTGGGTCGATAGTGTCAGAATTGAGTTGAATTGTAGAACTCCCAGCTGGTGTCCAGAGGATTGCTTGTTGGAGAGGAACTCCGCCCCCATATTGGAATTGAGTGTCAGAGTCATTAGTCCACCCTGATCCAGAGCGACTGGGAGTTTTGCCACCTTTCCTTCATAGTGTTGAGAACAGTAGAACCTCCACCCCTCAAAAAATAAATAACTAATGGCACTTTCCACTTTTTCAGATTGTGTTTGTAAATGGTTGAAGAACTTCCTTTGATCTTTCCTTGGTTCTCTCATTTTATCTTTCCATGAGACACTTTTTCCACCTGTTGAATTGTGAAAGGAGGCAAAGGGGATTTTCACAGGGTGTGGCCTTGAAGGCAAGTATTGTACATTTTGACTGATGACCTATTACCGTGTATATAAAAATATGCTCACAGGACAAAAACCAGGAAAATGTGTATTTAAATATGTAATATATTTGTATTTCTCTCTAAAGTTTCAGACTGTTCTCACAGTCAGTTCTTAGTTTTCGTTGTAAAATCCTTTTTTCAGATTCTGTATTCCTTGTAGATTCCCACTATAAATACCCTCAGTGGTGTGTGTGTGTGTGTGTGTGTGTGTGTGTGTGTGTGTGTGTGTAGGAATTTATTTTCCTCTTTTCCATTCTTATCTGAATAACAACTCTTGCCATAATTGAGTAACTTCTCCCTCTTTTTTTCAGTGTTTGGCCTTTACTAGTTAATGTCTTATTTTTTCTGGATCCATTTCCCATACCATCCTTGACATTCTTTTGTCAAGACATTATTTTTCTTCTCTTTTCTCAGTAGCCTCTACCATCCTCCAGCCATTATATCATGAGACACTATGTGAACTGTATCAAACTGATGTCACATAATTCTCTCAGTAGAGTGTTCTCTTCTCTGCTGAGTCCTCTAACCTCGTCTACAGAGATAATTAGGTCAAGCAAAGCCAGCACCCAAATTGCAAAACCAAGACCAACAAGAGCTGCTGTATCTGAAAAGATGACCCTAAACCAGAGAAGGTCTTTATCTTTACAGAACAAATACAAATAGCTTATTTCTGACTTTAAACCTCCCATTTAAATTATTGTTCCTCAGTGAGTGGCAATTTTAACAGTTTTTTCAAAAATAATTTTATATAACTTTAACATGATATACAGATGGAGTTAGATATATATCTACTTTGTCATGCACTGCATTATAATTTGTGAGATAGCTTTTGTTCAATATCTGCAACATATTCACGGCCATAAGTACTATCTTGACTTTTTTTTTAAACAACTTTATTGGAGTATAATTACTTTACAATATTGTGTTAGTTTCTGCTTTATAACAAAGTAAATCAGCTATATGTATACATATATCCCCATATCCCCTCCCTCTTGTGTCTCCCTCCCACCCTCCCTATCCCACCCCTCTTGACATATTTTTTTTTTTAACTATTAGATGAAGAGAAAAAGGACAAGTGATTAAGAAACTTTGCCGTAATTGGCAGAAACAGCTATTTTAACTGGAAAACACCCATTTCCCAACAGGGCACTGGTCTTCGTTGTCAGTGCCCTGAACTGTTCTGTGTCTGCCATTCTCATCTCTCTCCCTCATGCCTGGCTTTTAAGGAAGTATGCCCAAAAAAAGAAAAAAAAAACCCCACCATCTCAGAAATGGAATATCAGTTAAAAGTCAAGCCTATTTTTAATATTAATATTCATTTTCTGCTGTGAAATTGTCATAACTTTTTATGTCTACTCATAAATGTTGAAGCAGGCCCATGATTCAGCACCATTAAATCACTTGTAAATTACCAATGATAAGGCTAAAATTGAGAGTTCTAGAAACGCACTGCTGTGACGGCTTCCTGTAGTTCAGTGAATTACCACCTCAAAACTGCCTTGCGAGTTGCCCAGACTGTCTGGTCAGACATGATGAATGCTTGATGGTCGTGATCCTGGAGCTCTAAGTGGCAAGGCTAGGCTTCCAGCCCATTATGGACATAATTATCACTGCTTTTGATTTGGACTACAGAAAGTGGAGTAGAATGTTCAAAAAATGTAATTGTATAATGTGCCTCTCATTTTCTTTAAAAAACCCAAACACGAATTTGTCGTTGTTTCGAGTCGAGTCAGAGAGAAACAGGTCAATGGTGATGTTGAGTTTTCTTGCCTATTATAAGATCTTGTGTTTACCTCCCATGCCTTTTTTAAAAACTCCCTACAGTGGATAGAACAAACTAAGCAAATAATAGAGAGAATTAGGCCTTGGCAAACATCCAAACCAGTAAGATGTTCTATTTCTTGAGAAGGAGACATACTTGTAAAACAAAGTAGCAATAGAAGGTCTGTGTTCATGATAGAATGGCAAGGTTGTTTTTTGTTTTGGTTTGGTTTGGTTTTGGATTTGTTTTTGTTTTTGTTTACTTTTGAAGTTAATAATTTACTTAAGGTATTTAATGAGAAAAAATGCCCCTTTTGATGTCTTCTTAAAAGCAGCAACATCTTCCCTAGTAATTCTGAGGAAGTATTCATTGATTCTGTTGGTGGGAGCAAAAAGGTAACAATAGGGCCTCAGAATTAGTTCTTTTTTTTTTTTCTGTTTTTAAAATTTTTCCAGCTTTATTTAGGTATAATTGACCATTAAAAATTGTATATATTTAACATGTACAATGTGATGATTTGATACATGTATACCTTGTGGAATGATTACTGCAATCAAGCTACTTAACATATCCACCACCTCCCATGGTTACCTGTGGGCGTGTGGGCGTGTGTGTGTGTGTGTGTGTGTATGTGTGGTGAGAACACAAGATCTTTTTTTTTTTGATTTGATTCATTTTATTTTTTCTAATGTTTTGTACACTACTTTTTAAAAAATTTTTATTTTATATTGGACTATAGTTGATTTATAATGTTGTGTTAGTTTCAGTTGTACAACAAAGTGATTCAGTTATACATATACACATATCTATTCTTTTTCAAATTCTTTTCCCATTTAGGTTATTGCAGAAATTGAGTAGAGTTCCCTGTACTATACAGTGGGTCCTTGTCGGTTACCTATTTTAAGTATAGTAGTGTGTATATGTCAATCTCAAACTCCCAGTTTATCCCTTCCTGCCACCTTCCCCCTTTGGTAGCCATAAGTTTGTTTTCTAAGTCTGTGAGTCTGCTTCTGTTTTGTAAATAAGTTCATTTGTATCATTTTTTAAGATTCTGCATATAAGCCATATCATATGACATTTGTCTTTCTCTCTCTGACTTACTTCACTTAATACGATAATCTCCAGGGCCATCCACGTTGCTGAAAATGGTGTTATTTCATTCTTTTTAATGGCTGTGTAATATTACATTGTATGTATGTACCACATCTTCTTTATTCATTCATCTGTCGATGGACGTTTCGGTTCCTTCCGTCTCTTGGCTGTTGTAAACAGCACTGCAGTGAACATAGGGGTGCATATATCCTTTCAAACCATGGTTTTCTCCACATATATGCCCAGGAGTGGGATTGCTGGATCGTATGGTAGCTCTATTTTTAGTTTCTTAAGGAACCTCCATACTGTCCTCCATAATGGCTGTACCAATTTACATTCCCACTGACAGTGTAGGAGGGCTCCCTTTTCTCCACACCCTCTCTAGCATTTATTGTTTGTAGACTTTTTGTTGATGGCCATTCTGACTGGTGTGAGGTGAAATCTCATAGTTCTGATTTGCATTTCTCTACTAGTTAACGATGTTGAGTATTTTTTCATGTGCCTGTTGGCCATCTGTATGTCTTCTTTAGAGAAATGTCTATTTAGGTCTTCTTCCCATTTTTTTGGTTACGTTGTTACTTTTGAAGCTTAGGGATAACAGCGTCTGCAAATTCAGCAGAATTGTGGTTTCTCATATAGAACAAGCGCTTCACTGATCCACGTGGATTACGGTTTTATTGTCCAACAGTGAACCTCTGACTTTCACTTGAATGTTGCACAGTTCCTCAGGCCAGCATATTAACATACTAAACCATTAAATTGCTGTTCAAATTTTATTCCTCAGTATTATCATGAAGGATTTTTATTAATGCATATTCTACTTTGAAAATACAGCTGAAATAAATATGGCATAGGAATGCTTTGGTTGTGAACCAATTTGTACTTGTTTTTTTCAAAAAAGCAAAAGAAAAGTAATTAATTATATCTTAAGTTCAAAATATACATTAGTATTGGCTTAGCTATTGGGTTGGCCAAAAGGTTTGTTCGGTTTTTTCTGTAAGATGGCTCCAGTAGCGCTTAGTTGTCTTTAACTTCATTCGAAACAATTTTGTTAGATTGTATTGTGACAGCTGTCATATCAGCATGCATTTTAAAAAAAATTTATCAAAATTGGTGAATTTTTGTGTAGTCATTTTAATATTGAAGGTGGAAGAAACAAAGCAACATTTTTGGCATATCATGCTGTATTATTTCAAGGAAGGTTAAAATGCAACTGAAACGCAAAAAAAAAAAAAAAAAGATTTGTGCAGTGTATAGAGAAGGTGCTATGACTGACAGAACGTGTCCAAAGTGGTTTGCAAAGTTTTGTGCTGGAGATTTCTCGCTGGATGATGCTCCACGGTCAGATAGACCAGTTGAAGCTGATAGCAATCAAATTGAGACATTAATTGAGAACAATCAGCGTTATACCACACAGGAGATAGCCGACATACTCAAAATATCCAAATCAAGCTTTGAAAATCATTTGAACCAGCTTGGTTATGTTCATCACTTTGATGTCTGGGTTCCACATAAGTTAAGCGAAAAAAACTTTGACCATATTTCCGCATGCGATTCTCTACTTAAACATAATGAAAATGTTCCATTTTAAAAACAAATTGTGACGGGCAGTGAAAAAAGGATACTGTACAACAATGTGGAACGGAAGAGATCGTGGGGCAAGTGAAATGAACCACCGCCAACCACACCAAAGTCGGGTCTTCATCTGAAGAAGGTGATGTGGTGTATATGGGGGGATTAGAAGGTTGTCCTCTATTATGACCTCCTTCCGGAAAACCAAACGATTAATTCTAACAAGTACTGTTCCCACTTAGACCAACTGAAAGCGGCACTCGACGAAAAGCCTCTCGAATTAGTCAACAGAAAACGCATAATTTTCCATCAGGATAACGCAAGACCGCATGTTTCTTTGATGACCAGGCAAAAACTGTTACAGCTCGGCTGGGAAGGTCTGATTCATCCGCCATCTTCACCAGACATTGCACCTTCGGATTTCAATTTATTTCGGTCTTTACAAAATTCTCTTTATGGAAATAATTTCAATTCCCTGGAAGACTGTAAAAGGCACCTGGAACAGTTCATTGCTCAAAAAGATAAAAAGTTTTGGGAAGATGGAATTATGAAGTTGCCTGGAAAATGGCAGAAGATAGTAGAACAAAACGGTGAATACGTTGTTCTATAAAGTTCTTGGTGAAAATGAAAAACGTATCTTTTATTTTTATTTAAAAACCGAAGGAGGGACTTCTCTGGTTTTCCAGTGGGTAAGACTCCGTGCCCCCAATGCAGGGGGCCCAGGTTCAATCCCTGGTTGGGGAACTAGATCCCGCATGCATGCCGCAGTGAAGATCCCGCGTGCCGCAACTAAGACCTGGCACAGCCAAAATAAATAAATAAATAAAAATAAATAATATTTTTTAAAAAACTGAAGGAACTTTTTGGCCAACCCAATAAAAGTTCGGTTTTAGATGCATACGTTTCTGTGTGAATACTAACATTCTAGACAAGTTGTGCTTACAGACGTGAATCCATCAACAAGCTTCTCTTGTCTCTACGATTTCAGTGATGTATCTGTAAGCTTTGATTTTTCAGAATCCAGTAAGACCTTGGAGAGTTAGGATAATATATTTTTAGAGAAAAACACCTGCATGACAAATTCCTATTTTCTAAGCTTAAGAAGACATTTCTTGCTCTAATCTCTTCTAAAAGTCATGTGTGTATTGAAAACAATGAGATTTCTGGACGAACTCCACAATACTGTAAGATTCCACATTGCAATTAAGAATAATCACATGATCATGGACTACAGCAAACTAAATGTCAAAGAATGGCTGGAGGGAGATTTTGCAAAGGAAAATGACCTTTTGATTATCAAGACCAGTTCTGCCAACATAGGTTTACAACAAAATAGAGAGAAGCAAGCCCACATGAGGAGTTATTTTTTAGACACATCAGTGAGGGTTTCTGATAGAAGTTAGATGTTGAGCTTTGCTGCTGATTATGGGGGATACATTCTTATCCCTCACTCTGAGTTGATCCATCCAGTATAATGGGAGACCTCCTTTTTCAGAGACAGTAAGATTCAGTGAGATGAAAGAAAGCATAGGATTTGGAGTTAAGATGTCAGGTTTTCCTATCAGCTCTGCCTATTGGACCAAACTTCAAGGAGCCACAATTCCCCTATCTTTTCAGTGAAGTATCATTAACCTACCCGTCTCACTGGGTTGATGCAAGGCCACAGGAGAAGTTTGTGAAGTGAAAAGTATTTATAAACTCTGTAACATTCTACACATTGTCTTTTTATTTGATTAACACTTACTACAAGGTCATTTACTGAAAGTAATAAGCAGTAAAATTTATCTCATGAAAGGACGCAAGACCATGATGGGTTCCCTTAAATAGCTTTGAATGGTTCATAACTTGGATGGAGCACTTCCCCTGTGCAAACTATTGTGTCTTGTGCTGTACATGTGGTATATTATCTCAGCCCTTCCTCATACAACCCAGCAAATTAAGAACTACATTTTTGAGGCTGCGAGAGGTGAAATAACTCGTGGAAGTTAGCCCAACTTGTATGGGAGAGGTATATTTCCAACCTGGTCTGTCTGACTCCAAAACTTGTGCCCTTAACTCTCACCACATACAAGAGATCTCTTTATTGTATAACTTTTACTAAACCATTTTGTATATAAGATGCATGTCTCTTTCATCTTTGAAACCCTGTAACTGTCATCTTTTGTGAAATTACGCCATGGTAACAAAAAAACCCCAAAGTCTCATTGACTTATAAAAACAAAGATTGTTTCTCACTCACATCCAAGCCATTGTGGATCATCTCTGGCTTTCTACCGTGCTACCTTCATTTTGGGAATCAGCTAAAAGAAAACAGAAGGAAGGTAGAACCACCTGATGATGGTTACACATTTTTACTAGGAAGTGTTTTGTCACTTGCACTTATATTTCATTGACCAGAGCAAGTCATTTGTCCAAGCCTGACTCCACTGGGGCAAGGAGATAAATCTGCCCATAGAGAAGGATAAGGAATACAATGTTCCAAACCACTCCCCCATATTTCGTAGATAACAGATAATCTGTTTAAGAATGAATGAATAAATGCAAGGAAGAAACAGAAGAATTAGAAGTAAATTCAAAGCAATATAGGCCTATCAGCCATCAAATTTGAACCAGGTGGTTCTTTTCATAGAGAAGAAACGATGAGAATGGATATCATATTTTTTTTATTGTTTCATGCAGAAACTGAAATACTGAACCTTTAGGGAATTTATGGACCCTGCTCTGGTTGAGATCCTTATATTTGACCATAGGATTAAACTCATCATGACCAACTTGCTACAGTTACAGATCCTTTAATGCCGTTTGGGAACATAGTCAAATATTTGCCCACTTTCCATATTCCTATCATTCAATAAACCTAAATAGACAAAGGCACTCTCTTTGCTCAGTGCACTGTCATATCTGGGTTTCAGTGAGTGAAACGTTTTACTTAAGTATACGTGTATTAGAAAATCAAATTGAAATTGAGATCATATCTAACAGTTCTCAAAGGAAGAGTAGTGTATTTTCTCCATTGCTATTATTGTAAGCCAAAAGAGGTTAGGTAGTGCCAAACCCCAAAGCACCCTCCATCCATAATCAACAGGCAAAAAAAAAATGAATTCTCTCTAAGAATTTGATGAACTGAGAAAAAGATCAGAGAAGCCATTAAGAGGCCTCCTGAGGCTGCTGTGTCCTGACTTCCTTGTTTTCAGCCCCCTCTCATTACTGCTCACTAAATCCTGAGAGTGTGTATAGACCAGCTCTTAGCAGAGTTTTCTAGAAGGACTGCTTGACAAGCACACAGCCTGCAGTCGGCTTGAGGACTCTTTCGCCAACACTGATTTACCTGCTAGCACTCTACTTCCTAGTCTGTAGCGCTTCATGAGCCAAATATGTTCCTTTGCCATACCTTTTTGGTTTTTTTTTTTTTTTTTTGCTTAAATAAATGATGATGATGAGACACAGAATATAAAGATGATACAATTTATTCTAATACTAGAGTAAACACACGCCCTGAACTTGCTGCCTTATCTTTATTGCATCATCCAGTAAGCGCCCGTTTCTGCCCAGGCACCGCAGCCACTGTACAACGATCACATTTTATCATGCATGCTTCCTTCATGACTTTTGTCAAAAGACGTTGAGCAGTGCCTGGGCCTGCTACATCAGATAAGGATGTGAGGGCAGGTCGTTTATTTGGGAGGTGTTTGGAGGAAGTGGGAAGAATGAGAAAAGCAAACAAAACAGAGCGTTAGGTTAGCAGTGTGGGCATCTGGGGCTCAAACACACTGGTGAATTTCTAAAACTTCATGTAGAACAGAGGTCAACAAATTATATCCTGTGGGCCAGACCTGGCCTGTTTTTGTAAATAAAGTCTTATGGGCACACAGCCCCACTTATTTGTTTACTTATTAACTATGGCTGCTTTTGTGCTACAAGGGCAGAGTTGAGTATTCGTGACAGAGACCACTCAGCCTAAAAGAGCTAAAAGTACCTAACAATATCTAGCTCAGTATTGACAGAGTGTGCTTACGCCTGGTGTAGAACTTAGCCCCACCTTGTCCTGATGGATGGAAGCTGGAATATTTATTCACTGACCCCTTCCTATAGGTGAAGGGTTTGCCCCTGCACCACCTGGACTGCATCTAAGCAACTTAAAAGAAACCTCTGATACAGAAAAGTGGGAGACCCCTCAACCAGGACCCTTGAAGTGAGACCACTGGTGGACATCGAACTCCCGCTATAACTACACCACAAGCACAGATTGGCCAACGAGGACGTATCAAAAGCAGCTGCTACAGTGCTGGTACCCCGCAAGGATTAGCTTCTTCTCACCCACCAATATTTGTTTTCCTTTGATCAACAAGAAAGCTTTGCTATTGTCCCTTTCCCATCATCCAGAAAGTTCTGTTTATCCCAGGCATTTCAATTTCAAAAGTTAGGGGTGTGTGTGTGTGTGTGTGTGTACATGTGTACAACTGTGCCCCAACAGTCGACAGAGAATTTAACCCAGTAGGAACCCCCAGTAGACACAAAGGGACAGAGCTCACAGGGGCCTCCCTCCAGCCAATGTCTTGTAAATAATGTCTGTACCTGGCAGCAAGGGCAAGCTCCGTGGAGCTGAACTGAGAGAACCATTTGCCATTTGATGTTACTTTAGATGTTCCTGATCAGTAATTATGTGCAAAACTGTAACTATTTCCATAATCTAATTAAGAGACATTTTAGAATTGAATTGTATAAGAATGACAGGTGTGGGCTTCCCTGGTGGCGCAGTGGTTAAGAATCCGCCTGCCAATGCAGGGGACACGGGTTCGAGCCCTGGTCCAGGAAGATCCCACATGCCACAGCAACTAAGCCTGTGCGCCACAACTACTGAGCCTGCACTCTAGAGCCCGCGAGCCACAACTACTGAGCCTGCGTGCTGCAACTACTGAAGCCCGCATGCCTAGAGCCCATGCTCCACAACAGGAGAAGCCACTGCAGTGAGAAGCCTACGCACCGCAACGAAGAGTGGCCCCCGCTCGCCGCAACTAGAGAAAGCCCGCGCGCAGCAACAAAGACCCAACACAGCCAAAAAAAAAAAAGATGTGTACTTAAGATTTAATAAAATTAAGAATTAAAAAAAAAAAAAAAAGAATGACAGGTGGGTTGGGGCCACAGTGCTGTACCGGGACTAAAAATAGAGGTTGTCATTGCAAAGCAATGGGGCCAAAACGGAAAGTGAAAATGAAATTCCAGAAATGGTGCTCCCTCCTCTAACATCACCCCAGATGAGAGTCTCCCGCCAATGATCTCTTCACCACATCCTCAACTGTAAGTCATAACCACTTACGTCATTAAGTGTACTGTCTATTTCCCAGTAGTTAGTATTCTGAGTCTATATGGACAGCATTTCTTTTAAGTGATTGCCTCTGAATAAAACAGAAGACAGAACCTAAGGAATCTAGGGTTAGAAGGACTCTGTCACATACTCTAACTTTCTTTCTGCCTTTCTAAAGTTTTCCAGCTTTCGTTCATCCACCAACTCTAATGGATGAGCAAAGGAGTAGCAAAATGTGGTTGATTTGGAAAAATTATATAATTCCAAGCTTGGAAGCATTTCTACTCTTAGAATTGATGATTGAAGGGAAGGATGTAGTGAAATGGTCCCTGATTGTATTTTGCGTGGTGGGTAAGTGTCCTAATGGCCACATGGCTCCCAGCTCAGCTGTACTGAGGGCTGAAAGTCTTGGTGACAGAAAACAGAGGGGAGGTTGGATTTTATTGTAAGGCACTCGAGAAAGAAGCCTTCCCAAACCCTAAAATGAATGTCCCAACACACAGCTTTTCAATGCCCTCTGTGCCTCAAAACAAATGTTCTGTTGGATTTCAGTTAGGTTTTCTAAGTTCACTTGAATCATCTTTGATGCTGTACTTCTGATATTTGAAGACCTAAGTTTTAATAAGCATTTGCTTGGCAGAGTTGTGAGCTTTAAGATTAAATGAAGGGATAGATTGAGTAATAAATGCACGCCTAGAATGCGTGATTATGGTAGGTTGTGTAACTGTTGAGAACAAGCCAAAATAAAGAAAGGGATATTTAATGTAAAGTACAACTTCTGACAATAAATCATTCCTGCCACATCTATTTGAAAAGACAAAAAGCATACAGAGTATGGATATCTTTTGCTGTTAGATGGAAACCCTGGGTTCCATGCCTGGGTTGAGCCATCAGCTTCCCTGCCCTCATGCTTTCCCTGGAGAAAGGCCAGTAGACAGTTGCATTTTCTTCCTAAAAGGTTTTAGGAATCTATAAAACATTTTGAAATTAGATTTTCTGTGGGACTTTTTGACTTTTTATTCCTGAAAGAGATGGTGGTCCCAGTTGGAAGAAGTGGATGTCAGGGAAGCAAGAATGGTAAAAGCCTACTTCCAGGCTGAATATTTGGGGATTTATCAATATAAATCTCATTCATACAAGTGGAGAATTAGGAGTGAGAATATAACCCTTTTTTCCCCTGAGAATAAGGCTTTTGGGTTTGTGTTCTCAGAAATGCCTGTGAGACTAAACAGGCAAACAAAATGTTATGCCAGGAAAAAAACAGCGTTAATGTATTTCTCAGGATTGCTTTTGTTCCCCTTAGAAGTGCCTGCAATGAAAAATGAAAAAATGATAAGGATCATACTTCTACAGCATGTGATTAGAACCTCTTTTGTCTCTCCAAATGCAGCCTTGGTCTTCACTCAGCAGGGCTAACTGAGATCTTCCCATTTTTCTTTCTGATGTCCATCTCTCCCAAAAGTTTTCTTCCGTGATCTCTGAAAACACGTTGGTTTGTTTAGAACTTCACAAGAGTCAAGAGAACTTGCATTTCTGAGTCCCTGCAGTCTTCATATCACAGAGGAAGGAGGCAAGAAAAGAGCAAAAACCCCTGTTAGCGAGGGACACAGCGAACACAGACTTTTGCGAGTGCCTGAGGACCATGCTTAGGGGAATGGACCATGAGGGCTAAATCAATGTGCAGAGCTGTTGCCTTCTTCCTAAAGGAATAGGTGGGAAAGAATGGCTGGAGTTGAGCAAGAGATGACTTGGTTGGCATTTGGGGGAAGGTAGGGTCCATTTAAGGAGCATCGAAATGTTTTTTAGAAGTGTGGATGTATTTGAACCACCTCATTTCTGGAGGGTTCTAGTTAGTTCCATCTTCTCTCTCTTCCTGTATTTGTCTCCCAAAATGGGGAGAATTATGTGTGTGCATCTGTGTGTGTGTGTTGCTATGGAAACTTTTACGTGCGCCTGCTACAGGGATGCATGCTTGATTGCTTACTCGCTCAGAAATATTCATGATGCAGCCCTAAGGCAGTTGGAAATATCAGTGTGCAGACTTCTAGTCTTACCATCGGTATGTTCTGGGGGGTAAAGAGAAAGCAGTACCCACAGACCTTGGCCAGTTCAAGTATCTACGAGAGTTTTACCTCCAACACACAGTCCATTGTCCCTGGCCAACTTGTGCCGTGCAATATAGCTTGTTAATCAGATTTCCAACGTGGTATCCCTTTACGGCTGAAGACTGCATTTCATCTCAGGCTGAAGGGCTCAACGAATGAAACTCACATTTTGTATAGCTTTGTATAGCTTTATGTGGTGTCTCCTAAAAAACTGTTTATCTCCTGACAATTGTTCCTTCACATTTTAGTAGCAGAAGACCACTCCGACTGACATTTTAACTGCTTTTTCCTGTTGGACCAGCCTCCGTGCTGGGAAATTGTCCAAATGTTAGGGCTTCATTCTCACACGAGAAGTAGCTGGTCCACAGCTCACATGGACCCAGTCTGACTTATCAAAATAGATTAAGATAAAATTCTAGTTTATGAGCCATCGGGAAAAATTATCTGTTTACTTTTAAGAAATGGAGACTGTGTGTTGAGTTTCAGCCAAAAGTCTAGCACTACTATGTTTTATGTTGACACCTCACAGGTTTTCATGCAACATTAAGTGAATCTATTCCAATGTAATGCAAACAAGGGGGAAGGAAAACATGCATGCTATTCTACATAAGGTCCTTTCCCTGGGTAGTGTCTAATGGAGGGATCTGATTTTATACCGAGTGAATGGTTTAAACTGACACTAAATCTGAGCTACCAAAAAACAAAGAAACAAACAAACAAACAAAAAACCAAGATCAAAATTAGGACAGGTGAGTCCCTTGTTTTCATCACAGTTGCATGATACAATTTCTATTTACTTTTGCACTAAGGTACTAAAAAGCACTGATGTACTCTCTCGTTTCTTTATGAAAAGGTCCATTTGTGTAATGACAATCACATCTGAAATTGAATGGTCAAAATAAATGAGTGGAGATGTGAATCAGTGAATTCATAAGAATGAGTGAATTTTGGTGAACTAGTCAGAAATTCCATTTACTAGAGTTACATCCACACATCACGTTTGCCTTTGCGGATGTGTATGAATTTAATCTCAGTGGACTGAGTGAATTGAAGAAGCATTTGCCTCCCTTCATTTTCAGCAAATGTGTGTAAATTGTTTTTGTCAGGAATAAATAAGTGGTTTGGCTCCAGCTGTATCTACTTGAGATGGTATCAAAGCGCTAGAACAAATTATACTTTTAAAAAGGAAGTATTTTTGAACAGAACACAAAAGAGATAGCATGCAGAGGCAGGAAAAACTAACATCAAGATTGCATAAAATGGAGACGTAACAAAGGAGCTGGTAGGAAGGTGTCATCTTGTAAGATGATGCTCCCGTCATTATGCCTGTGCTGAAGGGAGGATTAAGTCGCCTGACGCTCAGAGCGTATTGTGTATCTGTGTTCAGGCTCTATGTAGAATCAGCGTGATGGAAGTTCTTGCAGAAAGGAAACTGTTCATTTCGGTGAAGTTATTTAACGTTCAGAAACTGCTCATCTGCTGTGGCACATGCATGACTTGAGGTTGACAGGTGACAGATGTGCCCTAAATGGGGCCCAAGTGAAGTCCTATTATCACCCTCTTACCATGGGATCCCAAGCATGAGTCACCTTAATACCCTGGACCAGGCAGACATCTGCTCTTTCACTCCCATGATAGGAGTATAGAAATTTATGGACAGACGTTCATAGAGGAGGAAATGTCCTAAGAGCCCTCGTTGATCTTACAAGGAAAGGTGCGTTATAAATATGTCTTTGACCCTGCTGCTTTCACACTGCCTGTATAGGGAACATAGAACGTGAGCATGATCAAATCTAAGTCCTTTAATATTTGATACACCCTGATGATAGACTGCAACCAAAACTGCGGGGGAAGGCAGTGCCTTGATTCCTTAAGAAAATGTTAATTTTGAAAAGGATTTTTAAAAAGCATGTTTTTTTCTACTTTAAAATTAAATTGAGTTGTGTCATTCGCTTAGAATGACCTGGACATTGGGTACAGCGTTCCAGACCTAAAATTTTGGTGATCTCCAAGAAATAAGAAAGTACAGCTTAAGGTGCTTCCCTGGTGGCGCATTGGTTAAGAATCCGCCTGCCAGTGCAGGAGACACGGGTTTGAGCCCTGGTCCAGGAATCCCACATGCCGCAGAGCAACTAAGCCAGTGCGCCACAAGTACTGAGCCCACGTGCCGCACCTACTGAAGCCCGCACGCCTAGAGCCCGTGCTGCGCAACAAGAGAAGCCACCGCAGTGAGAAGCCCGCGTGTTGCAACGAAGAGTAGCCCCCGCTCGCCGCAACTAGGGAAAGCTCGTGCGCAGCAACACTCAACGCAGCCATAAATAAATAAATAAATAAATTTTAAAATAAAAACAAAGAAAGTACAGCTTAATAGTTTGGATATTTGGAATTAGCATAGATTTATTTTTCCCTTCTTCAATCCTTCCTTTTCTTTCTTGCTTTCTAAAAAAAATTTTCTTGGCAAACTATCTCTCCAGGAGAAAAATCTTATTCCTAGAGGTCATGATTTTTCAGGTTGAGGTAGACTGGCTTTTATAATTACCTTCTTGAAGCTAAGCACTGGCAAACATTCAGAATGAAGCAAGGTGATGAGTATTTCAAAGGCAGCCTTAAAATAAGCTAATGAGGAGAAGAAAACAAACCTTTGAAGTTATTTCAAATAAATTATCCATGGTTGCCTTATAATTGGATACCCTAAGCAGAGAAATATGAAGTCATCCATTAGGCAAAAATATCCAAAAATGTCTCACCTATTATTGGGAGTCCATTCTCTCAGATAGTTGACATGGAATATTGGGAACTCTGCTGCACTTCGAGACAAAAACTATCAGCCATTTAACATGGGACCAGTCAGTTCAACATCTCTGAAATGGAAATGCTGATTTACCCTCCTTGGTCTGATGGTTAGGGGCAGATGAAACACTTTTTAAAGAGAAATCTGTGATCCAGGATGCCAATATTATAAATATCGGTACTATAGTTTTACTATCTACAAAGATGCCATTATTGTGAAATCCAATAAAGAGCCTGTCACAATGGAGCCACAATTAAAACCAGTAAGACTAAAGCCCTCCCTTCTGAGCTGTTTAATGACTAGTAAAAATCAATATCTTTGAGTAGGTAGAATTCTCTGTGTCTTTCTGTTTCAACATAATTGGAAATTGTGGTAACATCTATATATTCTTTATTTGTTTACCCCTATGTGATAACCATCTAACTAGTCATCAGTATGCCTTTTTTAATAGTAAATACGTGCAGTTTCAACCATTAATGGGCCTATGTTCAGGAGTGCTTAAGACCCAATTTTTACCTCGGTATTACCCCATCCATTCAACTGCAGTTACATAGAGAAAAAAATGAATTATTCATTAATATTGTTGACTGACTACAATAACTATGATGTTTTTCTTCCAGCAAAAAGGATAGAATGGCCTGAAGTCTTTGTGGCTAGGCTCACACATGTTATTTATTTATTTATTTATTTATTTAATTTTTGGGCTGCGTTGGGTCTTCACTGCTGCGTGCCAGCCCTCTCCAGTTGCAATGAGCGGGGGCCACTCCTCGCCGCAGTGCATGGGCCTCCCATTGCGGTGGCCTCTCCTGTCCCGGAGCACAGGCTCTAGGCACGTGGGCCTCAGCAGTTATGGCACGCAGGCTCAGTAGTTGTGCCTCGCGGGCTCTAGAGCACAGGCTCAGTAGTTGTGGCACACAGGCTTAGTTGCTCCGTGGCATGTGGGATCTTCCCGGACCAGGGCTCGAACCCGTGTCCCCTGCATTGGCAGGCAGACTCTCAACCACTGCGCCACCAGGGAAGTCCCAGGCTCACACATGTTAAACATGAATTAATTATATCCGTGAATGAACAGAAACATGTCACTTTAATCATAGTTTTGTTATAATAATTTGTGTTTATTTCAAATATAATAAAACCAATGAGATAGAAAATTTTCTCCAAAATTTCTTTAGGAAAGTACCGTTATATTTTCCTGAGACCCAGTATGAGAAGATGAAGCTGAGTTAATAAGGTCTACCGCTCAGATATTCCTCCCTGAAGATGTTAAATGTCTCTTCTACGTCTGTCACATTAGATAGGTCTTCTTCCTCATCAGAATGTTTCCATAGCTCTCTGTTACTACTGAGAACAAATTCAGAAACCTAGCTTTAGGCTTCTAAGACCTTCATTGGTTACCCCTCTCATGTGTGTTCATCCATCCATCCATTTAAGCAACAAATATTTATTGAACATCTGATGTGTTCTGCTAGATACTTTCAAAGACCCTAGTTCAAGGCCTCCTTCTCTTGTTCATATTTTCCTCATAGAAACTGTTCTCCCCTGTGCGTTCCATTAAGGAAGCTGCCAGTCTCCCAATTAACTCAGCATGTGGACCCTCACAAACATTCTCCTCAACTTTTCTTTCCACGTTTCTGTGGGTAGAAAGATGTTTCAGGACCCGAGTAAAGCCGACCTTCCTGACTATGAAAAGAGCTTAGCAGAAGCCGCCTTGTCAGTGCCTGAGCAGAAGCCTCTCTCTGCAACAAATCACATGCCGGCCTAAGGAAAGATGCTCAAGAACTAAGAAACACAAAGCCTGCTTTTAAGGAGTTTATAACTAATGGAGCAAGGATAAATACAATGAGAAACACATACTCAACAAGGACATCTGAAGTGAAACTAATACAATTTTAAAGAACTTTAGAAAAGCACACAAGATGGGTTCTGTCATAAAGTTAGGTGACTGGATATCAGGGCTGATGGAAAAAGACTCCGTAAAGGAGGGGTGATGCAAGCAGGGTTTGGAATGGTAGGGGAAAGGGCAAATTGGATTTGGCGGTTCCTAAACACAGATGAGAATTGAAGCAAAGCCCAAAGCACACGTGAGCAGCAGCTTTGCTTGGCTGGTATATAGGCCAGGGAGCAACGACATCTGAGGAGGGTGAGTTTGTGGTGCTCGCTGTTGGACTTGTATTCAGGGGAATCGTGCTCATCCCTTATTTGCTATCACCAGAACCCTGGGAGGTTGGAGATGGCAGTGCACATAGTTGAGGACCCATTGCTGTGGTTTCATTGACTACCAAGGTGGTTTACCCTGAAAGTGAGGGAAGATCACCTATCTCTGTACTTGGCGTTGTTCATCTCATTTAATTCAACCACAACCAAAGGAGAAGGGACTTTTCATTTTGCAACGAGAAACTGAAGCTCAGTTACATGCCAAAGACAGAGCCCAGACTCAACCTCCAGTCTTTTGGACTCCCAACTCCCCTCTGTCTACTTTTCTGTGCCCTCTCTCTAGAGCAGGCCTTCTCGGTCTTGGCACACTTGGCATGGGTGGCTGGATCGTTCTTTGTGTTGGGGGCTGTCCTGTGCCCTGTAGGATGTTTAGCGGCATCTCTGGCCTCTCTACCCACTAGGTGCCAATGGCAGCACCCCGCGCACACTTGTGACAACCAAAAATGTCTCCAGAAATTGCCAAATGTCCCTCGGATGGGAGTGGAGGTAGGGACAAGCAAAACCATCCGTAATTAAGAACCGCTGCTCTAGGGTATTGTTAAGAGTTTTGAAAATTTTTATGTGAACTTTTATTCTCTTCCACTTTTCGCCACACTCAGAAGTGCAAAAGAGAACGTGGAAACCAGTGTGAAAGCTAAGTTTGTACAACTCAAAATTCTTAAGACCGTCACTCAACTTTTTTCCCCAAACCTAATCATGATAACTTGGAGGTGCTCTTAAAAGAAGAGTTGCTGCGTGTAAAATATCTGTTATGAGGTCAGCGTGGAGCCTGAGAACTCAAGTCACAGAGCAGAGCCAGGCACAGGCTTCTCCTGGGGTCTTCCTTCATAGAGCTGAAGAAGCTGCTGCTTTAGCCGTAAATGATTTGTAAGCCCCTCCTTGCTGGGCGTGTAAGAAGACCCTCTGGGCAGGCATCAGTGTTTTCAGCTGAGTTGTTTCCGGCTGCCTTGCTGAATACAGAGGCAAATCCTGATTACTGAAAGCTCCTTGTGATTAGGGACCATGTGTTAGACACAGGGGGGGTGATTTAGAAGCACAGCGCATCATTAGCAATCAATGAGTCAGTGTTGTGGTCCTCTGTTGACAGAGATTTATTCAGTGCTCCCGCCTACAGGTATAATAGTCCAATGGGTGTGGATATTCCTGTTCCACGTTATGATTATTTGATTACTTAGCCACAAAGCTTTTTGATTTTGCTTTCATGGTTATAGAATAAACAGAGTTTGTAAAGTCTTTTCAGGTTAAAACAAAATAATTAAGGAGGCAACCCTAGAATGTTGCCCCAGTCTCATCCAACCCAACTCCTGCTACGTAGAATTTGCCACATATGGTAACCAAAGTGGACCGGCACCGTCACTCCGATCACACCTGAAACATGCCCAGCAGGAGAACGGTCCTGTATGTCAGCCCTTGGTGATGGATAAAATAAGGGGCTTGAACCATAAAATGTATAAGGTGTCAGCACACTTTTAATATGAAAATACCTCATTAAACTTGTCACTTTAACGTGTTTCCCCTCATCAGCAAGGGGTAATTAGAAAATGGTGGTGATGGTGCTTCAGAACGTAGATCTCGAAAATATGGCATATTTCTTAGGTTTGAGTCTACTTTTGGTCATATCTCAGAGTCCTCATTTGTAAACTAGAAAATAGTAGTAGTTGTGTGTTGGGATTGGTTTCATCCACTTGGTTACAACGTCCACTAAAATACCGGGCCTGGGCTCCCTTTGGCAATGTCATGAACACCCAGGCTTAGAATGCTGGCCGAGGACGTGTGTTTAAAAGGACTTAATTTTCTGCAGTTCTTTCTTGCAGATAACCTGCCCATAACTAATTATTGAGCTATTACATCTTTCAGGGAATACTGCCCTTGTAGATAATTCCAGGGGAGGCTGGATGATGAGATAATTAGATCAGTAGGGAAGCAAAATTTCTTCTTTCTCCTTCTCTCTTAAAGATTATATGAAAACTTTTCATATTTACACACTTCCCTTTTTACTGCATTGTTAATAATTATTGCCCATCTCTTATTTATAGCGGCACAGTGGTTAATCTTCTTTATATGAACTAACGTGTGTGCATAAGGGGCCTTGTTTACAGATTAAAGGGTCTTTGGGGACTTGTAGTGTTTTCTTTGTTTTGTTTTTCCTGTCTCCAAGCAGAAACCTAAAGAACTACACATTTGCATTCCCAGTAGAATGCTAAAAGAGTTCCTGCCCTAGGGAACCTCCTGAAAAATTGAAGCACTCAACAGCCTGTGGCAGGGTAGGGACAGGTGGCACAGGAAAATGTCCCCAGGCTCTTGGCTTCCCATGTGCCCTTGGCAACACCAGGCCCAGAGAGGATGTGCTGGCAGTACCATCGTGCCTCTTGGGAACATGCATTTCAAGTTTCAAGCAAAATGGTGTGCATGGCATGTCCCTTGGCGGGCATTTCCTGCTCACAGGAAGAAGGTCTCCAGTAGGCGAAGCTCTTAATTCCCATGGAGGGAGCCTTCCAAGGTCAGGTGCTTGCAGGGGGACAGGCTGGGTGAAGGGGGCGAGGGAGCAGGGGGAGGTGCTAATCCTTTTCTTTAGTGTCAAGAAAGAAACAGTTTAAAAGAAAAAAAGTGTAGATCCAGGATATGAATTAGACAAACCTGGCTTGAAATGCTGGCTCTGTCCACTCAATAGCTAGATTACTTTGGGCAAGAGATCTAGCAGTTTCCTCATTTGTGAAATGGGTATAGGAACAACCTTATAGGGTTGTTTAGGTCATTAAATATAAAAATTCTTCCACCAACAGTGCACAAGGGTTCCCTTTTCTCCACATTCTTTGTAACACTTGTTGTTCCTTATCTTTTTGATAATAGCCATTCTGACAGGTGTCAGGTGATATCTCATTGTGGCTTTAAATTGCATTTTGCTAATAATTAGTGATGTTGAACATCTTTTCATGTGCCTGTTGGCCATCTGTATGTCTTTGGAAAAATATCTCTTCAGATCCTCTGCTCATTTTGTAATCTGGTTGTTTGTTTGTTTGTTTGTTGTTGAGTTGTATGAGTTCCTTGTATATTTTAGATATTAGCCCCTTATCAGACACATGATTTGCAAATACCTTCTCCCATTTAGTAGGTTGCCTTTTCATTTCCTTCGCTGTGTGGAAGCTTTTTAGTTTGATGTGGTCCCGTTTGTTTATTTTTGCCTTTGTTTCCCTTGCCTTTGGAGTAAGATCCACAAAAGCATTGCTAAGACTGATGTCAAGGAGGTAATGTTTTCTTCTAGGGTTTTTATGGTTTCAGGTCTTACATTCAAGTCTTTAATCCATTTTGAGTTGATTTTTTGTGTGTGGTGTAAGATAGTGATCTAGATTCATTCATTTGCATGTGGGTGTCCAGTTTTCCCAGCACCATTTATTGAAGAAATTGTTCTTTCTCCGTTGTATATTCTTGGCTCCTTTTTTGTAAATTAATTGTCTATATGTGTGTAGGATCATTTCTGTGCTCTCAATTCTGTCCACTGATGGGTTTGTTTCTATACCACTACCATACTGTTTTGAGGACCATAACTTTGTAGTACAGTTTGAAATTAGGGAGTGTGATACCTTCAGCTCTGTTCTTTCTCAAGATTTCTTTGGCTACTCAGGGTCTTTTGTGGTTCCATACAAACCTTAGAGCTAGTTTTCTAAATAGAACTATAGTTCTATGAAAAATGCCATTGTAATTTTGGTCGGGCTTGCATTGAATCTGTAGGTTGCTTTGGGTGTTCTGGTGTTCCTGGTTCTTTAAGGCTCAGGATGCAGCTGTTTTACCCTCTCATGTCTCTACTAGGAAATGAGTTCCTCCTTGCAGAGTTTAGGGGAGATTGATGAGATTATGTCTGCAGAGTGGCTTTATCTCCTTGGGTGAGGCCCCCTTTGCAAGTGCATATTTTCCTCATCATGACTATTTGTGCCTCTATGAAATACTGCCAAAGAGAACAAGAGGAGCCTGCCAGAAAGAGAAATTTCTTAGGGCAAGAGATGAAAAAGAAATGGAACAAAGGGTAAGATTTTTAAAAAAAAGAAGAAGGAGAAAGAAAAGTAATTGCAAGAAAGAAATTAGAACAATTATATAAACAGAGATTGGCTTCAAGGACACATGGCTAAAATCCCAGACTCAGAGGAAGGCAGGCAGTGGGTGAGAAGAAAAACACAACAAAGCCCTCTGAGAGTTAGAATGGCAAATTCTCCAGGGGCGATTGGAGAGGTTCCAGAATAGAAGCTTTAGACAGACTACATTTAAAGAAAAGAAAAAAGAAATGAAAATGGAAAAGCAAAATTCCCAATATGCCTTTGCATTTTTGACTGTATCTCCCAGAAAAGAGTTTTTAGCCATAAGATATTGGATATCAATGGGAGAGTAATACACATGCAATATAATGGCATAAATAGAATATAAATAGTAATTATGGATTTTGCAGCCCACTAAAGAAGTTTATTATGTTTCTTTTTCTTTTTTTAAGAAGAACCCTGAAGAACCTTTTTTTAAAAAAATTAATTATTTTTTATTTTTGGCTGCATTGGGTCTTCGTTGCTGCACACGGGCTTTCTCTAGTTGTGGCGATCAGGGGCTACTCTTCATTGCGGTGCGCGGGCTTCTCATCGCGGTGGCTTCTCTTGTTGCGGAGCCCGGGCTCTAGGCGCATGGGCTTCAGTGGTTGTGGCTTGTTCTTGTATGCAGTGCCTCTTCCTTTTCAACTCATTCCTGTGTGCTCTAGACAAAGCTACTTTCAGCTCGCTCCTTCTTTTCACTAAAATGAGAGTGGCCTGTGTCAGGTTGTCTTGTGTGTCATGATTGATGGCTGGCATCCTTTCTGTGAATAAAGCCTATGATCTTAATGACTTCAGGAGTTCACATCAGAAACATGTATCACAGCGTGAAGCTAACTTAGACTTTGAACTTGCAAGTGATGATGAATTGGACAACTGGGTTTCCAGTTAAATTTTTTTTAAAAGCCTATGAACAAAACATATGTTTTGATGTGGATGTTTTCATTAAATAAACTGAGCAGTTGATCATTTATGCACTTTTTTTGTTGTGGGTATAAATTAAGTTTCTATTTTTCTATAAGAAGTATCTTGAGATCACAGATTTGGGGGTGATTTGGGGGTCCTGAGACACTGTTATGGAGTTAGATGGTCAACTCAGGTAGCAATAGCCAGTACTTTGGGGGCGGTGTTGCTTGCTTACTCCTTACTATCTGGAGGTGAGAGAGAAAAGAGGGTGTCTCTGGAAACAGCCATTCCTGAATACTGGCTTCTTTGGGAGCTTCCCAGTGGTGTGGCATGTGGTGAATTTGCCCAGCTGCTTTAGGGAGCTTGCCAGCCCCGCTGTAGCTATGTCTGCTGCTCCCCTCACCCTCCCACCTACACCCCCAGGCCTTGCCCTAAGCCTCTCCCCTCCCGGGAAAGAGGTTCCGCATCTGTGCCTGATTTAAGCAGAGTCCAACTTAGTGGAATACTTACTCTCCCACATCAGGCCCAACCTATAAAACTCTTAAGCAAGTATTTTTAGCTTACTATTGTTTGAGTTGATAATGACTTTTAAGGTAATAGTATTTACTGAGTCCTGTGGATGATAATAAGGAAAATATAAGACATTTTTTTCAAAAGAGCTAAAAATCTGATGAGGAGGAAGAGACTCATTTAAATATCCATGCTAGATATTTGCAGTCAGTGAATGTAGAAGGGCCAGTAGAGACAACCTGGTTTAATTCCCACATTAACCATGGCCCAGGGACTGCAGCTCTGGTCTCTTGATTCTTAGTGTAGTTCTTGTGTTTGTTCAGCAAACATGTGAGTACCTACTGGGCATCAGTTATGTGTATAATACTGAACAAGACCACAAATTTCGTGCTTCAGGCAGCCAACGGAGCCCAGAACATATAGACAAGTCACCAGGCAAATTAACAAAAAGAATGGGGGATATAAAGAAATCTGAGAGGAACACCTGACCCTGTCCCAAGGGTCTAGAGCAGTCCAACAAAAAACTATAATGCGAGCTACATATGTTATTTTAGTTCGCCTGATAGCCATACTTTAAAAATAAAAAAGAAATTGTGAAATTTAATAGTATATTCTGCTTAACCCAATAAATCCAAAGTAGTATCATTTCAATATGTAATCAATTTTTAAAAATTATTAATGAAACATTTTATATATTTCTCCTATTCAGTGTTCGAAAACTGATGTGTATTTTACACTTACAGCACACCTCAATTCAGACTCGCCACATTTCCAGTGTTCAATAGCTATATGTGGTGAGTAGCTACCGTATTGGACAGAGCAGGTTGATAGACTGTTTCTCGGAGGATGACCCATTAAGCCAGAAGGATAATAAGTCAGCTGGGAGAATGAATGGAGAGCTGGAGAAGGCTTCTAGGCTTCAGGGGCCAAAAATCTTAAACCCTCCAAGATAAGAGAAGGCAGATATCTTTCAGGAAATGTGTGGAATTCATTGCAGCCTCTCTTGGAGTACAAGGGTTGCCGTGTATAGGGATTCAGAAGTTAGGCACAGGAGTAGGTTGGAGAGAATGAACATGAGTTCAGTTTTGGATCTGCTGAATTTGAGTTGCCTGTGGACGACCAAGTGGAGGTGTGAGATGGTAAGGAATTCAGAGACCTCACTGTGGACTGGACTAGAGTGCAGAAGCTTCCAGAAGGAGGTGAGAATTTAACCAGCATTTTAAAGGATGGCTAGAGTCAATGCCTTGTACCCCACATGGGGTATAGGTTCCACTGAGTTGGAGTTCTCAGTTTTTGTCATTCAACACAGAGGAACAGACACAACCAACTTCATTATTAGATCCATCACGAGTTTAGGCACACCAATTCAGCCTGTATGTTTCCTTCACACCTCATTATCTTCCATAAACAAAGTACGGCTCCTTGTTTTGCTGGAATGGCATTTGGATGTAAGATACCAGAGCTTTTATTGGAATATTTATATTCTCACGTTTCATGAAATGAAGGTCAATTCCCCTGTGCTTTAGAGGAATTGTGTGAATTTTAAATTTTTAGGAAAGAACATTCACTGAAATGCACAATTTTTACCGTGTAGTTTTGTGGTCCATGCCTAAGTCAAGTATACTGAATTTAAGCATCACACTTATTAGTCTTTTTCACCCAAATTGTTTCTAAGTTTTTTTTTTAAATCCTCTAAATTTACATATAAACTTCTGATATAGAATCTGGTTATGGGCAAAAGTACAATTTTTTGATTTTTTTTTTAGTGGGGGGGGGGGAAAGTAAATAGCATGCTATACCCATAAAAATTAAATACATTTATTAGAAAGGGCCAATGACTCACCAGCATCTTGGAAACTCCTTTCTGCTATGATCTTAGCAACTAGTAGGAGTGGTATGGACTCACAATTGCAAAAGTATGGAATTTGTTGCTCCAGTAGAATGATAGTAAATGAATGTAATGCTGAGCGTCAGAACTTCCAGTGGACAAATATGATAGTTTGGAAAGGATTTGACTTAGTCTCCTTTCCAGAGGCAATGACAGAAGGTGTATATTTTTATTCCATTCTTAAAAATTGATGAACATAAAGGAGGAAATTTTAAGAGAAAGAAAAAAGTTAATTGCTTACAAAAGGCAATTTCTGCCTCTTCTTCCTGCTGGGTCCTTGGAGCCCAGCTAAGACTGTAAAATACCAGATGAATGGGGCTGCTGGAGCAGAAGGAGAAATACACAGCCCATAAACCTGCGCGCCAATGGCTGTGTTTCTGGGTTGTTTGCGTTGGAAAGGGCACGGACTGTGCTCTTTATCTCTGCTATGGCTTGGAAGTAAAGATTCACCAAGGATTGCTAGTGCTAATATCATGTATTTTAGGGCTGCAATTCATTATGGAGCCTCTTATAAAATCCCCGTCAAACAAAATGGCTGTAAGAGCCACTTTTCGTTTTGCTGAAACCAAAAGGACCATTTGGTTTCTGCTAATTTCGTTACAGGTATAATCAGATGTTTGCTTATTGCTCTCGGTAATTTCACTGTCCTAAATACCATAGCTTCAATTGTGCCCTAGAAAAACTCCAGAGTTGAGTTCCATTCAACTCTGTTCATTGAGCTCCAAGTTCAGGCAAATCCTTATGCTGGTGGTCCATGACTTACTCGGATATAAGGAAGTTTGGAAGCTGCGAGAGAACTGTATCCCTGTAGGATACAGGGTCACTTATGCCAGAAAGTGAATGACATCACCTGGACTTGTACTACTCTTCGTACAAGTAGGGTCTCCAGAGAGACCCTGGAGATCTCTCTCTTTCTCTCTCTCTCACCGCCCTCCCAGCCTCCCCACGCCCCCATCCCCCATCTAGAGTGCACTGTAATACAGGAGCAATAGAAGTGATGTCCGGAAGGTGCTCATTACTCTGGAGCAGAGGTTGGCACGCTTTTTCTGTAAAGATCCAGATAGTAAATATTTTAGACTTTGCAGGCCACATAGTCTCTGTCAAATTATTCAACTCTGCCATTTTTGCACGAAAGCAGCCATAGACAATACTTCAATCAATGGGCATGGCCATGTTCCACTAAAATTTCAATTACAAAACAGGCAGTGGGCCGAGCCCATGAGCTGTGGTTTGCTGACCACTGATGTGGGGAATAGAGGGAGGAGACAGCACCGCTGGCTGTGAAGAGTCCAGCCTCCTTTGGGAAGGAGGCAGCACAGGAAACGGTTCTAACAGGATGGATACGATTTCCGTAGGGATACCTATTTTCAATCTAGTTTGTTCTTGGTTGCTTTCAGATTATTTTATGGATAAGTTTCCTGTCATCAGCTTTTGTACATGTTCCTGGAGAACCATGACCAAGTGATCGTTTTGTGTTCTTACAAAGTTTAGGTGAGTTCTAAGGCACAGTATGTGCTCAATAAATCCTTTTGGAGGGAAGTAGGGTAGAGGCTTCGAGGAAAGTTTCCCAGAGCTTTCAGACTCTGCTCTGCTAAAGAATCAATATCTCAGGCAAAGATTAGGGCCAAGCCATGGCTTGTGTACCTTGTCTGGAGTTGTGGCTGCTGATATGGCTTCTAAGATAGACACTGACCCCAGGATACTGCCCAGAGAAGGGAGCCCTTTGATTCCAGATCGTAAGGGAGGCTCTCTGCTCATTTTGAAAGGAAAAGAGTTAGAGCTCCATTTAATGGAGATGACCTTGAATGTGAGGTGCCACCTTTGTTCAGGGGACATACTTTGTTATATTTTCCTCATTCAAACCAGTTCGCATGGACTCTTTTGCCTTGATCTGGGTCTCCCAAGGTCAGTGTCAGACAAGGAGTAGGTTCTGACGTCCATCCTGGCAAATCCCTGCCAGACTGACCTCAGTGGCGTCACAGACACCTGTCAACTGCTATCCATCTAGGAGCCCCAAGTTGAAACCTCCAACAGAGGTGGTTTACTTCCTGTTTCAAAAACACGCTAAGGCTCAGTACCCAAAGTGTGCTCCTAGGACCAGCAGCATCAGTACTCCCTGGAAGCTCATTAGAAATATAGACTCTTGAGCCCCACCCTAGGCTTGCTGAATCTGAACCCGAAGTGTAACAAAATGCTCAGCTAATTCGTGTGCATCTTCAAGTTGGAGAAGCTGTTTTGTAAGAGGCACTTTTCATCATAAAAGGCTTTTCAGCACCGTTCTAATAGATGTATCATTTAGTTGCTAAAATCTCTTTCCTGGAAATAGTAACAGTTGTAGTATTTATTATCATTGTCAGAGGAACAGATTTTTAAGACTTGTCTCATAAAAACTTAGCATGTCCGACATGGTTACAGTATAGATCTTTCCCACTTGCCAGTCTGCATGCTTTGTAAATAAATGTCTTCCTTGTTGTGGAAATAATTACTCCAAGGTGTAGAAATACTGAGCGCTTACTGTCTGCCCAGTGTTTTCAGCTCACTTCTTCTCTATGATGCATCTTGGGAAATACATGATGGTCTTTGTCCCACTTTATAAAATGATTGTGTTTGGACATAAACATGTAGCAGAGCTTACATGTGGCCATTATTTGAGTTAAGCAAGGAATTTCTGGATCTTTCTCTGTCTTCAGTGATAACATGCCTACCTTTGGAGCAGAGGGAATGAAAAATATGAATGAACTCCAAATGGAAGCTGGGGAAGCTGGGCAAAAACTAAGCAACCCTAGTAGTGTTACTCGGCACCATTTAGAATATGTTTTCTCCTTCGGATCTTCACAGTTGTTTCAAGACCAAAAAAACAGTAGTAGGGTGGTGCTGAGTGGCAGATATATCTTTTCAAGTGTATCTGTTCATGTCCTCTATGAGGGTTCTTGTGTTCTCCACCCTTACACATTTTGGATGCCCTTGAAAATATGTAGATATTGAGAAATCTAGGGAAATAACGAATTCCCCTTTGATATCTGGGCAGGGAGTATTTTAAAAATTTAAATTTCTGCAGTTTGCATCATGTACACACATTTGTTGCTTCTGTATTAATCACTGAGGAAAATGAAGAAAAGCCATGAAACTGCATGATGCGTTCAGACTTGTGACAGGGCGAGGCGATGGTCATGTAAATGCAGGAACAAAGCCATGCGTCTCTGTATGAAATAGCGCTAAATGAAAAGCCGCCAGAAATCTTCCTAGAATTAGAGAAAAATAAAGCATACTAGGGAATTCCTTGGCGGTCCAGTGGTTAGGACTCTGCACTTTCACTGGCAAGGGCCTGGGTTTCCATCCCTGGTTGGGGAACTAAGATCCCACAAGCTGTGCGACATGGCAAAAAAAAAAAAAAAAAAAAAAAGCACACTAAGACGATGTGTTTTGTTGATATTATAAATAACCCATTAAAAATATCACACACGCAGTCTAGCTCTGGGGAGGGGAGCCAGACAACACATTTTCGCGTTCCAGCGTGCTTAGGTGAGCCAGGGTGCGCTGGAACTCCCTGGCTTCCCGTGTGAAGGGTGTCAGCAGGTGTAGTCTAAACGTCTGTTCTTTAAGGATTATAAATCAGCAGTAAAGGAGGAAGTCTCCAGCAGACACTGAAATAGCACACCAAACTCAAGCGTATTTTCAATGGAAAATAGACACATTTTAGCTTGGAAAATGAATGGCCTTTGGTGGTTTGAAAACGTGAATAAGGCTAAAACAGTGGTAGATATTATTAGGCATCGTACATCTTGATATTAAAACCCTCTTATAGCATCACATTTGAAAACCCTAAAAAAAATCAGCTCGTGATACTCTTTCTACAAGCCCCCCAAAATCTTGATTTGAATTTTGGAAAGCAGCCACTATAGCAAGTTTTTCATTACAGTTTTAGACTGCCTACATATTACATATTTGAAACACTACTCATGCAGATAGTGGCCCTATTTATAAGACAGGATCAATGGTTCAGAGGTTTAAAACTCGCCATAAATACTCAACTATGTGATGGATTGAACTATAATGTTCTACCTTTGGGTCAAATGCTGTGAAAAATAGGAATTTTGCGGAATTTGTGTATCTGGGTTTCTTTCCATCCTGTTAAAGATTATGGCCTTTTAGAAAGAGACCTGTTTAGTTGATGGAGGTGAACATTTTGGAGCTTGAAGGGACCTCAGAAATCATCTAGTCCAGCGCCTTCATTCTACAGATCAGAATTTCGAGGGACAGAAATATAAATGAATTTTCCAAGGTGCCACTGTAAATCAGGGGTCAGCAAACTGGCCGATGAGCCAAATACAAATTTTGGTGGGCAGGGCGTGAATAACGTTTTCTTGGAACACAGCTGTGCCCATTAGTTTACACATTGTCCATGGCTACTAAAGATCCAGCGGTAGAGTTGAGTAAATACCGCAGAGACCACATGACCCTTGAAGCTGAAAATATTTACTATCGATTCTTTATAGGAAATGTTTGCTGATCCCTGCTATAAATGGTAGACTTAGAACTTATTCTCATGCCTTCCAGGCCAGTGTTCTTCTGTATTCTTTTTTACTTTTAGTTCGCAAAGGGTACATATATAGTCAATGCACTTTCTTCTTCTCTCTCTTCACTTTTATAATCTCTTTCCTTTTATTTCTGCTGGTACCTAATTGAGGATAATTTTTAAGTAATATTTAATTATCTTACTCAGAATGAAAAAAAAAACTTAATGGAATGAGAGATAGCTCTTAGGTACACTTTTAACATAGGATTCTAAAGTCATTAAGCAAGACTAAGAAGATTAAGAAAACTACAGTCCATATAAGTACATACTTTATATGTTGATCCATAAAAATTTAAAAATGATCAGAATATATGTGCATGTCCCCAACAGACAGTGCAAATATAATTTTCACAATGGAGAGCTAACTCAGAAAGTGTTTGAATTGTTCGTATATGGTTCATGAGGATGTTCCCTGGGAAGCCAATTGGACTTGGCTGAGCTTGGTGAGTAGCAGTATTAGGTCATGAGTCATCTATAAAATAAGTCAAATATGAACATGAATGCTGCCTCTCAAAATGATGTGTTTGCAAAAGCGTTTTCACAACACATTTGAAAATTAGATTAGGCCATTTGGCAGGTGCAGCCAATGCTGGGTTTCATTACTCCTATAATCACTGTTCAGTTCGATGACATGATGCATTTGCTGCGTCCTGAGAGTGTGTTCGGGTTCCATATTACAGCTCAGAGCGAAAGACTGGGCCCGAGGTGAAGTAGGAAATGTATTTAATGGTCAGTATGGATGAAATTGTTGTCCATGTGGGCTAAATAGAGAGGTGTAAGGAAGACTTCCCTATTTCCTGATGCCTGAATTTCCCAACGTGGGACTCCTACCTGAGGAGTTTCGATGAAAGCTCAGGGCAAATCCCAGTGTCCAGACCATGCCTAGGTAGGGTGAGCCACGAGGCCAGCCTTCCTCATCAATGTTACCAACTCCTATCTGCTTGTCACAGCTCTAGCTCTGCACCAGGACTGGCACAAAAGTCCTCAAAAACATGTTTTGAATGATTAATTGAATGAGTGAATGTAGTGTCATGAGGGCACTTGGTGCTTGGAAAAGAAAAAGAGTGCTCAGACTACATTATAGCACAGAGAGTAAAAACTGTACTCTAGGGTTGTGACATCATACGCAAGGCCGACCCCAGAACCTTGCAGAGAGGAGTCCATGCTCAGTGACTGTTTGTTGATTGACCTCACAAGTCTCTCTTTGTAGAAGCTTGGCTGTACAATGCCCTTTGTGTCCACTCGGAATCCTCTCTTCATCCGGATGGGCCAATCCTCCCTCCAGTAATTAGCTCAACGTAGCTGTCCTGTTTTCTCAAGAGATTCCTTTGCCAGCTCAGATCCTTTCTGGTCTGGCGTTCTCCAGCAAAGGTGAACAGCCTAGTCTGTCTGTGCCCAGGCGCCTGGCACATCAAGACATCTGTGAGGGGCTTTTTAGCTGGGGTAGAATGTTCTTTGATGTCAAAACCCTTGTTGCGATGCCTGCTGTGTGCCCGTGCCGGCTCCCCCTTGCCCATCCTGCCCTAACAACCAGGGAGTGGGAGCCTCTCATCTGTGACTGGCTCGTTTCCTCATCATCAATTCTAGGACCCTTTTTGTTCTTTCTTCTGGTTGCTGCTAAGTTATTAATTTATGTTCCCATCTTGAACTCTGCCCTTTGAAAAATCCTAGGAGTCTTTGGGGCCCAGTCCCAGCTGCCTACAATTATGGCCCTTGCATAAAGGATTCTAAGGACTTGTGCGTCAGCTCAACTCACACACGGTATCTGGTGCACAAGTACCATTGCCAGACCCTGTGTGGACTCCTGGAGTCACATTTGAAAAGGCTCTATGGTGTGATTTATAAACAATGGCCATTATCGATGGATTTTGAAGCAAAAGTTTGCATCATCTTTTCTTGAGTCTTAAATTTATGATAATGTTACACCTTTAAAACACGATTGAATAAAGAGACAGGATAACTGAATGCACAGGGTAAAGCTTGATTGGATACCAAATGAAATCCCCCCAAAATCTATGAAGGAACAGTATTAGGATAATTGGGGAAATTTGAATATGGACTATATATTAGATAGTATTGTATCAATATTAAATTTGAGTGCAATATGGTATTATGGTTTTAAAGGGGAGTATCCTTTTTCTTAAGAGAGAGTTGCTGCAGAATTTGGGGGTGAAATGTCCTGATGTCTATTGGTTCAAGTAAACATTTCACATATATAAACGGAGACAGAGGGAGTGGACAAAGGAGTGAAGGGAGAGGGGATAAAACCAATGTTGAAAAATACGAATAATTGATGAACCTAGGTCATAGTTTCTCCACCTCCACATTCTTGACATTTGGGGCTAAATCGTTGTTTGTTGCAGGGCCGTCCTGTGTACTGTAGGATGTTTAGTGGCATCCCTGGCCTCTACCCACTAGATGCCAGTAGCACACCACCACCCCCAGTTGCGACAACCAAAAATGTCTCCCGTCAGTGCGAAATGTCCACTGGGGGGCAAAGTCGCCCCTTGTTGCGGACCGCTGCTCTAGGTGAGAGCACAGGGGTGACTGTTGCACTCAACTGTTCTGCGATTGAGATTTTACAAAATGAGAAGTCGGGGGAGCGAACAATCCTGGTAAGGACTGGGAACTTGTCGTCGGTGAAGAGCCATTTCCAGCTACGGAAACCTTGAACTAGAAAAATGAAAACGACCTTCTATCAAGGACACTGATCAAGGCTTAAACATTTGGCATTAGTGAGGTTTAGATTTCAGGCCTTTGATGTTGATCTGGGGCCTCTGAATTGCAATTTTGTCTTCACAAAAGCAGGAGGCTTTCAGGAATGCTGAGGCAGCAAGTTCCTATCTTGGCGTTGCCTTCTGGGCTGCAGGATCCTGTCTGTTGAAATCCTGGACCTGCCTAGTCACTGTCATATGGCTCGTTTTGGAGGATGCTCCAAAGTTTGACTGCTGTTCATTCATTCATTCATTTATTCAAACAAATGCTGGTATAAAACAGTTTCCGTGTGCCAAATCCTGCACTCAGTTCTGATGTAAAAAGCGACTGTGGTTTTGGATCCAATTACGTAGAGTGTGGGCTTGTTGGTCATGGCTGAATTCAGAGGCACATCCCGTGAGTGCCATGTCTGTACATTTTCATCATGCAGAGACATAGATTCCCCCTAGCCATTCAACAATAGAGGGTGACATGCAGAAGAAGTTATATTATTGCTTCCATGCATGTATGTTCCCCATCGAAAGCAATGATTAAATTCCTATTTCTGTACTACTTCGTAGCCCTTAGTAAACCAAGTATAACAGGACAAGTCAGTTAACAAACAGTATATTTTGCACACCTACCATTGCCAAATGTGGGTTCCAGGGATCTAAACGTGAAGGAGACTTGCCCCTGTCCTAAGGAAATCACAGTTGGGTAGGAGAATCATAATTGGCAAGAGAGAATTCCAACTGAAGTGGCAAGGCTAATTAGAGGAGTTCAAGTTGCAATGACTGTATTAACAAATAAGTGTTTACTGAGCACCAACTGTGTGCAGTAGGTAGAATTTTGTAAAGTGGCATTAACGCTCAAGAGCTTACAATCTAGGAAGACATGTATTCCCACAGTTATTGGTAATTATTCAAGGTAGATGCTACCTCAGTAGTGCAAACAGTCGCTTCCCATGAGCATAGGGAAACAAGGTAATGATTTTAGGGCAGGGGATTCAGGGACTGCTTCCTGCAGTGGTAGCATTTGATATGCGTTTTGGAGGATTCATCATTTTTGGACAGATATGGAGATGTCAGGGAGTTGGAGTGCGGGAAGGAGAACGTTTTAACCAGAGGGAATAGCGTGAACGAAGACATGGAAATATGAACATGGGCAACATGCGTGTTCAGGGAATATAGGTGAGTTAGTTTAAAAGTAGCAGCATATTCTTAGCAAAATTAGTGGGTTGCTCGGCTGGAAAAGACGATCTGGGCCAGATGATTGGGAATGTTTATTTTCTGTGTTGACGTGATGTATTACGAGCACCTAGAACAGCACGTGGTACATACTAGGTGCTCAACCAGCATTTGTTATATGCGTTGATTAGGCAGGGAGCTATGGTGGGGTTTGTTTTTGTTTTTGTTTTGTTTTGTTTGCCCCTCTGCGCGGCCTGCATGGGATCTTAGTTCCCCGACCAGGGATCGAACCCGTGCCCCCTACATTGGAAGTGCGGGGTCTTAACCACTGGACCGCCAGGGAAGTGCCGGGGAGCTCTGGTTTTAATGCCTAAGATTCTGGGCCAGGACCATCACGTACCTTGGATTCCTTTATGAGTGCAGTTCACATTGAACATCTCCTGTGTGCCGACACTAGTCTGAGTAACAGAGATAGAAAGATGGAGGAGACATGGTCCTGGCCTCATGGGGGTGCACCGAGCGTAGCATCTGCACCTGGTGTCACGTGCTTACCCAGGAGCCACACCTACAGCCTCGTGAGCACATAGTCCAGCGTTCCAGTGAGAGGGGCTCCAGACCATTGGCTGACTGTTCCCACGTTTAGTTCTGTAACACCTCTCAGGGCATCCTTGGCCAGCCTGGCCTGTCTGCATCTATTTTCTCCTGTACAATACAGGGCTAATTATAATTGTCCTCCCAGATTCACGGTCAGCTATATATGTGGCCTCAGAGTCTTAGGATGTCTTGAGTGTGTCACCGGATTGTTTACAGAGTGAGGCTCAAGTGTGTATGTGCAAATTTGGGGAAGGAGAACCAGTTAGCTTAAATTTAGTTCTCCTGGTAATTCTCCCACATACCCAATTGGGAAACAAGTAATTCAGCAGGCTGGTGAGAGGTTTGCAGTGAAACCCATGGATATATAATCACACAATTAGTTTTATTGTGTGGGTTGGTAAATTATGCAACCAAGCAGATGAAAATAATCAGAAAAATGTTTAAATTTGGTAATGAAAATATACATCCAAATGTTTTTACTGTAGTTAAACTCCTGATCAATAATACATTTCTGCTTGACTAAAATGATTTTGTAATGAATATATTTTTAAGTTTCTGCTTTTATGAGGCTTGGTATTAATATTTAAAGTAGTTTTGAATTGCCTGCTTTTCCCCCTTTACTGTATTTTCCTGTCCTCCTTGTCATAACAGAAGTGAAATCTTCACAATAGTTGGCGGGATGATTCTGTCTTCTGTGTGCAAGGCCTTGATGTTATTTTCACCCTATCAACATTGCTTTCTTCACGTGCACCTGCCCTAGGAGCTGCTAATAATGGGCTATAGGATGGAAAGCTGTTCCCTCTTGTATAAGATTGAGATGCTGTTAGTACTGTAGTAAAGCCTGATTGCATGAAGAGGGTTAGTTCTGAGACGGGAGAGAATACACCTAATTCAGAAGGTGTCTGTGTCTCAACAGCATGATTAACTGGAACCAAAAGGCTGGGGGGCGGGATGATGTCAGTCTGTTCCTCACTGATCCATGGGGACAAGAAACCTTGAAGAGCAGGAACCCCTCCAGCCCCCGTGGGGCCCACCAGGTAGGTCACCAAAGGAACAAGGCTGCCACCAAATTTGGAGTTTTTAAAATTCATCCAAAATCATCTTTTGTTCATTTTTCTCGCTCCCTCTCTGCTTCCTTTACCTCAACCCACATTGCACGTTAACCTTGAAGGTCATCTGCTTGCATCATGCTCTGTGAAGTTCGGAATTCTGTAGGTTTTCGGGTACCGTAACCCTGCCACCATTTAGAGCAAAATAAATGAGGAAGTGCTTAAAGTCTTGTAATACCATATTTAGCACTCTATAACTTGGGTTATTCTGAAAATCATCTTTGTGAGTCCAAAGAGATAAGGATAATCAAATTCTGGGTCACGTTTTATTTTACTGGATTTGTATAGAGTCATTCTATATCGGGGATGAATAACTGAATAGCTGTGGCTTAGGTTTTCTCATATATGAAACGGACCTGAAAATTCATTTCTCAACACCAAGTTCAGAGGACGCAGCTTCATCCTGGCTACTGGTCCTAAGTATTACCAGGTATACGAGGAAGCCCATGAGTTGAAGTTACACTTAATTATGGTACAGTGTGATTTAGAGGGAATTTGAATCAGGAAGCCTCGGGGTTCAGTCCTGGATACCCTTTGCATCAGATGAGTTTGGGTGGCCTCTGCCCTTCTCTGCCCGTTTCCATCCCTCGTACATTCTATGTGAAACACGGTGTTTGTCTCCCAACAAGATCGCGGTGCCTATTTCCCCCAGTGAAGAAAAGCTGGTAACTCCACCAAACGCTGGGCAAGTTATACCTTCTCTCTGCGCCTTGGTTTCTTCCTCTTTATAATGGAAACACTAATGCTTTATCAGGCATTCTGTTGCATGCTGAGACAGGCTTGTGAATATCTAAAGAAATAATGTATCTAGAAGTGCTGTTTAAACTATTTGGTCAAATACAAAAGTTATTTCCATTACTATTATGACTGCCACTTATAACACAACATACCATTTGATGAGACTATTCTAAATGAGTCAAGCACTGCAGGACTTTACGTATCTCATCTATGCATAACATCACCGTGCGGTGGATGTTACTATTTCCATTTCACATGGAAAACCAAAACCCGGAAAGGCCAAGTAATTCACCCAAAGCCATGAAGCTATTAAGTGACTGTGAATTCTGATGTAAAGATGGATTCTCTCCGATGTAAAGATGCATTCTACTTATCGTAATTAGGCTTTAAGTGGAAACATTGAGAAGGCTTTTTTTTCCCTGAAGTGTATTGAGCACCTACATATGTCAAGAACCGTGCTAAGAACTGTACATTCATCACTTTGTTTATTCTTGACGACAACTCTATGAGCTAAGCAGGGGCACATTTGTCATTTGTGACGGGGCCGTCCTGTGCATTGTAGGCCTCTACCCACTAGATACCAGGAGTACCGCTTCCCCTGGTTATGACGACCAAAAGTGTCTCCAGATGTTGCCACGTGTCTCGGGAGGGAATCATTGAGTGAGACCAATTCTATTTTACATGTGAAGACAATAAGACCCAAAGAATTGAGAGTCCAGAGTCACAAAGCTAGTAAATGGCAGAATTTGAGTCTGTCTGACTTGGGAGTTGGGAACCGGGCCTCACATTCCTTCTCCCCTAGCATCCCGTTTTCTGATACTGAGGTGTGTTCCTAGTGGCCTGCAGGTGGTTTCTAATAAACTGCTTCTCCTAGAGAAGATTTGCCATCAAGATTTGGCCCAGGATTTAGAGGCATGCACACAGGAAGTGACCATGGGTTGCTTCCTCAAACGGTCTCAGTATAAATAGTTCTGCACCTTTGCCTGTGACCTTCATAGCTGCTCTCACTTCTTATGAAATATAAAGATCTTTTTTGTCCAAGACAGTTTCAATCTGTTGCAAATATAACACAAAGTTGCAAACCAGTTCAGTCAGTTGTTGGGAGTTTCTGGAGTGACTTAAATAGCCCTGCCAATGTAGGTCGCTATTTTTAAGGCTGAGCTAAGCGTTTGAAAGTGGTTCACACAGCCATGATCTCAGGTTGAAGTCACAGAACATGAGAGTTGCAAGGAATCTCAAAGCCTGGCCTGAGACACGTGGAAATTGACCCTCGGCACCATGGATCCACACACAGGATTCCTGGTTAAAAAACACAACAAAACAAAACAAATTTCTGATATTTTCTTCTACTTCTGCTGAACTCATCCACTTCTTAACTTATAGGAAGGTGTAACTGTTTGTTGCTTCAGCCCCTTCCTACCCTGCTCTGGCCAGACTGGAAAAAAGTAGATGACTGAGCCTTTCACCCTTCTGCTGTTTTGAGAATGGATGAAGCCATTTATACTTGTGTAACCACCCCAAGTCTTATATTCTCTTGAGGGTTAGGTAGAGATTTACTTAGCAAAGAATTTATAGCACATACTATAATACTCTGAGCCGGGCAGCATACTGAAATCTTTACAAAATGCATTTTGTCACCCCAAGATGCCGTCCTCTTACCACCATTTTACAGAGGAGGAGCTGGATTGAGGGGTTTAGAGAGGTTGAGTAACTCACTGGAGATTATGAAAAATAAATGCCTGAATTGAAGAGAGTCTGATTGCCACTCGGTGGTTCTCAAACTCAAGTGGGCACCGGCATAGCCTGGAGGCTGGTTAAACACAAACTGCTGAGTCAGCCCCACCCCCAGAATTTCGGGTTTAGTAGGTCTTGGATGGTGCCCAAGAATTTGCATTTCTAACAAATTCACGGGTGATGCCGCTACTGGCCCACAGACCACGCTTGGCAAACCTCCTGCTCCAGCCTGCGTGCTCTTGACTGCCACACCCTGCCTCTCCTACCTCTTGTGAGCTAAAAAAAATGGTAGAATGACTTTGAGCCGTAGCAGCCATCTCGGGGTATAAAATCCTGATGCCTGGGCCTCATCCGCAGATATTCTGACTCGAATGGCTTGGCCTTGGTCCCAGGCATCTGTCGTTTACAAGTTCCCCCATGTGGTTCCAATGTGTGGTGAGGCTTCACAAACTTTGCTGATTTAGGCAGCACTTAGCAAACTTTAGTGGGTATATGAATCACCTAGGGCTGTTGACTGAATGCAGATTTTACATTTCACACAGACACCCAGGAGAAACCCGTGCTGCTGGACTTCAGCCCAAACTTTGAGTAGCAAGGACTAGTATTTCCCACACCTCATGCTTGCCAGGTAAAATATAGGATGCCTGGTTCAATTTGAATTTTCGATAAATAGCAAATAATTATTTTTTAGTATAACTGTGTCCCAAATGTTGCATAGGATGTACTTATACTAAAAATTATTTGAAATTCAATTTAAGTGTGCATTCTATATTTTGTTTTGCTTTTTGCTGAATCTAGCAACCCTACTTTAAGGTAAGAGTCATCCGGATTACTTGTTTCAACACACACACACACACACACGCTCACACACTCACTCACTCATGGATTCCTGGTTGTAATTCAGACCTGCTGAATCATAATTTCTAGAGCCTGGTAATCGTTAACAAAAACTGCAAGATGGGTTCTTGTCAGCTCAATTTGGGAAATACAGAAAATGCTGGATTTTGACCACTTGTAATCCTCATGCACCCCTGGACATATATTAGGAGGTTGTTGTTTGGTTTGAATCTAGTCAAGTAGCTGAGGGTACTTCTTTTCACATTTTAGACTCATTGGTAGCAGTATTCAGTCCTGCTACTAAGGTAAAGGCAAATCAGAAAGATTCTAGGCTGTGATATTTTAGCCTCTTTGATACTCTCAGAGAATCTGGGTGCTCGTTTATTTGAGGGGCTGGAGTAGGGTTTGCAGATAAAATACGGGATACCCCGTTAAATTTGAATTTCAGATAAATGATGAATAATTTTTTTAGTGTAAGTATTCCTCAATATTATATGAGATACACTGATACTAAAAAATTGATATTTGTGTGAAATTCACATTTAACTGGGTGTCCCGTGTTTGTAGTTGCTAAATCTGGCAAACCCTAGGCTAGAGGGGTCCTTTCAAATAATCTCCATGGGGCCAACCTGCATGCCCGCAGCTGAGCAGAGCTGCAGGGTTCCTATTTACAGGACAGTCTTCAGCCTCCACAGAGGGAGTCAAGAGAACCTTTGAGGCCAATAGGTCTTTGGACAAGAAAAGTAAGACCTCATTCAAAGAGGAGAAACTTGAAGAGGCCTCAGCCCCTGGGAACGATGCCCAGGAACTCAGAGTGGACTCCTTCTGAAATGGGAAATAAAGGGCATGCATCTCACACTGGGACACAGGGTCAGTGTTACCGCCAGAAGTGAGGAGTTCTGCACAGGACTGTATTTTTATAGCAGCACCTGGTCCATCCTGAGGATAATCTCTGCATCTGAGGAGGCTCTAAAGCAAAAGGCCCAGAAGACTCTACATTTATGTGCAGTGGCCCTGCCGCTGCTCTCCAGGGGCCAGCTCTTTGCACTCCTGGTAGAAAAAAACTCTCTTTCAGTAGCACTGGGGTGGGGGGCAATTGGGAGTGGTAGACCCTTTGGTGCAGCCACAGAGGTGGGAGCCAGGATAGGAGGTCCCCGGAGCATCTTCCCAGTGGAGAGCAACTGCCTGCTTCCAAGGTTGTATATTGGGGTGGACTTCCAGTAACCACACCACACAGACATAGGAGCCAAACCCCTCCTTAATTTTGACCTTCGTCTTTGATTTGAGGATGTATGGTTAGATACTTAGAATAAGAGGTTTTTTGTTTTTTGTTTTCCTACTGGCACTTTAATTTGCTTTTAATTTTAATTTGCTAAGTTCTATGAATGTCATTCCGACCCATGTATTTTATGTCAACATATTAACAGGCAAACGTGTAGTCGTGTCTGATTCTAATTATTCAATGATTTGTTTTATAGCAGTTGATGTCCCTTGCCCAGAATTAACTCAGTGAGTGTTTTTTCCAGTATTAGCACTGTATTTGGTGTTTTATGACAAAAGGCTTTATTTGAAAACATCTCGCTGAACTGTTGTTTTTTTACTATTTCCTGAACATACCTTACGGGACAATGTAGTTTATAATAAAATTCAGGCTCCCTCTTGCTCATTATTATAACCCTGTATTTTACATGTAAATTATATTAGGAGGCCAGCATATTTCTTTTAGTGATTTAGACTTCAGGGGGAAAAAAGAGAATGAAAGGAAAGAAAAGAGAAAAGAAAAGCAGACAGTTTATTTGTTTTTAATAAGTTCGCCCCCTCTGGGAAAGATGAACATTCTGATACTGGACGTAATTTACTAATCCGGAATAAATTGTTGCATTCTCTATATAGGCCTCCTTTCACTTACAGGAATATTCTGTGCGTCACCTCTTACTGTACTTTCGCTTTTGCTTTTGCAAAACTTTTTAACAACAGTATACACTGTGTTCATACCTCGAAGGGCTTGGTCCAAATGCGTCCTCTGCTGCTGTGGAGAAATTGGCGGGCTTTTTGTAGAACCTCAGGGGGACCAAGCCATGGGCTCTCACTGAAGGCAAGCAGCTCGCTCTTCAAACACCACCAGAGGAAACTGCCACTGCTGGCTTGGGTGCAGAGGAGAGGAACAGAAACTTGGCATGTCTGTCCGTGTAATAGTCCACGGGTGGGAATTAGCCCTGTGGTGGGCCTCTAAGTTGGCGGGACCTGTGTTAAATTTGTGAACTCTTTTGCTCCCCACGCTCTCTGAAGGATGTGGGAAAACTGAAAGGAAGTTAAAGAAAGGCAACGGAGGTCATTAAAATTCTGCAAACTAGTTCCCCTCCAGGAAACTTACAGGAAATGGGGCTGGTTTCCGTTGAGGAGAAGCATCGGTTCATGGTCAGCTGTGTGAGTTGGGTGAGGGTGGAGGTCGGGGGTGAGACGCCCTGCATCCTGGGAAGTTAAAAGCCTCACCTCCTCACAGACAGGTTGACACCCCTGATTTGGATGTTTGCTGCAGGAGGGCTGCCATGGACAGTTGTATAAGCTGTGCATGTTATGCCTGGTGCAGGGGGAGGGGCGCCTCTTTCTAAGGGCTCCCAGGTTCACTATTGAGATGCTGACTGAGGCCCTGGAAGTGTCCTCACTGCTCCCCGAACACACACATACACACTTTGGTTCCTGTCTGCAATTTGGAACCACCTAGAACATCTAACAGGCCATCCGGAGTGGGGAGCTTCACCTGGAGCCAAAGGACAAATGATGAAGGATGTTGGTTGATCCTAAAATGGTAGCATGTATTTCCTTCCCACGGTTGAGCTTTAAAGGAGTCTTTGGTGCTCATGAGAGGACAGTGGAATTTCTGCAGGTCCCAGGCAGCAGAGCAGCGGCCAAGATTCAACAATGTTCCAGAAACTGGGCTTAGGCCTCTGGATGGGAATTGTCACTGTGCAATGCTGCCCATCACAGCTGCTTGTCACGTGAAGTCACTTCCTTTTTCCTCTTGCTCTTGGAAAGGCAGGCTTCTAGAAAATTCTCCTTAACCTACCCTTTCATTTTGCTGACGAGTCACATTTCAGGTATGGACTAGAAACTGTAAAAGTTAATGTGTGGATTTTCATTGCAACATAAATGGAGAGTTTGTCTAAGGTTTTATGACCAGTCACCTTGACTGGAGTGTGGTTAATATGAGTGGAAATTTTGTATTTTGGTCACAGGAGTCCAGAAAACTGAGGCTTGGGGTTATTTGTTTAAGATCCATAAAAACAGGAATTTATTTTCATTTGTGCATTTATATTGTGGTGTGATATCTGTTTATATGCCAAACCGTCCTAATGTCTGGTCCCAGGAATGCCTAGTGCCATGGAAAGTGTGCTAAACGTTTGTTCAGAATTGGCTTGTGTGTCCTCAGGAAAGTTACTTAAGCTTTGTGAGCCATTCATTGTTTCCTCATCTGTAAAACAAGATGAGTATACTTAGCTCACAGGGCAGCTGGGAACAGCTAGCAAGATACTATAAAGAAAAATACTGAGCGTGGTACCTGACACAAAAACATTCTAATCGTTCATTTTGTCAGCTGAGGACACAGCCCGTAATGGAGAGGGGCAAGTCCTGTGCCCCTTCTGGGGTTTGTCTCAGAAGAAGTGTTCCAGAGTCAGGTGTAATGATGCTTTGCTTTTCTTTTTTCCAGCCACAGGACAAAGTCTTCAGGCTGGCCACCTCCCTCAGGAACCTGGGGCTTGAACCAGGTGCCGCCCTATGGATGGGAGATGACGGCAAACCGGGATGGACGAGACTGCTTCATCAAGTAGGTTGAACACATGGCATGAACAGTTTAATCTTTGGCTTTGGGGATGTCTCTGTTTTGACCCTTGGCCCAGGAGAATTAGCATACCTAAACTGGGGACTCCTAGGCACTTGGAGGCCATGACTCAAGCAGGTGATCCCCTGGGCCTTCCATATCTTGTGACATGAGGTTGCTTTGTTCTTGGACACGCGCCATCTTAGGCTAACAATTCCCAGGGTATCAGGTACTCCTGGGCCAGAGCAAACATGTATGTTACTGAGTCCGAGGCCAGTTGTACTGATTGTCTGAGGCTAGTAACTGAAGTTTGACATGGAGGAGGGTCATTTGGAAAGCCTTGTAGAAATGATTAAGACAGGAATGTTACTGGCTCATCTGCAACTAGAAAAATCAGCTGAAAGGATTATGTGCATTACAGGTTGTACTATAAATTGGTCCCACTAACATTGGATGAGGTTTTGGATTTTTTGTGGTGCTCTGTTTTTTTTTAAATTGTGGTAAAATATATATTACATAATGGTTATGTTATTTATGTTATATATATAATGGTTATGTTATCTATAACATAATGGTAAATTTTATGTACCATCTTAACTGCCTTTAGGTGTACAATTCAGTGACATTAACTACATTCACAATGGTTTTGTTTTGTTTTGTTTTGTTTTTAAATTTTATTTATTTATTTATTTATTTATTTATGGCTGTGTTGGGTCTTCGTTTCCGTGCGAGGGCTTTCTCTAGTTGCGGCGAGCGGGGGCCACTCCTCATCGCGGTGCGCGGGCCTCTCACTATCGCGGCCCTTCCTGTTGCGGAGCACAGGCTCCAGACGCGCAGGCTCAGTAGTTGTGGCTCACGGGCACAGCCGCTCCGCGGCATGTGGGATCTTCCCAGACCAGGGCTCGAACCCGTTTCCCCTGCATTGGCAGGCAGATTCTCAACCACTGCGCCACCAGGGAAGCCCCCATTCACAATGTTTTGCAACTCTCACCACTTTCATCTTCCAGACCTTTTTCATCTTCTGCAACAGAAACTCTGTCTCCATTAAACAACAGTTTCCCACTCCCCCTCCCTCCAGCCCCTGGTACGTCATAGAAGTGAAATCATACAGTATTTGTACTTTTTTATCTGGCTTATTTTACTTAGCATAATGTCCTCAAGGTTCACCCATGTTGTAGAACATATATGAATTTCATTCCTTTTAAGGCTGAATAATATTTCATTGTGTGGATAGATCACTTTTTTTTATCCATTTATCTGTCAGGGGACATTTGAGTTGTTTCCACCTTTTTGCTCTTGTGAATAATGCTGCTGTGAACGTTGGTATACAAGTATCTGTTTGCATCCCTGCTTTTAATTCTTTTGGGTATATACCTGGCAGTGGAATTGCTGGATCATATGGTACTTTGATGTTTACTTTTTTCAAGAATGACCAAACTGTTTTTCACAGAGGCTGTAGTGCTCTGGTTTTTTGCAGTTGTATGAAAAAAGTGCTTATATCGCACCTCTCAAAACAGCAAGAGTTCACTCTGTTTGCTTCTCCAAAGTGAAATGTTCTTAATTATGAGAAGTTAGTGAAATAGGTTTGAAATCAGGAAGCATGGTTGGCCTACCCTAATACAAGTGAGCAGAGGTTGGAGGCCAAGGGGGGGAGAAATCTTTCAGTACCACAGGCTTGATTCTTTGTTCCAACCAGGCTGACTATGGACTGATTAGCAAATATAGGATCTACGTGATGTAGGGTATCATTTTTATAAAAATAGAAATATCTGCCAAGATTGATTTTTGAGTATTTGGTCTTTTCGACAGCCCAGCACCTCTAAGTTAGGACTGTTGGAAAGTAGCTAGGGAAAAACTCAACGTGAGGGTTCTCAGTGGTTTCCTAGTCTCTGCAGCCGAGATCTCTCCCCTTCCTAGATTTGCAGAGGGGAGAGGGAGGACCTCTCTTAAGAGTACAGTTGGTGGCTGAGGGGCTTGTTTCCTGGATCCATCCTGGAAAGATTAAAGTTGACCTTGAATCTGATCCACTCCAGGGAGCCTGTGCGAAGTGACCCTCTGGCTCTTCAAGGCTTTCCTGGGGATGTGCTCATAGAGAAACTATGGTGGAAATCTTGGCAGTGGGGACGGAATCTCTCAGAAAGCTCAAAGACACGAAGAAAGGCCAACGGTTTGTTTACATCCTAGATTCTGATTCGTTAATTTTACTTTATTATTGTTATTTTTTAATTAATTAATTAATTAATTTTTGGCTGTGTTGGATCTTCGTTGCTGTGTGCGGGCTTTCTCTAGTTGCGGTGAGCAGGGGCTACTCTTCATTGCGGTGCGTGGGCTTTTCATGTCGTGGCTTCTCTTGTTGCAGAGCACGGGCTGTAGGCGTGCAGGCTTCAGTAGTTGTGGCACGTGGGCTCAGTAGTTGTGGCTCGCGGGCTCTAGAGCGCAGGCTCAGTAGTTGTGGCACACGGGCTTAGTTGCTCCGTGGCATGTGGGATCTTCCTGGGCCAGGGCTTGAACCTGTGTCCCTTGCATTGGCAGGCGGATTCTTAACCAATGCGCCACCAGGGAAGCCCTGATTCATTAATTTTAATAGTTTGCCTAAGTCCCTCATAATGGTAGAAAGATGATATTATTTGATATTATACTGTGCCATCTATTTTGTAACATGGTTATGAATTTACGTAATTGGCACAGTTGAGGTGGCCTAGATGTTTTAACTCAAAACAATAAAAATTTCTGCCAAAGAAATGTAGTTTTAAAAGACATGGATTATGAACTTAGGAAGGTACAGCTCAGACTTCTCTGATTAAGATGGATTTTTCCTTGTCCTTGGTTGGATTGAGGTTCCTGTGTATTCCAAACCATTTGATCAATAGCCAGAAACCCAAACTATGGCCTATTTAGAGATTCGGGGATCCCCAGCTAGCTCTACAGATACGCATTTCCATCAATGTCATTGACATTTTTAAGGGCCAGCTCAGGTGTCAATTTAACATTTACACTGGCCCGATGCCAGCTGTTGCAACATGAAAGAGCAGATCAGCAACTTAATAGAGAAACCTGCACTGATTACTAAACAGCAAGTTTTAAAACAAAGTCACTGGTGTCACTTTTTAAAATCCGTGGAGCTTTTTTACTTGAAAAGTAAATTTCCACAGTCCTCTCAGAGACACTGTTTTAAGATGTCAAGAATGGTACTTCTTTTGAAAGTGCTTATTGTTTCTTTGTCACTAATGAGTTTTATAAATAATTGAGAATCATTCTGATTTTTTCTCTTACCTACTGAGCGATGTCCGTTACAAAGAGATACTCTAATTACCAAAGTTTCCAGGGAGCCTGGTTTGCTATATCTCTACTCATTAGTTTTAGAAGTTAAAAGAACAATTTGAAAATTAATCTGTGGTTAGTAATTAGCACCTTTGCATTTAATTTCCCACTCTTCTACATTTTCTCTTTGAAAGAGATGTCTTCTTTTTTTATTTTGTCTTAAGATCTAAATGATAACTCACATCAGACAATTCTTTCTGATGGAGGTACAACTACTTTTAAGTGATGGACGAAGCTATGGGAGGAACCAGGGTTCACCTATTCAGAGTTAGAGTCTCAGAGTTGATAATGAGATAATTCTATTGTTATGAATCTTTCAGAATACGGCCCAGGGTAGTTCAAAATGTGTTCAAATTTCACCTTTCCTCTCCTATCCACAGTTATTCAGAGTAGGGCTGGATAACCTGTCTTCTATTGAGTTACTAATCCATAGGGTTAAAAAAAAATTAAATGCCATCATGCACGTGTTAATGTACATTTGTATAATTTTGTATAGTCTGCAGACTAGTGGTTCTCAACCTTGGCTACACATTGGAATAGCCCAAGGAGCAGTAAAATATCCCGATGGCTGGGTGTCTCAGTCCATTTGGGCTGCTATATAATAAAATACCAGAGACTGGTGGCTTAAACACAGAAATTTATTTCTCATAGTTCTGGAGGATGTGAAGTCCAAGATCACGGTGCTCTCGTGGTCGGGTTCTTGGTGAAGGCCCTCTTCCTGGTTTGGAGAGAGCTGCCTTCTTGCTTTATCCTCACATAAAGAGAGGATAGGAGAAAGAGAAATCACCTCTCTATGTCTCTTCTTATAAAAATACTAATCTCATTATGAGGGCTCCACTCTCATGACCTAATTACCTCCCAAAAGGCCCCACCTCCTAATACCATCACATTGGGGATTAGGGTTTTAACATAAGAATTTGGTGGAACACAAACATTCGGTCCATAGCACTGGATCTGGGATAGAGCCTAGGAATAGAGTTTCAGAAACTTCTCAGCTGATTCTAATGAACAGCTACGGCGGCTGCTCTAAAGCACTTTTTTTGCATTAATGTGGAATAATTACCCCATTTTCTAGACGCTAGAACTGAATCTCGGACTAATCAAAAGGCTTTCCCAAAGTTTACGCACGTGTACCAAGTCGCAAACTACTGCTTGTTCAAATACACTGGATTCTCCATTAAGAAAGGACAAGTTTTGTTGGTATTCTTAGAGAAATACAAATTACAGTTTTTTGAGGAGCAAAGAACATTGTGTAAGAAACATGACAGATGCAAAATAAAAATTTCTCGGTCCTTGTTATTACCAGTTAAGAGAGCAGAAGAGGGGAAGGGAGAGAAGCAGATGGGAAGAGAGAAACTACCAAGAGAAGAGTCTCGGGAAAGAGAGTGTCCTGGTGAGAAATGGCTAATAGAGGGAGCAATGGATGGCCAGAGAAATTAAGAGAAATAGAGAAAGTGAGGTACTCTGAGATGGTTCTTATAATAATAGCATCAATAAATAATAGATGTAGGTGGATATAGATATAGTTGTAGATATGAGTAGAGATACAGATGTAGATAAAGTTATGGAGTATAATTACATAGATATTGATACAGATATAGATGGCTATAAATATACAGAGTTGTAGATATAGATATCAATGGATATAGAATACAGATAGAGATGGATAGACAGACCAGTGACCATACAACCAGCTTTGCCCAGGAGGGTCCTGGTTTATGGGTATTGTTCTCACATAATTACTGATGGCACGTCCCTTTGCTCTCAGAGTGTTCTGATTTAGACAACATAAGGTAACTCTATATATCACACTACCAACGTTTAGAAAATTCTTGCAAGACGTAAGGTTGCATTTAATCTTGATAACTGTCCTGTGAGGTAGTTAAAGCACATAGAGGAATCTCCTTCTTGCAGAAGAAGCTGAGGTTCACAGGGGTTGGTATCTCCACGTCCTTATGGCTAGTCAGACCCATGTTTGCATCACACCGTCAGACTCAGGCCTCGGTTCTTTTGGCTCTATTATGGAGCTTAATCCATAGTAAGCTTTGATCACCACCCCTAGGCTTCCCCAGCCCAATCAATGTGTGCTCAGCTCGGCTCATCTCCACCTGTGTCTGCCATACCCTCCCCCCTCAGCATCCTTAGACATGGCCTGGGCAGCCTGGTTGTCCGGCCATGCGCAAAAGCACTCCTTGGTTACACCTAACGTGTGTTCCCCCCATCATTTATTGAGCACTGCTAAATGATGAAGTTACCAAAATGAGCAAGATACAGTCTTACCTTCCAGGATCTTAGAGTGTGGTGGAAGTGATGTATGAAATAATACAATATGCTGTAGATACAGGGGAAGGCCCCAAGGAGGAAACAATCCTATCCTTTGGGAGTGGGCGTGAGGATGCAGGCCGTTGGCATGGGCCTCACACTACAGAGAGGCCAACCATTATTCTCAACCAAGCGATGTCTCTTTTAAGCTCTTTATAGACACGTAGTATGTTTCATAGTCAGAGAATAGGGAGCGCTGTGAGTTCCTTATTTTCCATTTTTGAGTTAAATGGAGTAATATGTGCTTATTTAACTGTGGAGGTGGGTAGAGTTAATGCAAAAATAATGTGCTTTGTAAATCTGGAAATTCGGTGTTTGTAAATTGAAGAAAAATTTAAACGTGAGCAAAATAAATATCAAAACACTAGCTGGCAAGATACATGATTAAGATGAGCCACGTTGGAGTCTGGGGAAAGGGATGGGGATGGGTAGTGGGAGAGGAGGCTGGAGGGTCATTTCCAAACCACATGTCCTCATTTTTCAAGTTCTAAAATTAAGAGGCTTTTTTGTTTATTTTCTTTTTTGGCCTGCTGGTTTTCTGGCTACTTTCACCCTGTAAGTCCACAAATGTAGTCCTGCGTGCGTATTGGACAAGACACACTGTTCTATTATTCTACCAGCAATTCCCATGGGGGGCAATTAAACCAAGTCACTGTCTTCTTAATGCAGAAGAATTCAGTTCTGAAACCTGAATATTGGGGATTAGTAATGAGATGTGGAAACTTCCACTTTGTTTTCCAGTATGGCCTTGGCCCAACTTGGGAGATGTTTAGCCATTGCTATCTGCCAGTCAATTCAGTGGCAGATTCAGTCAATGTGAAATGTGTTTTTGGCTCATCTATCTCCAGAAAAGAATAATCTGAAGAAATACAAGCACTGTATGTGCCTTTTTATTAACCAGAAGATAGTCAAGTCAGCGTGACAGGATTCTGTCATCATGAAAATTACAAATGACAAAACCTTACCTCATCCTAAAATGTGAGCCTCTAAGTATTCCCTCCAGGCTTTATCTAGTCCAATTGAAATGTCCCAAAGAGGAAAGAAGCAATTGATTATTTTCAAATATTGTTTGGTAGTTCTAGGGCTAGTCTTTGCTACTTTTTTCTTGATTTTTACCCCAAAATTTCATAAGAGAGTCTTACTGTTATTCTGTGGATGAGTCCAGTAATCAGTTATTCTGTGATGACTGACCTTGAACTTTTCCTTCTTTAAAAATTAAAAAAAAGTAAGTCAAGAAGAGTTAAGTTGTAAAGTTGGATGTGGATATTGTGATTGTACCACCCAACCCCTGGGTTAATTTCATATTTGAAGCAGATGTCAATTTCCTGCTTTATCAAGCTTACATTTTTAATTTAAATTCAACAAAGGACAAACGAATCTGAGAGATGACTCAAATTGTTACCCTTTGTTTCTGGTAATAAAATGAAGAGCCACGTTGTAGAAATCAACAGTTGTGACAATAAAGGCAATAGGAGAGATCTATTTGAGGTGGGTTGCTTTGTTATTTTGTGTGGTTTTAAATATCCAAAGAGTTAAGAACTAGCATTAGATTAGAGAAGAGGCAGTCTGCCTCATTTTTTGTGTTTTTGATGAAGAATTCTTAGATAAAATGTTTTGCTTCCAAGTGCACACAGTGAATTCTGCATAAAATGCAAATAATTGCCTCATTGCAAGAGCAAATGCCATTTAGGTAAATGAGTTCCTTAGGATCCCAAGCATCCAGTCAAGGGAGGGAGATATATTATAATTTTGGAATTGGAGGAACAAAGTAAATGTGATAGTATCATTACATGAAATGAAAGGTAATTATGTCATGTCAATGCAAAAGCTTCCCAGGCTGAACATTAGGGGCTGTTTATTCCCTTCGTTGAAGCAGATTTGTTTTCTTTCAAATCTGACAAAGCACCTCTCCGCTGAGTTAATAATCACTGCTCCCAGCTGGAAGGTAAGTTTGCAGAGCTGATGGAAGGGCTTTTAACAGGAAAGCTCTGAAATGACACCATCATTCCAGATCTAACTTAGCATATGGCACACAGAGCTGTGCTCAGCAGACTTCTCCCTTATTGGAGATGGTTTCATTTTCCCTGCACATTTGTTTTTGAAACTTTGCTGGTGGACTTAATCTGGCCATCATTCTAGGACAAATCCCTAATACACTTGGCTTATTTGTCCAGCAGGCCAAGGTATCTGAAGGGATTGTAATTATCTGAAGTTCCTTGGGCCACTTGATTCCGGCGGATTTGGGACATGCACATTCAGGCGGAGCTGTAGACAGCAGGTTAGCTGCTGGACGGGGTGGGTTCTGTCTTCTCCTGAGCTTTTATGTAGCCCCTGGGGATGTACATGAGGTGGGTCACAGAGTCCATTTGGAATCACAGGAACAGCCAGCCTGTGAAAATGAGAAGCACCTGGATGACCAGGTTTCCATCACAGCCTGTAATTAAAATACTAGCTTGGGGCTGCCTACCACCCCTTGGTTCCTTTGAGTGGCCTTTGCATGTCTTCCTTCTGGATTGAGCCAGCCCTTGCAGAGAGCAATTTTGATATGATCACCTAAGGCTGGGGCACAGGCAGGAAATTCTGGCCTGTCCCAAATGCCAAGTGGGGCCTGTGGGTATTACTGCCAAGTAAATTGGCTGAACTGAAGAGGACAAGGAATCACCTTTGTGGCAGGTGTCTTTTCATTACTGTCTGCACTGCTACCTAAGAGGAGTCGCAGAGGGCTGTGACAGAGCGCCTTACTGTGGTCCAGCAGGGGGTAGGAGACAGCAGTTCCCTCCCAAGCCCTGTCCTCTGTTTCCTTGCAAAGCTTGAGTACAACCTTGCTATCAATAGCCACTTTCTAGGGAAGAGTCTCTTCAATTGCAAGGATGAGGGATGGTGGTACTTTCTGTGTCAGTGGACGCTCAGATGAGCATGAGTCAAGAGTAGCCGTGTCCCATAGCTGTGTCACAGGCTGCACCACTCAGTCGTTGCCGGAACGCAGGTTTGGTGATAGCAGTTCCAATGTGGAAGGCCGGGAGAGACTCTCAAATCTGTTGGATATTAAAGGATACGGCTAAATATGCAGGGCCAGCTACTGAATTTTTGGTACCCATTCCAGAATGAAAATGCAGGCCCCTTGTTCAAAAAGCAGGATAAAAGTGCTCATAAAGGTACTAAAATGTAAAGATTTTCCCTTTCTTCTTGTCTCTCTGTCAACATGTCATAGTCTTTTATATGTTATTGAATGCCATTCTAAGTAATGAAAAACTAAATTTTTCAATTATTAGCATGAATGTTACCAATCATTTATATATTGTACAACGTGGGTTTTAGATGCAAATATAGGAGCATGTAACTCATATGAGGGATTGCCGAAATTACACAATTGTGTTTCATAGGTTACACATGTATATGTATTTCATTCTGAACAGAAAAGTAGAAAAGAGGAAAACAGAAAAGAGGAAAATTTGCCTCTAGCTATTGGGTCCCCCAAAAGCAATCTCCATGCCCTGTCAAGGATGGCTTTTGTCACCCTAAGATATACACTTCCCCCCCTCCCCTACCCCCAGCCCTTACTTCTCTAGGCCAGGTCAGCAAACCTTTTCTATAAGAGGTCAAACAGCAAATTATTTTAGTCTTTGGAGGCCGTGTGGTTTCTCTTGCAAATCAACACAATGCAGCTCTGCCACTGTAGTGAGAAAGAAGCCACAGGAAATGTGTAAACGAATGGACATGGTTGTGTTCCAATAAAACTTTACTTACAAAAATTGCCTGGGGGCTGGATTTGGCTCGTGGGCTGTAATAGTTTGCCAAACCTTGCTCTAGAGCATCATGCGTTTGACCCCATTCTCATGTTTTTAATTCAATAATTAATAAATTTTCAAAACCCTCCCGTGGAATGGGGAGCTGCCACTTATTTCATATATGAAAGAAATTAGAAAAGAAGCCTTTTCTGAGGTTGCACTCTGAGTCATGCAGGGAGTTAAAAAAGGACTCCAGAGCCCCATTTTTTTCCTAGCTCTTGCCAGAAAGCTCTATGATGTATCTGTTGTCAGTAAGAGTTCTTGTACCGCTCTGACATTCATGACCTACCTCTAAAAGGTATTCTAGGAATAGCATTGTTAAAATCTATGAGAAAAGTAGAACTTTTATTATGTGAGTATCACGATTCCCCGCCCCCCACCTTCAGCCAACACCTTCGTGGGAGGAGGATGGAGGGACAGGAAATGACAGCATTATGAAGCCCAGTCACAATGGAATGCTAAATGCAAGTACAAATAATTATTAGGGAGGTGAAAATTACATAGCAACTTGCTCATACTAATGGTCTACGGAGAAACAGCCCCATTGTACTTTCAAAACGTTAATTGTCCATAATGTTTTTAAAGAAATTCTACTCATTATCTTTTTGGAATTTTATAAAGCTCCCATATAAAGGTCCCCAACTTATTTTTGTTCTGTTCTACGCGGTTCTCTTGGCTTCCATGACACCATCCCCCTTCCTTTGTTCCAAACTCACTGAAGATTCCTTCTCATGTCTCCTCAGCTGGTTCTTTATTAGCTCAACATTCAAACTTCAGTTTCTCACATATTCAAGCCTATATTTCTACGTAGAACCCACAAAAAATAAAAAAGGATTCATGAACTTAAATATGTTGATACCATTTGGTTTGAATCCAAAAATTGCTGGAGATGCATGACTGTTCCACTACAGGAGATAAAAGAGGTCAACAGGGGTCGCTGTGCACTGCCCAGAGTATTGTCTGGGCAATAGCAGGTGGTCAATAAATGTTTGTTCAATAAATATTTAGATGTGTGTATGTATGAGTAGGTGGATAGATGCATTATTGGATGGATGAATAGACCTTTTCCTAAAGCATTATATATTCAGTACATTGTTAGGAAAGATGCTGATATACAAGTCAGTGAGTGAAAATTATTTCTCTTTAACTTATTGATATAGAAATTTCACTACCAAAATTTGGTCTTATTATAAAGTTCATCAACGCCTTGTCAATGATCCATATCTTAGTGTGGCTGTTTATAAGAGCTCCAAAATTCAGGATATAATGAAGGTACCTTTCTGGGGTAGTTTGATTGCAGTGTTTCCCCGCAACAGGTGGCACAGAATCATAAAGCACAGAAATTAAAGAGTAAAACCACTTGGGCTAGGATTCTAGCTCTTAGTACTAGCTGTGTGATGCTGGGTAATCATTTGGACACTATGGGCCTCACTTTTCTCATTATAAAATGATCTATACTAGAAAACTGTGTCAGCTGGGAATCTTGTGAGTTACAAGAAACAGAACATTCTTAACCAGTTTATCTTAAACAATAAAAAGAATATCTTTTTGGTTTATGTACCTAAAAAATAGTGGTAAAACTGTCATAGCCTAAGGAGACATGACAACATTATAATCAATGTGACAAATAGGATTATAGGATTGGATAACCCAGAAGTAGATAAATTCCTAAAAACATACAAACTTACCAAGACTGAAGCATGAAGAAATAGAAAATCTAAACAGAGCAATAACTAGTAAGGAAATTGAATCAGTAATCAGAAACCTCCTCAAAGTGAAAAGCCCGGGACTAAATGGCTTTACTGGAGAGTGCTACCAAACATATAAAGAATTAATCCTCCTCAAAGTCTTCCAGAAAATTAAAGAGGAGGTAACAATTCCCAGCTCATTCTATAGAGAATTCCTGCAACTCAACAACAAAAAAATCAAATAACTAAATTTTTTAAATGGACAAAGGACTTGAGTAGACATTTCTCCAGAGATGATATACAAATGGCCAACAAGCATATTAAAAGATGTTCAACATTACTAATCATCAAGGAAATGCAAATCAAAGCCACTATGAGATAATTAGGATGCCTACTCTCAAAAAATGGTGGCCTCATAGACTGTGGAGAAAAGGGAACCTTTATGCACTTCTGGCAGTATTATAAAATAATACAACCACTATGGAGAACAGCATGATGGTTCCTCCAAAAGCTAAACATAAAACTACCATATGATCCACCAATCCCATGTCTGGATATATATCCAAAAGAATTGAAAGTAGAGTCTCAAAGAGCTATTTGCCCACCCATGTTCATAGCAGCAGTATTCACAATAGCCAAGAGATGGAAACAACCCAAATGTGCATTGACAGGTAGATGGATAAACAAAATATGGTAAATAAATACAATGGAATACTAGGCAGCCTTAAAAAGGATGGTAGTCCTGTGACATGCTACAACATGGATGAACCTTGAGAAAATACTCTATGTGAAGTGAGCCAGTCACCAAAGGAGAGATACTGTATGATTCTATTTATATGAGGTATGCAGAGTAGTCAAATTCATAGATATAGGAAGTAGAATGGTGGTTACCAAGGTCTTGGGGGAGGGGACAAAGGAGAGTTGTTGTTTAATGAGCATAAAGTTTTAGTTTTGCAGGGTTAAAAGGTCCTAGAGATTTGTTTCACAACAATGTAAGCATATAAAACACTAGTGAACTGTAGACTTCAAAATGGTTAAGATGGTAAATTATATGTATTTTTTACCACCATTTTATAAATACACAGAATGCCAGGGCCAGCTTCAAAAGAGGTTTAAAGAGCGTCTCAGAGTCGCCAGAGCTCTGCTCCATCTCTCTGGGCTCCCTCTGTTCTGCCTTCCTCCTCAAGTTTCGTTCTTCATGGCTGCAGCCCTTCCCATCCTCACACTCACCATCCAGAAGAGAGAGAAGCTGTGTCCCAGCATTCTCAGATTCAGCCCCTGGGTTCTCACTGAATAGACTGGAGGCCACACGACCACACCTGAACCAATCATAATGGCCAGGGGGCATGGGAGGTGCTGATTGGCTTACACCAAACAGAGCCTACCCCCAAAGTGTGAGTTGAATCATTTTCATTCCTACCTGGACCACTTGGGAGAGAGATGGTTTCCCAACAGGACTAGGGGTCAACAAAGTTTTTTTGTAAAGGGGCCATATAGGAAATAGTTTCGGCTTGATGGGTCATATGGCTTCCATTGCGACTATTAAACTCTGGCATCATGGCATAAAAGCAGCCATAGACTTTATTTTTTATTGTGTGTGTGTGTGTGTGTGTGTGTGTGTGTGTATTTATTAGTTTATTGTCTGGGTCCCCAGTTGGGTGGCAAATTTCATGACAGTAAGGAAAGCGTCTGTCTTGCTCCCTGATGTATTCCCAGCATCTAGCCCAGGACCCAAATGGAGTAGGTGCTCAGTTGACACATGTGGAATGAGTGAATAAAGGAGATTTATTCATCCACTCTGTGAGGCTGATGCCATTAGCTCAGAGTAGTTTGGTGACTTACCAAGCAGTCATAGCCGTTAAATGAATGAGCATGGCTGTGTTCCAATAAAACTTCACAGACACTGAAACTTGAATTTCATATAATTTTCATGTTATCATGAAATATTATATTTATGTTGATTTTTTTTAATTTTTTTGATGTGGACCATTTTTAAAGTCTTTATTGAATTTGTTACAATATTGCTTCTGTTTTATGTTTTGGTTTTTTGGCCCCAAGGCATGTGGGATCTTAGCTCCCCGACCAGGGATCGAACCCGCACCCACTGCGTTGGAAGGCGAAGTCTTAACCACTGGACCGCCGGGGAAGTCCCTGTTGATTTTTTTAAATCATTTAAAAACATAAAATCATCTTAGCTCACAGAGGCTGGTAGGATTTGGCCCACAGGCTGTAGTTTGCAGGTGTTGTTCAAAATAATCTCTCTTAGCTCAGTGATGATTTTTCTTCATAATTTTACCTGGGTCACCTTCACTCCTCTTTTCTGTAATACCTGTAACGAGATGACCCTCGGCTCAAAATCCTCAACCTGTCTTGCAAAAAGGCATTTGGAAAGCCATGCAGTCTCTTTTTCTTTTTCTGTGGGTCCTAGTGGTCATAATACCTTGCTTGCCATAGAATACTTGGGACATACAGGACAGTATACTGTTAAATATTCAAGATAATTACTCTTTCCCTCCACCATTATTAGAAATTAAAGATGCCTTCACATCTGCAGTACAATTTGTAGAGTTGGGTTAAAACTCCGTCATGTTGCTAAGCAATTATTTTCCTATTTTTATTCACCTTTAGCTCTGCCTCTTTTTTTCTAGGTTAAATATTTATTAGACTAGAACTGTCTCCAGGATGATATATTTCTTTTTTTAAGGCTTTATTTTCTAGTCATTGGTCAGAGTGCTATTATGTAAATTATTGAAGTAAGTATTAAAAATGTGGGTTTGAAGATCTCCAGGGTCAGAGGGTGACCCTGGGGAGGGAGGGATGGGAAATAGAACTGAACAATAAAGGAGCAAAGGGAAGATAAAGTCAAGGAAGCTTTTAAATTCCTACAAGGAGAGGGTTTGACTGGATCTCTGGAGGAAGATGAAAAGAAAACAGGCTTGGGAGAAAGTAAAATGCATTGGAATAGCACGGGGCTGTAGGAAGGCAGTGATCTGTTTTATAACTAAAATGGGCAACTATGGAATGATCTGTTCAAATGTATTTTGGCAGCCTTTGAATTATAGTCCAAATACCTTTAGCGCATATAATAACTTTTAAAATGTGTTCATTGTTTGCTTGTGATCTGCCTACTTCTAAAAAAAACGTCTGAGCCTCATATAGCCTGTGCAGCTCCTGTGTGAATTACAAATGGTACCCGCTTTGGGCTGTTGTGTCCCGGCCAGTGGCATCTTTGTGCTGGGTTTCAAGGGTCTCAGAGCTCCGTGAGGCAGCTAAGTTTCAACCCCCATTTGGTGCTTTCACCAGGTCCCCCCTACAGCCATTTGCAGTGGCCTGGGTCTGAAGTGGTTTTTGATAAAAGACACCTGATTGGGTGGCAGTGCATTTGAATAATTGTTCCCCAGGTGGAATTTCCAAACACGGTCTAAGGACGATTTAGGAGAGAGGGCTGTGAGGGACCAGGGTAATTCACCTGCATTGACACTAATGCATACATCAAATTCAGGGCTCATTTGTCTAATTCTTCACAAAACGAAATTATTCTAATACTGGCAGGCTAAAATTATAAACTCTAGAATTTTATTGTAGCCATTGGTTTAATGGAAGGATTTCCAAATGTACAATTCCCTCCTTTTATGCTGTCTTGAGCCACACTCAAGGTTCAGAAGGGAGGGTTCCCTTTGGTCCTCCTTCCGAGCGGGTCCATTTTGCCTTTGCTGTTTGTTTGTTTTCTCTAGGGTCTTGTTGTTGTTTTGTTTCTTTTCCTTTCTTTTGTTTTCTAAATTGGAGGACTACCACATGGCAAACTGCTCACACAGCTTTGAGCTTTAAATCTGCCTTCTAATAATAGCAGCCCCTTCCCCAAATATCTTACTTCCTCATTCCCTTTTAATTCATAGTTTATAATCTGCTCATGACCAGGAAACCAGTTTACTGGGGGAGTTTATCCCAGTTTACTGAGATAAAAGTTAATCAACTCTAAGCAAGGGCCTCATGTTCTCTCATGAAACATACGAACCTAAGTTTTAGTGCTCAGGTTGTGTGATACCTCCTTGAGATGCTCAAACACTCTTTTGGTTAAGATTACCCATATCCCTTCTAACACTTGATTGTTGTGTTCCGTATGGGTGCGTTTACAGGAAAGTGTCCTCCAAATAATGTTATAATGGAGGGTTTTTATTACCTGTAGAATAAAAGCTAAGGTACAGGAAAGCCAGGTGGTTAAGAGTGTGAGCTCTGGATCTACGCTGCCTAGAGTTGAATCTTCTGTGTCATTCCCCAGTCACATGATGGAGGGCAAGATGCCTAACCTTTTGTGCCTTCTTTTACTCATCTGTAAAATGAGCACAAGAGTAGCACCTACTCCATTGAATTGAACAAGGGTTAAATGATTTATTCATGTAAAGTGCTAAGAACAGGAAGTACTTAAGTTAATTATTTAATTTATTATTATTATTATAATTATTAGGAAGAGAAGGAGGAGGAGAACAAGTTAGGAAGCAAGCTCTCCAAACAGACTTCAAGTTAAATATCATCAGTGGGACTGGTGCATAGAAACAGATGTGTATTTTCCATCCCTCATACCTGTCACTTTGAAATGTACAAAGTTCTAGGTGTGGCATTGTATTAGGTGTATTAGTCGGGGTTCTACAGAGAAACAGAACCAATAGGGTATATAGAGTAATATGTAAGAAGAGATTTATTACAAGGAATTGACTCACAGAATTATGGAGGCTGTCCAAGGACAGGAGAAGAAATGGATATTCCCTCTCAAGCAGAAAGAGCAAATTCACCCCTTCTCTTCCTGTTTGTTCTATTCAGACCCTCAATGGATTGAATGTTGCCCACATTCATTGGTGGTGGTGATTGATTTTACTGGGTCTGCCAATTCAAATGCTAATATCTTCTGGAAACGCCTCCACAGACACACCCAGAAATAATGTTTTACCAACTATGTGACCATCCCTTAGACTCGTCAAGTTGACACATAAAATGAACAGAGCTGAGAGGAGAAATGGACAGCAGTTCAATGTTAGTAGGGAGCTACAATGCCCCACCTTCATCAGTGAATGGATCATCCAGACAGGATCACTGGGGAAAACAACAGACTTAACTACCACCGTGAACCACGTGGACCTAGCAGACACGTGCAGAGAGTTCCGTCCAGCAGCATCAGAGCGCGTCTTCTTCTCGGGCACACATGGAGCATTCTCTAGGATAGGTCATATGGTGGCCTGTGGAACAGGTCTTGACAAATTTGGGAAGATTGAAAACATAGCAAATGTCTTTTCCAACCACATTGGTATGAAATCAGTAGCAGTAGAAAAATGGGAAAATTCACGTATGTGTGGAAATTGGACAACATGTTCCTGGACAGCCAATGAGGGAGGAAATAAAGAAGATGAGGGAGTATAGTGAGCATGGATATATACAACTATAAGAGATGTTTTTATTCTACTTTGTTGAGGTGTAACTTACACACCATGAAAGTCACTTGCTTTGAGTGTACAATTCAGTGCCTTTTAGTAAATTCACAGTTGTGTAACTGTCACCAGTATCTTTTTCTAGAACATTTTTATCACTCCCAGCATAATTTTGTGCCCATTTGCAGTCGCTCCCTGTTCTCACCCCCCAACCCTGGGTATCTACTAATCTGCTTTCTGTCTCTATGGATTTGCTTATTCTGGACACATCATATAAGTGAAATCATATAATATATGGTCTCTTGCAGCTGGATTCTTTTACTCAGCATAATGTTTTCAAGTTTCATCTATATTGTAGCATGTATCAGTAGTTCACGCCTTTTATGGTTGAATCCCATTTCATTGTATGGATATATCACATTTTAGTTATCTGTTCATCAGATGGTCGACATTTGCGTTATTTCCACTGCTTGAACACTCCTGTGAAAATCTTTCTGTGTGAACATATGATTTTATTTCTCCTGGGTAGATACTCAGGGGTGGCATTACTGGATCATATGGTAACTCTGTGTTTAACTTTTAAAGAAATTGCCAACTGTTTTCCATTTTCCATTCCCACCAGCAATGTATAAGTGTTCCAGTTTCTCCGCATCCTCATCAATACTTGTGCTTATCTGTCTTTAATTGCATTCCCCTAATGGCTAATGATATTGAGGGTCTTTCCATATGCTTATTGACCATGTATCTATCTTGTCTGGAGAAATATCTATTCAAATCTTTTGCCCATTTTTAAATGGCATCGTTTATCTTCTTAATAATTTGTAAGAGTTACATATTCTGGATAAAACATCCCTTATTTATTTCCTGAAACATTTTGTAGTACATGTTTTTCTGTCTGAGAGTGCTACAGAAGAGGTAGTTTAATGTTCTGGGGCCTTCGAGGTGCCTTGTCGCAGAAGCAGCCCTGATTAGCAATTCCCACAAGCATATAGCCCTCTGCAGGCTACCCTGCTGGGTCACTTCCCTCTGTGTGACCAATTCATCAAAGTGTAGTTTGTCTGTGTCAGTCTCCCAACAGCGAGAGCTGGGTCTGACATTAGCAGTCATGTGCCCTGAATTGTAATTTTGAGCACCTTTGGTCTTAATGTTTGCTCCTGAAATCTAGAGCAGCCAGAGTGAGTGACAGGAGCCTATACTGAGATCCTATCCTGGTGTATGATTCTTCATACAATCCCAAGTTTGCCTCTTGGTTCACAAAGAGCCCCTTGGGGCAAGTGGCAGTGTTAGCTGTTGAGGTGAGGTGTGCAGAAACTGCTGACTCAGAGAAGTCCATTTCGAAAGGGCTTGAGCGTAACCCTAATGTCACTCACACTCCTCTTGAGCGTAACCCTAATGTCACTCACACTCCTCAGATGTCTCCCTCTGGACCCTTTTCCCTGGCCCTCCAGTGCCAACCTTCATAACACACTCTCTGTATCTTCCTCCTGCGTGAGCAGCAGCCGTATGGTGGTCAAATGAGCCTTAGACATGCCTTTGACAACATTGTGGAAATTGTAACCAATGAAGCACCTTGTGTTTTCAAGAGAGATCATCTATGGGTGACAATAGAAAGGTTTTAAATTTCCAGAAGAGGTTATCATATGAGAAAGCAGTCTAATTTTCTGTTGAGCCAAAAAGATTTCTTATGCTTTAAAATAATATTGTTGCCTTGTACATCAGCATACATATTAAGAAGAATTACTCACAGGTGGCACTTCTAAAATTCTTCATCTTTCACAACACATTAGGTTGTTAGTGCAGCTCCTGAGATTCAGTCCTAGAATTAGATGTCAAAAAATATGGAAGAATGGTTTTTCTGATCTACAGTCTGTCTTCATCTGCTACATCCAGTCAGCTTCATGCGTTATCATATAACCAAGATCAAATTTTGGAAAGCTGGGAAGAAATAGTCAAGCAAACCCTGAAGAAAAGACTGGCCTTAGTTGATCATTTTGTCTTTTAAATTGTAAACTCATAATTGGTACATCTCTTGAGGGATTAATATCCGTTGAATAACTACAGTGGTCCTGGATACCTCATGGTGCTTTATTAAAGCTGTTAGTGATTTTTCACTTGCTGGAAGATGACATGCTAGTGGCACCTCTCTGGCTGAGTCCTCGCCTAGAGAACTCACTAGAGGTGTTTCCACTTATGTCACCTTGTGTTTAGCTTCATTTCTTCCTTTGTTAACGTTTACCTTAATGGTACTACTTCTGTTACTGTAAATGATCCTTGTTAATCCTTGGGCTTAGGACTTGCAATATTAATTGGCCCTTACCCAACATCAGAGATCTGAGTTACAGTTTGGTTTTTGTCTTCCTTCTTTGTGAAGTACAAGGAAAACACCATGCCCTTGGAATCTGAGTGTTGTTTTGTTTGTAGTTAGTTGGTTGAATTTCCCTTGCATTTCTGAGAACTCTTCCACTCAAGAAAAATAGCCTTCTCCCATTTTAACTATCTCCTGTAGGACAGTCAGATGTAGATGAAAGCCTAATCTTCATTGGGTCAATACACCTGGAATACCTATGCAAAGATTGGTTCCAAACTGTCTAGAATGTATCACCACAATGCTTTGCTATATTTATTTGTTCTACTGGTCAACTTTCTTACAGGGTTGAGATGCCATGGTTGGGATTTTTCCTAAGGTGTTAGATGAGGCTTCTCAAATTTTCATTCCAAAGAAATTTTAAAGCATAGGAAATCTCTTTGTCTTAGTGGGGAAATCGAAATGTTTTCTCATGTTATAACTTGTGGCATTTAACAACTTTTCGTTGTTACCCATCAACCTATCAGTCAACAGGAATTTATTGGGCAATTACCATATGCCAAAGGATGTGTTAGGTACCTCAAGAAGTAGGAAAAAATACAAAATGTGGCGCTGGCTTCAAGGAGCTTAAATTTGTTCATCTCTTTACTTATTCATTCATTCAACTAATGTTTACTAAACACCTAGCGTGTGCCAGACACATAATCTAGTTGAGGCAAAATAATCACAGCAGTTATATCTAAGAGCAGTGCAGGAGGGTATCAGAGAGAGGACAGAGCCTCCAGGAGGAAGTAGCGGACAGAGCTAAGATGTCTCATCTCCCTCACAGTAATAAATCTTCTGGTGGCTTCTTTCACTTCTGATATGATTGCAAAGCCTCCATGACCTGACCCAGACTGCACTGGGCTCCTCATGTTAGAAACACTTACCAAGGTGAGAAGAAAGATAGCAAGTGTTTCTAAGTGGAAGATTCCTCTTTGAAGTATCCTGACCTTTGTTCCAAGGGATTATTCTTTATAGCATGGATGCATTATGTATAAAAATCCAGCATTAGGAGTCCTTAACTAATCTCACCTTAAAAAGACTCTTTTTCATACTCATTTTTAACCGAGCATCCAGGATCATCCATAAGTATTCTTTCTTTTTTTTTTTTTTAATTTATTTATTTTATTTATTTTATTTTTGACTGTGTTGGGTCTTCGTTGCTGCACGTGGGCTTTCTCTAACTGTGGCGAGCGGGGGCTACTCTTCGTTGTGGTGCCCGGGCTTCTCATTGCAGTGGCTTCTCTTGTTGCGGAGCACAGGCTCTAGATGTACAGGCTTCAGTAGTCGTAGCTCACGGGTTCTAGAGTGCAGACTCAGTAGTTGTGGCCCACGGGCTTATTTGCTCCGCGGCATGTGGGATCTTCCCGGACCAGGGCTCGAACCCGTGTCCCCTGCATTGGCAGGTGGATTCTTAATCACTGCGCCACCAGGGAAGCCCTTCGTAAGTATTCTTGAGTCATTATTATTTATCAACCCACCCAGCTCACTGTATTAGTTATCTATTGCTACAATAACAAATTACCCCAAAACTTAGTGGCTTAAAACAACACGCATTTCTTATCTCACAATTTCTGTGGGTCAGGAATTTAAACATGACTAAGGTAGGTCCTCTGCCCCAGAATCTCTCAAAAGGCTGCAGTCAAAGGGTTGGCTGGGGCTAGGGGTCTCATTTGAAAGTTAGACTGGGGAAGGATGCACTTCCAAGCTCGTTCAGTGGTTATTGGCAGGATTCAGCTCCTCCAGGTTTGATGGACTGAAGGTTTCAGTTCCTCATTGGCTGTTTGCCTGAGACTATCCTCAGCTCCTTGCCATGTGGGCCTCCCTAGCAGAGCTGCTCACTTCATCAAAACAGGCAATCCAAGAAGTCCATAGAGACAGTCTGCTAGCAAGATGGAAACCATACTTTTTACAAGCTAATCACAAAAGTGATATCTCCTCAGCATTGCCATATTCTATCAGTTACAAGCAAGTTGCCCAAAGGGAGATTATACAAGGCAGCTAATATCAGGAGACAGGGATCATTGGGGGCCATCTTAGAAGCTGGATTCATAATTATTTTATTCATCAAACATTTATGAGTTATCATGTTTTCACTAGAGTACAACTGTGTTGATAAGTGGCCCTTGTCTTTAAGGTGCTCACGGTGAGCTTGGGAACATGAGTACATCAACCTTTAACTCTAATTTGACATAGAAAATCTTATAGTAGAGTCAGATTCAAAACCCAATGAGAATATGGAAAAGAGAGATGTCTTTGTTCATGATGGATCCCCCAATGGGAATGCCACTTTCTCTCACAGTTAAAAATAAACATAATGTCACTTCTTCTCTGGAACTTTCTCTGACACTCAGAGAAAGTTCTTTTTCCCCAACTTAATTCCCAGAAAAGGTGACATTTGAGTTGAATCTTAAGAAAAGAAGTAAGTAGGAGTGGCCTTCCAAGTGTAAAACACAGCGTAATGAAAAGCATAGGGATGTGATGCTGTGTGATATATTCCAGGAGCTATGGCTAGAATGTTGGAGATGTGGTCAGGGATGGGGAATTGTCGTGGGAGGAAATGAGTCTAGAAAGGTGAATTGGAGTCATATTAGGCAGAGGAATTTGAATGCTATACCACAGAGCTTGGGCTTTGCCATTTGGTAATTAGAGAGCCACTGAAGATCTCTGATTAGTACAGTAATGTGGTGAAATACGTGCCTTAGAAAGGAACTATGGAAGCAGGTAGAGAATTTGCTGGAGATATTAGATAGAGGCTAAGATAATATTTCAAGGAGAGTTGATAATGATGTAAAATAAGATATAGGGAAAAGAAGGCCATGGTGATGGAAAGTTCAAAATCAAGATGTTTTCGGGGTAGAATTGACAGGATTATCAGAGCCAGGTAAGATCTGAGAAATGAGGGAGGGATGTGGAAGAGCCAAGGATTTCTCTGTAATTTCTATCTCAAGAGAATAAAAGCCTCTTAATAGAGGGACAATGTCTTATTTAACTTTAGAATCTCAATATTTTAATGGTGCCAGGTACTTGATGGTTGGCCCTTAATGGATTGACGAATGAGTGAATGGATGGATGGATGGATGGGTGGAAGGATGGTAGGTGGATGTGTGGGTGTGGGTGGATAGGTGGATGAGTGGTTGGATATGTGGATGGTGTTGTTAAACATGCAAGGGAATGCAGGATAGAAATCAGTTTGGGACAGAGGAGAGAATGGGTAGAAGGAAGGCATAAGACCCTCAGATGGCTAAGGTGACAGTACAAAGAGGAAAGCAAGTAGAAAATTCACTCGGGTTTTTTTAATGATAATCCACGGCTTTGATGGTTTTCGTCAGCAGTTTGTTATTCCACCTGCTTTAACAAATTTTAGGAAAGAATAGTTTCTTTAGAGAACAGAACTCGTTGTGCAAGTCATATCAACATTTTGGAAACCTATTAGATTTCTCAGCGTTTTATCCTAAAACATTGTGCAAAGCAACTACTAGTCTGGCTAGTGAAGCCATTTAGCATCCCTTCAATTGTAGTAAGGGATATGGGAATATTAAAAAAAAAGTTCCCAGAAACTCAAATCAAAAAGTAACTTCTTTTCAGATCCTACATTAACCTTACCTTTAACTTTCTATCAATGGTACAATCATACTTCTTGGCAATTCTCAGGTTTCTTGGACTTCAGATTTTCTGAAGCAGCGCTTCTCAAACTTTAAAGCGGACCACCTGGAGATCTAGTTAAAATGTGGATTCTGATTGAGGCCTGGGGTGGGGCTTGAGAGTCTCTATTTCTAATGAGGTTCCAGGCAATTCTGCTGACCCATGGACCATACTTTGAATGGCAAGGCTGTTCAGGTGTCATTCAGTATCGGTGACTTGGCTGATATCTCTGTTGTTGACACAGTCACGTTGTCAGCCGCCTATCAATCCAGAATTTCATTTACCTCCTTCCCTTGTTCGTGGCACCCCTGGGTGACTTTTTATTACCTTTCCTTTCCATAATGCTTCCAACTCCTCCGACTCAATAGTAATATGGGAGGAGAGGCCAGCCTGCTGTCTTTCCCCTCCTCCAGATCCCTGCTGAAGCCATCAAAGCTGACCTTCTCACCACACCCTTCTGCGTCCAGTCAGGTTTCTTAGCTTAATGCTTTATTTACATCCTCAGATTTAATCTTTAGTCTCTTGTTCCTTAAAGCCTTCAAACATCCACAATCAATAAAGGTTCACAGGTCAGGGATCAAGTCCAATTTTTGAGTAGGAATTTCAGATCTGATAATTGGCAGTGTGTGGGAGGTCAGCAATGTATGTAACAAAAACAAATGAGAAAAGCAGTCAATGTGGGTCACTGGGGGATGATGGCTTAGCTAGAAACAAGGCAGCTCAAATCCCAAGCCTTCTGCTAAGCAACTGCCTCACCTTGAGGAAACCGCTTACCCTACCTGAGTCACCATTTGCTGTAATATAGTACATTAAATTAAATGATCTCTATCATCTGTTAAAATTAATTATGTACATGCTGACTTATTAGTGTCATATCTTTATTATATGTCTCAACTAGAAGACAGGTTCCCAACATGAGGTTCATGGATCTCCAAGAACTCTGTGGCCAGAATTCACACACTCCATGAACCTTCACTGGGGCGAGGGGCTGGGGATGGCAAGGGGTGGAATTACGTTTTTACTTTCACTGACCTCTGACTGTCAGTGAGCATTTTCTTCAGTCAGGAATATAAACAGACTAGAGTAGTATTTGCAGTGCCTGTGACTTGGTCACCAATAGAAACCACAAATATATCTGATGTCACATTAGAGTTTTTGTAAATATCAAAATGTCATGATGCTCACCACTGCTTCAAAGTTTGGGTGCTTCTTAGACCCTCCAGTATATCTTCTCATTGAACCTGCTAACGAAGAAGCACATCTATTAATAGGGCAGTGGTTGTCTGTAAGGGAAGATCTTGCCCCACAGGGCACATCTGACAATATATGGAGACACTTTTGGTTGTCGCAACTGGGAGGGGACCTGCTAAACGTCCTAGAGTGCACAGGACAGTCCCCTCCCCCAAGAAAGAATTCTCCAGTTCAAAATTTCAATAGTGCTGAGACTGAGACTGAGAAGCCTGCTACAGCCATTTTTTAAATATATTTTTGATAGCCATATTTTAGTATAATCAATTTCCTTTGTAATTTTGTGTATTTTACGTATTTACAAACTTTGTTCTTAGAAGGGATCCCATAGCCTTGCTAGACTGTCAGAGGGGTCCATGGCCAAAAAACGTGTTTAAAAATTCCAGTATGAGGAAGAGGTAGTAAAGGTGATCGGAACTGAGATCTTTTGGTTTGTAGACCAGGAAACTGAAGTCAACTACCTGACCCCCCAAGGCAACATGACATCATGGAATCGGACAAGGGTCAAGTGCCTGTTCCACCCTTAATGCTTATAGGACTTTGGCCAGATCATTTACCTTTTCCTTGTCTTATTACATTTGGTCCTCTATGAAAAGTACCAGAGATTTGGTGGCTTGAACAACGGAAATGTATAATCTCACAGAGCCGGAGACTGGGAAGTCCACGATCAAGGTACTGGCAGATTCGGTGTCTGGTGAGGACCTATTTTCTGGTTCATACACAGCACCTTCTCACTGTGTCCTCACATAGTGGAAGGAAGGAGTCAGCTCTCTGGGGTCTCTTTTATAAGAGCACGAATCCCAATCATGAGGGCAATACCTTCCTGACCTAATCGCCTCCCAAAGGCCCTGTCTCCTAATACCATCACCTTGGCGGTTAGGATTTCAACATATGAATTTTGGGGAACACAAACATTCAGACCGTAGCAACTTGAAATCAGTTTTCTCAACTGCAAGATGGATAAAATTGTCCTTCACCTACAGCAGGAGTCAGCAAACTGTGGCCCAAGGGCCCAGTCCAGCCTGTAGCCTCTTTTTGGCAGTAAAAGTTATCTTGCAACACAGCCATGCCCATTTGTTTACACATTGTCCATCTCTGCTTTCGCTGTATAATGGCCAGATTTTGGTTACAACATGGCCATACAGCCCACAATGTCCAAAATATTTACTCTCCGGCCTTTCACAGAAAACGTTTGTTGAATCCTGACTCAGAGTGTACCTGTGAGGATAAGAGACACAAAGTGTGAAGATTTAGCTCATTGCCTGGTCCAGGCTGAGCCACCTAATAGGATCGTTGTCCCCTTTCACTTATCGATATAAGGCCTTTGTGCCTCTAAGGGCATCTTTTATTTCCAGAAAAGACTCTTTAGGGGGTTGTTTTGTTTAAATAATTATCATTCAGTGCTTTACAGTTTAAACTTCAAACTAATTTCCCTCTGGCTTTTGAGTTGAGTTTCTAAGTGGAGTATAGGATATTTGAGCAATCAGTTTTTAGCAGCCTTTAAACAATATTGGTCCAATTTATTCACTTCGGTATTTAAATATCTTCAATAAGTTAAGGAATTTAATTTTACATATACTTATATATATATATTTATATATATTAATTATATATATATTCTATTTACTCTTTAAATACATGCATTATCTGAATTTATTAACAAAACCTTCCTGGGTTCAAAATAAATCTTACAAAGCTAATAAACTAAACTTATCAATATGGTGAAACAGAGGTGTTTTTTAAAAAATTTTGAATATGCATATAAATTTATTTAGATTTCAACCTAAAATAAAAAAGCTAAACCAGTCATTCAATTGTATACTTTAGCTGGGAGTTACAACTATCAGCTTAATAAGCCAAATTCTCTTAACTATTACAAGACCAGACAATACCACATGCGTCCAGATGCCTTAACCAAGAAATAGTGATAATATGGTGGTTTCGAATCTCTCAGTTATTTCTGCTCTCAATTCTAAAGCCTCTCAGGGCTGAAAGATGCTCAGGCACTCAGGAAGTCAAATGCAGTGTCAGTTACTGAGATGACTTTTGACCAGAGATTCTAACTGGGGTGTTGAAACTTGGAATAGACATCCAAGGTGATTTTTCTCACACTCACTGTCATTTTATCCCTTGAGATCTGGGGGTGGCCTTCTCAGCATGCTGGAGGTTTTGGACCGCCAGCAGTATCAGCCAGGAACTCACCAAGTCCTTCTCAGGAGCCTTAATGGGTTGTCCCGCGCTATACGGCGAGCTGCCGTTGGTTGCTAGCGTGTGGTCAGGTAGCCCAGCTCCCTGCGGTTGAGTTATATAAGATAACTAGTCCTTTCTTCAGAAACACTGCAACCACCGCCCCCCCCCCCACCCATCGTTCATCACATGACTGGATTTTGCATAGTTTTGCCTCTATGGAAGTATAAATACCCTTTCTGTGTAATTTTAACATTTTTGAACTTGGTAAAATATTGCTTCTTTCATATTCTCAGGACACAACCTGTTCTTGGATATTGAAATCTGATCCGATTGAATTCTCTGCCTACCTGTCTGGCCTGTCACCACAAGTTGTAAGGCTCTTTTATTAGCACACAAAATCACAGACTTTTGTTGATTCTAGAGGTGTTCTCCCCAGCTCCTTCAAACTCAGCCATTCCCCCTGGTTCAGCTGCAGAATAAGTGCCTTTTCTCATTTCTGTCTTCCTGTCATCAGGACCAAAGTATAAGATACATCAAAGCCTTCCTGGATGGTGGGTGCCCTAGGGCAGTCGCAGTGAACAACATTCAAAAACCCCTGAGATTTCCAAGATTAATTCAAATGGGCCTAACTCCCTTGGAAACTGTGTGGCATGAGTTGCCCGGCCGGGGAGGAGGGAGGAGTGGTGGGGGAAGGAGCGAGGAGCGGTGGGGGGAGGAGTGGGGGGGGAGAGCGGTGGGGGGAGGAGTGGGGGGGGAGTGAGTGATAATGAAAGAGTTGTCCAAATTTTGGCATATCGTTTCCTAATGAAGTTTAGTTGTATCGTAGTCATCACTTACTGAAATATATTGTATCCCAAACTGTGAGAGTTTTATTTCTTCCCAACTGTCTTTATTCCTGTTCTCTCAATAGCCCACAAGGCAGCTCTGTTGTAGTCTGTTCTTATGGCTAGAATGTTTCCCAGTTATTGGTTTGTAAGCCAGAAGGTGGAATATGGAATGTACTTTGCCATAGAAATAATGTTAAAAGTGGTGGCAAAATTCCAGACTAGCCCACAAAAAGTATTTGGTTACCATATAATTTAGCTGCAGTTGGGAATACAGGGATTTTTCCCCGTTTTTCCCATGCAACAGTATATTATGATCCATTAATTTCAACTCTGCTACCCCAGGGGGGAGAAGTGGCAGATGGGTCCACCCAGCAAACGCCATGGAGCTGGATCCAGCTGAACCTTGACCTGCCCCTGACCACGTCCTCCACTAAAACACTGGTACCTGACTTGTATGATCGTGGTGGAGTTTACATGTAAATATGGCAAGACCAATGATTAAAAACAGTTCATATTCTTCAATTAAAAAAACAAACAAACAGGGGCTTCCCTGGTTGCGCAGTGGTTAAAAATCTGCCTGCCAATGCAGGGGACACGGGTTCGAGCCCGGGAAGATCCCACATGCCGCGGAGCAACTAAGCCCGTGAGCCACAACTACTGAGCCTGCACTCTAGAGCCCGCGAGCCACAACTACTGAGCCCACGTGCCACAACTGAAGCCCACACGCCTAGAGCCCGTGCTCCGCAACAAGAGAAGCCACCACAATGAGAAGCCCGCGCACTGCAACGGAGAGTAGCCCCCGCTCGCCGCAACTAGAGAAAGCCCGTGTGCAGCAACGAAGACACAACACAGCCAAAAATAAAAATAAATTTAAAAAAAACTTAATATTTATTAAATGTTTATTTCGTATCCTTCATTGATCAAGTCACCCTCACAACAGTCCTCCAAAGTAGTGATACTTCCCCAGTGATGGTAAGTGGCTTGCCCAAGGTCATACAGCTTGCAAATGGCAGAACTAATTCAAACCCAGGTCGTCTGATTGCAGAAGCCGTGCTCTGGATCGCTGCAGTGCAGGGGCCTACAAACGACATCCCACCATCTGTTACTGTAGGTGTGCAAGCTAAGAATGGTTTTACCATTTTTAAAGGGTTGGGAGGGAGTGAAGAAGAATATTTTGATAAGAAATTTAAATTCCAGCGTCTATAAATAAGGTCTTACGGGAACACAGCCACACCTGTTTGTGTGCTTATTGTCTATAGCTGCTTTGGGGCCAGGATGACAGAGTTGAGTGGTTGTGACCCTATGCTCCGCAAAGCTTAAAATACTTACAATCTGGCCCTTTTCAGGAAGTTGGCTGATCTCCGCTTTAGTGCTCAAAAAGCTGTCAGGTCCAGTGTCTATCTTATTGTAAATCCTCAGTAAAGTTTGGCATTTGGAAAAACAAATTCGTCTTCCTCCCAGTGCTGGGGCTGGCGCTATAACTCCGGGGTTCCTGCTGCAAAGTCAGGGTTCTCCCATTCAGAGGATGCCAGACAGCCCAGTCTCCAATTTCAGGACCCCTGTGACAGTGCTTGCTTATAAGCCCCCAGCAGCCAGCTAGGTCAGGGCTCTATCAAAGGCTTTGTCCTGGAGGCTTTGCTTGTGTACACGCGGAGGCCAGAATGGCAGCAGTTCCCAAGGTATTCACTAGTGACATGTCAGTGATGAGGGCTCCAGATAGACCAACAGCATCTTCCTGGGACACTGGAAGGGCTCGAAATCCAGCAGCCTGGAGGGGCTGAAGGTATCAACGGCAAGGGACACTTGGGACCCATTCCTAACCAGAGTGTTCCTCCCCAGCCTGTAGGGATTGCTTCTCTACAATCGAGGAATTTGACATCTAGCAGAAGAGGTATGTACAGGTGAGAGGCTCTTGCACAGGTGTACTAGGAGATTGCACAAAAATATTCAGAGCAGTGTTCCCATAGCAAAAACCTGGGGACCACCCAAATGCTGATGGGCGGGAGAATAAATCAATAAATAAATGAGGCTAATTCCGTTGTCTTCTTCAAATCTTTACTCAAGTGATACATTACCAAAGAGACCTACCCTGTCACACACACACACACACACACACACACACACACACACACACACACAGAAAGAGGGAAAGGAACTAGCTAAAGGTGCACTATCAAATACATGACTCCTGTGCTCATTCCCTCTGGAGGCCTCTGGAGACAGGGGAGAACAAACCTCACAGTTGTCCAACCAAGGGGCAGGCGTGCAGGGCTTTTGTCATTGATTGAAGGATGACTCCCAGGGAGCATTAACACTTTGACACCTTTTTGTACTGTTCTCAGGCCAAGGTGCCCCTGTTTCCAAAATAAAAGCCCTGCGGCAGAAAGCTTTAGGTGTGTAGGGTGAATGCCCAGGGACCCTGGGTGGCGCATCAGCAGTGATGGCCACCTTCCAGCCTGAGGCCGTGTTGACTGCCCCCTTCACCTCTGTTCAGCAAGCTCTCTGAAATGTAACACACGAAGATTTCATGGCAGATGTAACTTGCCTCAACCAAAAATATCTTGATGAAATAACACTAACTGCCTGAGCTTTGTGTATGGCCACTCTCTGCTGGGCTCCCCCTCTTCCCAGATAAACTTTTTCAAAGTGCTAATCAAATAAATGGTTGAAGTCACTTACATAGAGTAAGCCGATTATCAAGGGTTTGGAAAATTTTGTGGCCTAAAATTATTGTTCTGATATTATATAAATAAAATATATAAAATATTACAACTAAAAGAAAAAATAATTCATTCCCTTTGGCCCAGTAGTACTACTTCAAGGGATATATCCTCTCGGTATAATCAAGAATGTAAAAATGATTTATGTATAAAACTAAATTATTGGAATATTTTTAATAATAGAGAAAACTGAAAGCAAACTTAATACCTAACTTTATAGTAAACATTAAATAGTGTGGTAGACCTGTTACAAGCTGGTTTTCAACCATTGAAATTGTTCTTATAAAGAATTTTAAATTTTGTGACAAAATACTTATGACATTAGGAAGTATGATCCCACTAATTTATACAAAATGTTTAAACAGAGAAAATAATGGGAAAATACTCTAACAAATTTTAATTAGGCTGTAGGAAAATGAGTGATTTTTTTTTTAAATCTATATTTTCTACCTTCTCTGCAATGATCAAGTACAGTTTTTGCGATAACAAAGCCAACTTTAAAAATTAAGTAAGTTGGCACAGGATAGGCTAATTTGTCAAAAAATAAATAGACCTTTAATGAAAGATTTTAGGATCAGAGGTTCTGACTGCATTATGTCCATTTTAATGACTTCTGGATGTAAATCACTGTTGAGTACTTAAAAATAAGACCCATAATTATGATCTTCATATATTTCTCAGCATCTTTATTTTCCATATATTTGTGAATTCTAAAATAGGGGAAAATACAGACCTTAAAATTCTGTTTGTTGTATCACTAATTGCTTCTCAATGTGTATATCCTCAAGTGAAAGTTTGCCCCATGGGTTATACTGCCCTACTACATTACTGTTATTGAAATGCAAGGTGTCTGCAAGGTATCGCTTTACTAAATTGTAACTAAAGATGAAGGGATCTCATTGACATCTGGGCATTGTAAGATGGGGAAAAAATGAGTTTAAATGGAAAGGGTGCTTTATAACCTTTAAAATGATTACAACGAGGGCCTTCTTTTTCTAGTGTACAAATCCAGCTTTCTGCATTATGCTTTCACACCTTACGCCAGTCAATCATTGCAACCTGGTGGTTTAACACTTTCTGAATCTGAGGCTCAGAAAAGCTTACTTGTTCAAAGTCATGTAGCTGCTAAATGCTAGAGTCTGGCATTATATCTCATTCTATGGAAAACGTGATTCTCAACATGCCAATATGGTGATCAGACAGAATTCTACCCACTCCTGTCTCTTGGTTCTCATTAGAGGTTGTCACTAATTCATGACATCCCTGTCAGCTTTTTCTCCACCTCTCTGTGGCCTGCTTGAATGAGAAATAATATACTGGTAACTAGTAAGGAGCTAGGCAACTAGTCTAGAGCATGGCAGTCAACAATTGAAGGCATGGTAGACAAGCTTAGGTCTTGTCTGTTTGGGCCAGGCAGAAGGTGTATGCTTTGATTGTGTCAGGCCAGGCATGGGCTGGGGAAGGCTGGTTTAAAAAAAAAAAAAAAAAAAAAAAAAGGCAAATAAGGCCTAGACAGCTAGGGGGCTTGACCCTTCATCATGATTTTTCAAGGAGACAGCTCAGAACCATGGACAGTTCCCACAAGAGTAAATGTTTCTGAAGCACACTTTGGCTCCTTCAGAGTCCCAGGTTGATTTTTTTGCAGCACTTGTACTTCTTTGAAAAACTTCCTGTTCTCTTCTGTGTCCTCAGGGATCTTCTGTGCAGCATTGGGAGAATGCTGTCACCAGCAAAATAAGCTTTCTTCTGAAGATGTCCACACACATAAGATTTCCCAGATTATTAGATAGAAAAGCCATCACTTCTAGCCAGTACAACAAAGGATTCCATCAGTTGGGATGGGGGGATGGCATATGGTCCCCCCAGAGCTCTCCTCCCCTGGGTCAGCTCAGAAGTACTAACAACCCAGCCTAATTCCAAGTTTTTGAGAAGAAAAACTGTGATTTATTTCACAAATCTGATTCCTACAATATGCACATTCAAAAATTCTCTACTTCTTATATCAATATTAATTGTTTTTAATTTCCCATAAAATTAGATTACTCAAATTGTAGATACTTTTCATTTATCTTCTATTGCTGATATTAATGTGCCTTTTCTCAATTAATTCTTAAAATGAGTGTATATTTTGTATAAGGTTTCTAAGACAAAAGCCCAGAGTGTATCTTCATAAATGGATTTATTTTTTACTCTAAATTTGCCAACTTTTGCATCTGGTTCAGAAAATGGAAGTTCTGAATCGGAGCTACAAAAAGATTTAATGTGCATCATGCTGCTGAATCTAATTACCTGTCGTTGGCAGTATCCAGGCACGAACAGACCAGCATTATCCTAAATGTTTTACTGAACACTAGTCCAACAAAAAACTGTGAAAGGAAATGATTCCAAGGAAGACAAGTTTGGAAAACTCTGCCTTACTTTTTGCCTTTTTTTTTTTTTTTTGAGAATGACAGTGCTCATTAGCATGATATATTCTGAGTGAAGAAGGCATTTTCATGCTGTTCAGCCCATCATTTTCCAAATTCTTTGAACCACAGAACCCCTGCCTTTATTTTAGAAGTAATCTCCCTGATATATTATTTACTATAGAACACTTCTAGATGTAGTCCATTTACAGGGGACACCACTGAGGGGACTAATGCATCTCATACATAAAATTAGTTACTGAAATTTATATCTCTGAACCTGAGGAGCTATGATTTTTTTTTGTTATCATAGCTTAAATATTTACATATGTGATAGGGCAATTTTAGTGAGAATCAAAAGATATAATTTATGTCTTTCCTAAATAGAGCACTTTGGACCTTGGAGAAATGCTTTTCTAATAGGAAAGTAACAAGCTATAACTACATATTGGACAGTGGCTGGCGTGTACTAGAGGCTTCAGATTCATGCGTTTTTCAAACCATAATTAAAACCTATAAAATTGATAAACAGTAAGTTCTGTTAATATTCTAGAGTAGAGTTCTATGTTAGGTGTGGGAAATAACCAAGCCAAAGTGTTAAAAAAAATTCCTGTACTGAAATGATGTGTAATGACCTAAAGGTTTTAGCATCTTCTCTGAAGAATAAAAGTCTCATGAATATTTAAAAAACTGAAGAAGAGCATTATATCTGATATCTTTCCCCAGAAAAGAGGGGAATGATTTATTTTGCATTCACTGAGGTGTACTATTGAATACTTCAGAATAGCATGTCAAGTGCAAGATCCATAGTACCGTGTTAGCAGCTTCAACTTTGAAAGCAGTTTTCCAACTCATTTATTAAAGAGGATTCATTTTCTAAGGCAAATGATGTAGCAAAAACAATTGTTCTCTGTATATACACAGCACTTTTTTTCCTTTGGGACTTTGGGTGCAGAAGATTGATTTAATAATATTCCTCATCTCATAGAACATTAATCATTTTTGATCCATATAAGTCTCCCTCCTGATACAAATATATATCTGTGTTTATATTCTCTCTTTGAAAGCTTAAGTATATATGAATATAGTACATATATTCTAATACATTAATATATTCCCTTTTATATTATATCAATATATGAATATATATATGGTACACCTATATCTCATGTACATATGTATTTATGTGAATATATGTATATATATACATATTTCATTTTATTCTGTCCTAGGAAAACACTAGAAATGTTTAGTCAAATTTCTGTGCTTTAAATTTACTTGAAATGTTTCCTTTCTTTACACATATGCCACCAACTTAATTCGCAGATTCCTTTGTTTCATTTTGCTTTTATTTATAAAAATTCCTTTTTAAGTGTAATCTTGTTCTATAACTGTTTAAAATGTTTACCTGGTTCCAAAGTGATATCTACAAAATAAGATGTATACAGAGACTATGAAATTTCCTCCCTGTTCTCTCCACCTTGTTTAGCCTCTTCCTCATAGGTCATATTTTACTTTATTTTTTTTCTAGTTTTTATTCTATCCTCCCGTTGTTTTTAAACATAAGCGGACATATGTATTCGTATGTTTATATGAAAATACATAGAGTGTACAAAGGATGCTTTGCTCCGCCATGTTTTTCACTTCACAGTATATTCTGGAGATCACTTTCCAGAGATCTCTAGGCACAGTCCTCACTCCATTTTGCAGCTACAGAGAATACTGATGTACATTTGGGTTGTCTCTTGTCTCATGCTACTACAAATAGTGCCGTGCAACCCTAACTTTGTGAGATCCATCCATATTCAAAGGTATATCTAGTCCACTGCTTTTAACTGCAGCAACCTACTCCATGTAGTGTAGACACCACGTTTTGCCTCTCCTCCGGTCCCTTCCCCTCAACACTAGCCTTCAACCCCCTGCCACTTACCCAGGTCCCCAGGTCCGCACTCTAACCCTCCAAAGCTGTAGGTAGCATTTGTCTGTACAGGCCCAGGTCCTGCTAGATCGTATAAAAGACCAGCTCCATTAAAACTGGAGTCTTAGTTGTGTCTATAATCTTGCCCAGCTTCCTCATGAAGAAGCATTTCAGGAGCAACTTCTGTGTAATTAAAGTGTTCAAAGTAGCTGCTCGTCTCATAAATGGTCTGAGTTTATCTTATAGACAACGTGAGTTATGTACATAGCTAGATTTCCCTCAGCATTTGCTTCCAGAAAGTTTAGTACCTAATTTATGACGCACTTATAGCAAGTATATAAACCTACATGTTATACTTTTTTCTTGTTTTTTTAAGATGATTTTTGAAAAAGATCAACATTATGGTAGATATCTTTTTTTTTTAATTATTAAAGATCAAGTCATTCTAGTTCTACAAAGCTGAAGTCTTGCTGCCACACACCTATTTTGTATCTATTCTATGTCAGCATTCTAGAAGGACACATGCAAACACACCATGTTATTTCACTTAACAGGATGTTTACAAACATCAGTGCCTTTGAAAAATGTTTCTGACTGCAGCTTTCCAACAGTCTCTAAAGCATATTCTTTACCGTGATGACATATTGAGGGGATTCCAGAAATAGTGACCTGACCCAAGAAGCTCTGGGTTCAGGGGTTTGATATGGGAAAATATGAGCCACGGAAGGCAGAGCCTTGCTTTGTAACTTTATATCTCAGGGGGGCAGGCAATAAAACAGAAGTAGTTATCTTTGGGTTTCTTTCTTTATTGTGAGTATGTGCTTGCATTTGTATATTTGTAAATCAAAAGACATATTAAGAGACATAGAAACAGATTTCAAAATTTGGCAAGGAGTCAACTCTGCTATAAAGAATGCACTCCTTGTAAGAGAAAAACATTATTTATATGTACGTGTATGTATATTTATATTTAATATTATGCTTTAATTTGTGTTTATTTTCATATCAAAAATATGATAGAGGAAAATCTGTCTATGTGTAATATAGTGTTTTATACAGACTTTTGTCATATACAAACATTATCTAGCATCATTGCTAAAATACCATATCTATGGAAGATTTCCAAAGGCTGTCTAGGTCATCATTTTTTTCAGAAGGTAGCCATGACCTGTTTGTGACTCATGAAATCAATTCATTAAGTCACAACCGGCCTTTAAAAACATGACTTAGATTAAAATAGAAAAAAAAAAAAAAAAAAGAGTACATTGTTCGTAGTATCAATATTGTTTTGGAAAACTTTTGTTTCACTATAAATAAATATATACGGATACATGCATACTAGGTCAGAAAAGAAAATGTATTTCTTCTTGTGTTCTTGAGGGTGGCAATCAGGAAAGTCAGGAGGCCCCCCACTCTGGGTGGCTGTGTGAGTCCCACCCACCCCACTCCCTGACAGGCATGCTCTGCTTCGTCTCAGTGTGGGCTGTTTTCTCTCAGGACCAGAGCTCCATCCAAAATATCCAACATCCTCTTCCCTCTTCTTCTTACTGCTTTTCCTCTTTCTTTTAAAAGTTGTAACTTACCACTCTTGGTTTGGGGTAAGAACAGATGATCTTCTCATCCTGTCAATGAGCCTTCACCTCCATCTTCAACCCCCATATAACTGGTGAGTCATAGAGGTCAGAGTGGATTTGGGGCCCTTTGGGTCTTTTCTACTGTGTTTATCAGTCCACACAACAAAAAGCTCCTTTTTCCGCCTTCTGTTACGGAACTCAGGTTCAACTACTCATCACTCAAAAGCCAATAAATCGAGCGGCAAGTGTCAATAGAAAGGAAAGTTGCTTTAATCAGAAAAGCCAGCAATCTGGGGAGAAGGTGGACTCATGTCCAGAGACCAACTCCTAACATTCTGCTCAGCCAGGACAGTTTTTAAAAGGAAAAAGGGGGAAAGAATCTCAGTGAATCATCAAGGCAGGAGGTTGGATTCTGCATCGTTCTCCATTGCGTGCAGACTGGCTGACTCTTTCTTCAGATGTTCTCTTGCCTGCGTGATCTGCCTGCAGGATTGCTAAGGGGACTGTTGTGGGTAGAGACCTAATCATTCTTTAACTACTTAATTCTTCATTCTTACTTCTTTTAATCTATGAAAAGAAATGGCAAGGCATGGTGTGCATTCAGGAGAACATAAGTCAGGAGTTTAAATTGCCTAGTGATCTCTTTCCTATAATTAGGTTCTTTCAAGGGTAGAGGGGAACAGAAATGGGCAGACAGGAAAGGGGCAAAAGAGCTGCTTTTACTTTCTGATTTAAATCCGGTTTTATGGTATTATGAATGTCAGGAGACTTCATTATAATATTATATATTTTTTGAGATTGAATATATAACTTCAGTAAAATATATATCACTCCTTTCTTAAAAGTCAATTTGAAATATATTGGAAAAATAGATTGTGTGTGGCTTCAGACAAACTGATAGATTCAGAGGCATTCCTCTCGTAGCGGAGGAAATATCATTTTCCCTGTACCCTCCTAGGTCCTTGGCTGAGACCCCCTGTGATAAAACACAGATTTACAGGAGAAAAACAGAAGTTTAGTAACATGTATATCTCCTGTATACATGGGAAATACCCAGGAAAACTGAGTAGAACTCCCCAAGTAGCCCAAGCCATCACCTTCCATGCCATCTAAAGAGAAAGACCAAAAAAAAAAAAAAAAAAAAAAGTTGAGGATGGGGGAAGGCCAGTTGTGGGAGGTGACCAGGAAGAGCACAGTAAACATGGGTAAGATTGTTATGCAGACTGAAGTCCTAGCCTTCTGGTTCAGGAGTTCTTGTGATTTAGAGTTACCCTGTTCATCCTGGTACAGAGAGGCGGGCAAGCTTACAAGTGGAGATTTCCCTTTTAAAGGTAAATGTCTCTTACAAAAGAGTAACTTCTGCTCTGTTTTCAGAGCTTTTCTTTGTCTGCTCTTTCTCAAAAATAATCCTTATGCCAAAGAAGCATATTTTGGGGTGGCATAGTCTGCTCCCCTTTGTTAAAAGTTAAACTGAGGCATATTAAAATTTTTAAGAGTCCGTTTGAGCAAAACTCAATTCAAATCGGGCAACGCCAGATCAGAAGTTCCTAGGAGCGCGCCATAGCCAGGAGCCAGGGTAAAAACTTACATAGAGAACATCCAAAAGCAGAGCAAGGAAATTATTGATTGGCTATAGCTTAAAGACTAGGTGACTGTTTGTGATTGGTTGTCCTTAGGTTTTGATTTTGTAAACTTGAGGCATTTACAGGCTTAGATTTTGCTTTGCCTACATTGGCCTCTACCTCATTAGAGCCACTTCCGTCTAATGGCCTCCTTGTTTCATTAATTTAACACCTTCTAGGGACTTCCCTGGTGGTCCAGTGGTTAAGACTTCACCTTCCAAGGCAGGGGTACGGGTTTAATCCCTGGTCGGGGAGCTAAGATCCCACATGCCTCACGGCCAAAAAACCAAAACAGAAAAAACAGAAGCAATATTGTAACAAATTCAATAAAGACTTTAAAAATGGTCCACGTCAAAAAAAAAAATTTAACACCTTCTATCTCATGAACCAGGGATTTTACCTGTTTAGCAGGCTAGACTTGGAAGGAGAAGACAGTAAATAGTTACTGTAAGTCTTCTGTAGATCCAGTTCTATAACACAGAGTGAACTCATCTAATTTTAACAGCATCTTCTGGGTTAGGCATCATTTGTGCCCTCCCCCCCCCCTTTTTTTTAAATTAATTAATTAATTTATTTATGTTTGGCTGTGTTGGGTCTTCATTTCTGGGTGAGGGATTTCTCTAGTTGCGGCGAGCGGGGTCCACTCTTCATCGCGGTGCGCGGGCCTCTCACTATCGTGGCCTCTCCTGTTGCGGAGCACAGGCTCCAGACGCACAGGCTCAGTAGTTGTGGCTCACGGGCTTAGTCGCTCCGCGGCATGTGGGATCTTCCCAGACCAGGGCTCGAACCCGTGTCCCCTGCATTAGCAGGCAGATTCTCAGCCACTGCGCCACCAGGGAAGCCCCCCACCCCTTTTTTTTTAAGGAATGAGACAACAGGACTCAGAGATGAAGTCAGTTGAAGTCTCATATGGTTAGTATATGGTAAAAACAAGATTTGATTCTAAGTCTGAAGGATTCCAAAATTCCAGTCTCTTGCAATTAGAGATGAACAGTACATCAGGCTTTGCACATTCTTCCCCAAAGTCACCAACTAAACCATTCGTGCATGATAATAACGGCCACCATTTGTACATCCCTTTATGGGATGCAATGAACCTGTATGTCTTTCATTTGATATTCACAAGGTTGATTGCTCATGCAAAGCTGTCATATGCTTTCCCCTTATAAAAAGTTGGGGGTACATTATGTGGAATTGAAAAAGAATAGGGTCCTGCCAAACAAGTCATTGATAAAAAAGGAACAAGAAAAGAAAACGACCTAGAGACATCTAGATGACTGAAGGTGTCGTTTTGTAAACAACACACTAACAGTGCATATTATCTATCTCTGCAACTGTAAGGTTATAGTGAAAACCAGATATTGTGTGCTTTTCATTTAAGACATATCCTCAGGAAAAGTGCTCTGTCTTTAAAATACAAACTGTATTTGCTAAATGATATCTATTATAGCACAATAGATACCAACTTTTTTCAAAAGTCATTTTGTTTTAAAAAGGAGATAGCAGAGAAAAAGCACAGAACTGTTTGTCCCTACACATAAGAAGGCTGAGCAAGAGCAGTGTCTTTCAGTAAATAGCAGCCTTAGTGACTAAATGGGCTTATTCGCAGAAGGAAAACATTAAAATAGCCTCCAAGAATAAAAAGGCCAAGTTCAGGGCATGGTACTATTTTATAGGTGTTATGCTTGAATTTTATACTTGCATCCAGATTTGAACAAGGAGGAATCAGTTAAATGTCAGAATTTCCAATTTTGAAACTGCCCAAAATGGCCTATCCATTACCCAAGATAATTCTTAAGCACAGAAAGGTTATTTGGGCTCCACATCCTCTACCGTGCCACATTTAGGCTGAGAAATCTTTTATTGGTTAATTGGCTCATTAATAAGCATACCTTCTAGCAAATCCATAGTGCTTCTGAGAAAACAAAAGCACAAGAGAACTATTGGAGGAAGGGAAAGAATTATTAGAGAAAGGATTATTTAATTGGGAAAAGTTAACCAGAAAATGGGAGATTTGGGAAAGCAGCGAAAGAACTTTTTAGTTAGGGCATAATGGTACACTATGTCGAAGTCTTCATGTAGCTCATTTAAGAAAGACTGTACCTTCCTCAAATAAGCATTTAGTTATAGAAACTTGTATGGTGTGGGGGGCTTGTGACTTGCTCGGTCGTGTTACCGAGTCCAAGTTCGCTCTGCTTGCTGCACAACAGGCCAGTGAAGTGGAGACGAGGGGTCGATGCAAGGAAGACGACTTTAATCCGGAAAGCCGGCAGACCGAGAAGATGGCAGACTAGAGTTTCTGAAAAACCATCTTATCAGGGTTTGGATGCCAGTTTCTTTTATAGCACAGAGAGGGGAAGGAGATGAGGAAGTAAAGTAAAAAGTCCATAAATCTTGCAAATATCCCCAGGAACAGCCAGCCTCGGGGAAGGGATGTGTTAATTTCTTCCTTCTTGCAGTCATCCACAGGTGGGCAGAGTCCGGATATACAAAGGCACTTGGTTTAACATTCAGGGGCAGGGTTCCCTGAGGCAGGCCATTATGTATGATTATAATAACAAAAGCAATGAAAAGCAAAGGTTAAAGTCAAAGAAACAGATCGAACATGGAGTCCGATTTAGCTCTTCCCTGTTACAGTTGAGCAATTATTTTAAATTGTAAATTTAGGGAAGAGAAAATTGATGTCTACAAATTAGGTTTTGTTCTCTGAAGAGTAAAAACGTCTACTCTGTTTTCAATACGCCCTCCCTGTTTCAGTCCAGGAAAAATCCAATATATACTTGAGAAAAAAAAAAAGAAGAGTTTTCTTTTGCAAAATGCTTTGCAGTTACAGAGTGCATTCAAATTTATTGAGTTTAAGAAATGACAGAATTTATTTAGTAATAATTCATGATACTTTTTTCAAAATCTACTGAAGAAAATATCGATTTAACTCTCACGGTAAAATTTCAGACTGTACACACACAATTGGGAACTGTTCCCCTTTGAATGTAGAAGTCTATGACTCCATAATTAATATTTTTCCCCTTGTCAAAACCTATATTCAAATATATATGTCTGTTTTCTTATCTGAAGTTCATTTCTCTTAGAAATACCAAAACCACAGAGTTGCAAACCCAGAGGTTTGCAAAAATGAATAGCCTTGATTGATGGAGGGAAAAGGAAATCAGAAAGAGAGAATTTAGAAGGTAGCCCAAAAAAAAAAACAGTCACCTGAGGGACCTCAAAGGAGGGTACTTTTTATTTTTTTATTTACTTTTTTTTTTCTTGAAGTATAGTTGATTTACACTGTTGTGTCAAAAGAGGGTTATTGACAAGGCTTTATAGCAATTTGACTCCATAACGACTCAATTCTAAGAAAAAAAAGTAAATAGTTCATGATTTCTTTAAAAATGCAAAAGAGCAATGGTATACCGTTTGGAAATTACTACTAGCAAAACAGAAAAATAAAATGAAAATTTGGAGCTAAATAAATTGTTTCGTTAGCTGCAAATGTTGATTATGTCCAGTGAGTCTCAGTAGATTATTGTTGCAACTTTATAAACCTGGCATGGCATGTGTCTGAACAATAATTGGTGTGTATATGTATTTTTGCCACTTCTTAGCATCTGAGAGTAGGTGTTCTCCCTAGTGTTTGCATCTTCCCTCATCTTTTTAAACAGCTTTAAAATTAATTTCTCAGTCAAATGGAAATTGTGAATATTACTCACCTACTTTTCACGGGCCTTGAGGAAGTCAGCAAGTATGAATATCTAAAAATCTCTTTAAATATTTCTACTTTTTCAATGAATTGAAGACTGAAAAAATTCAATATATCATTCACAATTGAAACAATTTTTTAAAAATACATCAATCGGTTAAAACATATTTTCCCATTGAATCCCATGTTCCCCTTGGATGTATATCCCTAGAAAAGTTTTTTAGCTACAAGTCATAATAAATTACAAACTTCAAAAATCTTCTATTTCAGCTCAGAGAATTTTCTGCCTCTGTCAATTTATATTATATATTGTCAACACATTTATCTGTATTTAATTTTCTTGCAGGGTGCTAAATGAGCAATCAGTTCACATGATATTTTTGACACAATCATGTACTATTCTAGGTCCTATGAAATATATTTTTAGATAATCTTTGGGGGCTTCCCTGGTGGCGCGGTGGTTAAGAATCTGCCTGCCAATGCAGGGGACATGGGTTCGAGTCCTGGTCCGGGAAGATCCCACATGTCACGGAGCAACTAAGCCCATGCGCCACAACTACTGAGCCTGCGCTCTAGAGCCCACGAGCCACAACTACTGAGCCCGCATTCCACAACTACTGAGCCCGCGTGCCTAGAGCCCGTGCTCCCCGACAAGAGAAGCCACCACAATGAGAAGCCCGCGCACCGCAATGAAGAGTAGCCCCTGCTCGCCGCAACTAGAGAAAGCCCGTGCGCAGCAACGAAGACCCAACTCAGCCAAAAATAAATAAATAAAAATTTTTTTTAATTTCTAAAAAAAATAATAAAAATAACCTTTGTTCTCAAAATGCTTAAAATCTAGTTATCCTAAACATAAATTAGCAACGTAAAGCAGTGTGTGATGCATACCAAGTGAAGAAGATTGGCAAAGTGTTATAGGAGTTTGAAGAAAAGATCATATTTATCTGTTCCAGGGCCCATCCTCCCAACAACCCTGAAACGTAATTTTGTTAGTCAAGACTCTTCTGGTTGCAAGTGACGGAAACTCCAACTCAAACTGGTTTGAGAACAAAGACGGCTTTGTTGGCTTATATTCAGGGGTAGAGCTGCATCCAAGGACTCCAACATGTTCTGCTCTCAAAATTCAGTCATTTCTTGCTCTTTCTCATAGGTCTGTTTTCCTCTGGGCTGGCTTCATTTTCAGGCAGATTCTCTTGGCCACCAGCAGTCTCAGGCTCACCTCTTACAAGCTTTCGGACTGGTAGCAAGAGTGCTTCTCTTTCCTAGTAGTCCCTTCCACACAAGGTATAGGTCTAACATCATCTCTATTGCTTGTGTGTCTGTTCCTGAACCATTCACTGTGGCTGGAAGTATGAGATGTAGGGCTAGCTTCATGGGTGTGTGATCTGCGCAATCTCACAGGACCCTGCACGTAGAAGGCTCCCATGCTTGTTTTAATCCTCTGTTGCCGTCACTTTGAAATTCTTAATAATTTTTGAACAAGGGGTCCTGCATTTTCATTTTTCACTGCATCCCACAAATTAGGTAGCCAGTCCTGATGGAATATGATCATTGGCCAGACCTAAGTCATACATCTACCACAGGGGCCAGGTTATTGGGGTCACCTCAGTATGGACATGGGCTGGGGGGCGAGGTGAATGGCTGGCTCCTCAAAAGAGAACTGAGAAGAAGTGTCCCTGGCAAAATCATTAGCTGTTTACTGCATAAACATTATTGTTATCACCATTGCTCAAAATCATATATCTCCTCATGGCGGGGTCTAAGCAAACCCACCATCTACTCCAAAGAATGGACTCCTAAAAATCATGCCATGCTACTAGTTTATATTTGCCTGAAGTGTGTCATGGAAGAAAAGGAGAGTTCCAAGGGGAAAAAACTACCACGCCAAAGCTGACGATGCTATGAATAAGCTGCTGAGATAGAAATGCCTTGAGATAGCTCGAGGAACAGTGAGTGCAAGAGTCTAATATCAACTTCATAGCATTGCTGGAGTTTATGGTTGTGGCGGTGACTTTGAGGCCGGAACATTGGGCAATGTCCCTGATAAACTGCCAGCTTGGGTAGGATTAGAGCTGGAGTGAGCGGAGCCTGCAGGCACTGGGACAAGGCAGAGGGAATTTGGTTGTGACCCTGCACACCATGTACTTTCAGCGGAGGCTGATGTCACCCCTAACTGGGCAAAAATTGCTTCGTAGGGGACAAGTTTCGTTTTACTCTTTATGTATGAAGCATATATATAACTATAGTACATAAGCATCTATATGGTAAATCTTTGATGTTGAAATTTCATGGCATATGGGGGGGGGGGGTTCTATTAGGAAAAAAGGTCTAAAAGTCTCCTTAGGGATGATAATGAAATTAAGGTTGGAAAACATTGCCTTAGAGCACAAGTTATTAATTTGGGTCTGATACCCTTTTGGAGAATCTGATGGCAGTACTGAACCTGCCCCTAGACTGTGCATACGTAGAATTTTGCATATTACTGTATAGGCTCATGCACTCGCCACTAAGGCTATAGGCGCTGGGTTGGTTTGAGGTTAAGCCTGGTGAACCTCAAAGTCTTTGAGCAGAAAGTGGCGCTTTCATGGTTCTCACAGCATTCCCTTGCAGCACAGTTTTTGAACCTGAGGAAGTGGTGTTTGAAAGATGAACATTGGGGTGATCCACAGTACAGATCAAAAGTAAGGGGAAGCTAGGAGGACTTGCTAAATGGCACATTATATTTGAAAAGAAAAATCAAGACATAATGCCATAGGTCTGTGAAGGTCTCTTACACTAAAAACTCTCGTTGACTCTATGACGATTAGATGTTAAGTAGCCGTCAAGCCAGAGGTTGAGTAGACATCCCCAGTTGTAGTAAGTATGTAGAAACTGGGGAGATATATTTTTCTCTGATAGACATCAACCAACTCACGTCTACAGATCCCAGTCCCACATTCATTTATCAAATATCCAGTTCAGTCTCTTTAGGTAAGCGAAACAAAGTTGTTCACGGGACTCCACTTCATTTTCCATTAATTTAATATATGTGATTTAGGCTTAAAAACCTACCTCCTGCTTAGATGAACCTGTGTATGGGGGCAGAGTGGGCTGCTTGGAATATAAATCTTTCTGTAACCTGAAAATATTATTTTCTTACGGTTCTTTCTACTAACTCAAATGATGCAGTGAACCCTTCTGAATGTTCTCCATTGTGATATCCAGGAAATTGACCCATATTGCTGGTTTCTGATACTGGCCATAGGCAAACATATCTCTGGCCCCGTTTTCTTCATCTGGACAATTATGAAAATACTTGAAGTCTAACTACCTCAGAGACTTCTTTCTTGATCTCTGAGGAACTCAGTGTGAAGTCATTTTAACTCCTTGGGAGGAAAAAATGTGCAAAAGAAGTACAAAGTGTTATGATTAAATCCTTCATTCTTTTCAGATGGTGTTAGTTGAAAGAGGAAACAAAATGAAACACAGGAAATTGAGTTGAAAATTCACATAAACACACGCCCCATGAACTGCCCTTGCATCCTGAGACCCAGAGCAAAGCCCCATTGAAAGAACAGATTTGACTAAAAGCTGTCATGAGGCTTGTCTGGGCAGAAGTAAATCTTGATCTCTTTTCTCTTTGCATTCAATAGGGAAAAGACATTCCCCAGGTGAAACCTTGGAGCTTAGTATGTTTGGTGTTTCTCATCAGGGGTGAGATCCAAAATATTTTAACAACGTTCATAGTATGGGCACAGACAAATCAGGGAGATAACAGCCAAAAATAACAGGTATCACCAAACCAGTGGGTGCTTATGGAAACATAGCCCTGGTTTCCTTGGAGTCTTGGTGCTCAGGGTTGAGTCTGAAATTGTGAAAGGTCTGAAATGTTTCTCTCAGTCTAACACATCAGCCTGTTATAGTTGGATGTATGTAAGTGTACACACACACACACACACACACACACACACACACACACACGCCAGACCTCTGAATCAGAGACAGACTGCTCACAGAGAAGCTTTTCCCAAAGCCCCACTTCTTTCCAGGGCAAACCAGTGCAAGCCAGATGTGCCTACCTGTATATCCGGGCTTTGCATCACAGGAGAGGACCTCCACAATTATGAAACCCAGAGCTTATATAGGACTTTCTGCCACATGTATCCAATCCTGCCCTCTGGAGAGAGAGAGGATGACATTGCTTTGAAATGGGAACAAGTGCTCTCTGGGGAGGAGAGGGGAAGGTCTCTACCTCAGCACCCTGGAATGTAGGCACAGGGCTCCAGGGAGACACAAGACTCTATCACCACCAAGGCCTCAGTCTTGAAGGTTGCTATTCTGTCATCCTTTAACCCAGGTGCCAGTGCTGACCATGGGGAAACATGGAAATATTCATGGAGCATTATTTGTTGGCACACAAATTTAGCTGTCCAATGGAAATCTCGGGGATCTTGGCTTTCTCCTAAATGCTGTCTGGTCTGGAATACTTCCCCAGTAATTCTGACCCCATCGTGTCCCGACCATGGTGTTGTGAACCACTGCTGCAAACTGCATTTTTAAGTAACGTTAGATGTGGTTAAGATCTGAGTTGTAATACGGAGGTATCTTCAAGATGCTTGTTGGATGATACTGTGTTGTCTGGGCATCACACTTGCCCTACATGAGATTTACTCTCCAGATTCGAGTAAGTGTGCTGCTTCAAACATTTACAAAACCGGAGATTAATTGGATGATAGTTTTTTGAAATCTAAATGGCTCAGATTTCTATTTTATGGTAACACAACGACAAATGATGGAACATGGGCTGGTAGAGTTTATTCCATCTGACAAAAAGGAATTCTTCAGCCAGATGTTACTGTGTGCAGACACTGTTTAATTCTAAGTATTCATGCTATATAAGTACAAAATTTTTCCCCAACAGGCTCGTCTCAGAACCTGCAGTTGCACAATTTAGTATTCATTTTCACTAAGTAGGTACGTATGGAATATATTAAGTGAGTTTTGTATTTAATAAGTCATTGTACTTGGAATCAGTAAGTAAGATCAACTTTCAGGTTAAGGCACATGACTCCTATTAAGGTCCCTCTTATACTGAGTTATCCCATTTTCCAATAAAAGGAAGCAGGGCTCCTTGGAGAAATGGCTGGTTTGGGGATCAGAATGGGAAAGTACAGCCTATAGAATCTTGTAGTGCTAGAAAGTAAGAAAATGTTAAAAGAGAAAAAAAAAAAAATAAGGACAAGTCAGAGGGACACAGAAGCCAACCTAAAAGAGCACCCATTGGCCAAACCTGGAAAATTTGAGCAACAGAATAATCACATGGTATTGGGTTTTGTTTTAGTGGGGGGGTTTCTTTGTTTTAACTTTACTGATGTAGAGTTGACTTACAATGTTGTGTTAATTTCTGCTGGACAGCAAACTGACTCAGTTATACACATATATATTATTTTTCATATTCTTTTCCATTATTGGATATATCAGGATATTGAATTTAGTTCCCTGTGCTATACAGTAGGACCTTGTTGTTTATCCAATCACATAGTACTGTGTTACAACCCAATGTAAATCTCGAATAGACGTGAGTCCATTTATTTATTTAATAAATAAATTAATGAGAGAGAGGAGACAAATCTTCCTTACAGAAGAATTCCAAATAATTGATGGAAATACTTCTTCCCTCCAGGAGGGAGAGCTTAGCGGCCACCCCCTCTTCCTTGAGTGTCAGCTCAAAGAATAGAGTACGTGAAGGGGTAAAAAATAATAATAACTTGCCAGCGGAGAAAGTTGGCAAGCACCACCTTGGCCAGGTGATCAAGGTTAACGTCACCAGTGATAAGCCATTTTGAGAGCATGTACTGCTGATATAATGTAATAAGAGAGGCACATCACCTCAGTGACATTCTTTCCCCAAATCTATAACCTAGTCTCATCATGAGGAACATGTCAGACGAGCCCAGTTTGCGAGACATTCTATCAAATACCCAACCAGTACTCCTCACAGCTGTCAAGGTCATGAAAAATAAGGACAGACTGGGAAACTGTCACATATAAGAGAAGACTAAAGAGACATGACAACTGAAATGCATCCTGACCAGAAAGAGGACGTTAATGGAAAAACTGATGAAATCCAAATACGATCTGGGGTTTAGTTCATGCGTATGTACCGTTGTTGGGTTTTTACTTCGGGAAAACTGGGTGAGTGGTAAACAGAAACTCTGTTATCCTTGTGACTTTTCTACAAATCTAAAACATTTCCAAAATTAAAAATGTATTAAAAGAATGAAGTGAAGCTTTGCCCCATTAATTCTGAAACACGGTTTTCTTCATCATATCAGTCATTCCACGGGCAGAGCACTGAGCAGTTGGAGGCAATGAGGGTGTATGAACCGCTGGGGCCTCAGAAACAGTTCCAAATGTAGAGCCATCAACAGAGGAGGAGCTCTGGACCACCTAGAAGGCAGGGACTGAAAACTGTGTCTTCTGTAGCACGACCCAGTGTCTTACACTATAGAACTCAATTATCGTCCAGTAAGGGGTAATATGAATACAGTGGGCCCTTGAAAAGGGAAGGGAATGGAATGCGGCAAAAGCAGGAAAAGATTTGTCACTGGCTTCAGGTTTGAGTCTTTGCTGGTCCTAGACCACCTCCAACCTCCAGCAAACCCTAGGGATGACTCAGGCCTCCCAAACAATTTGAAAATTCTTGATACCATGCATTTTGTTTTCTGTTTATGATTTCTAATCTTACTGTTACCGGAAAACTGAGTTCGCCTCTTGGTGGGTTATCAAGCCAAAAGATTCAACCAAGCCAAAGATCGGAAGAAGTAAGGGTTTATTACTTGCAGCAAGTAAGGAGAACACCAGGGATCTTTCCCAAAGCTGTGTCTCCCCAAACAGCAAAATTAGGGAAGTTTTAAGCTAAGGGTACATGCATATTCATGAAGGGGCTTGAGCAGAGCAGAATTCAGCATAGAATTGGGGCAAAGGTTGACAGAGTCCAAGCTTTAGTTGATTGAAGTCACAAGGGTCAGAAAAGGTCAACATCATCATTCCTTAGGTGATCTGGTGGTTGAGCCCTAGAAGGGGGGTTGAATTCTGCAAAACTCTGTCAATAAAGTGCTTCAGGCTAATCTTTACCATTGAAACAGAGCTGGGAGTCTTTACAGCTGATTCATTATCTTTGCTGTTGTTACTTCTCTTGCCTGGTAACAGTGTTCATTCCTGCATTCTTTTGTTTTCTTAAGACCATTAATTAGACCTGTTCAAGGACAAGCATTGTGGCCAGGCTTAGATCACAAAATGGCTTAGGCCAAAAATGGCTTCTCTTATGTCAAGAACGCCATGCCTGCTTCTCTTTCTCTGGGGGACCCCTAGCCTATCTGCTTACATTGCCACCGTGACTGCCTCCTGAATACTTAATATGCTTGAATTGTTCTTACAAAAGAGTTCACTTCATAATATCACAAACAACACAATATCATAATTTTAAATATATGGATTTTCTAGTGTACGATTATTTTCATCAAGCTGACAGGAATGAAATGACGGAAAAATAAATATTTTCCCATTTAACTTAAAGAAATCAAACAAAAATGGAGCACTAAAATGAACTGCCTTGAATTTCTAAAACTTGGAGATTAAAATGGGTAAGAAATTGTATATCCAAAGTCTTTCACCTTTCTCTTGAGGTGGAGGGTGGGATTTTTACATAGCAGATGGTATCAATAACTGCCCACTGTTCTTTGGATTTAGGAATTATGATTCTTTGGGCAACACTTTTGTTTGAGGAGTGTTTGGGGATCATTTAGAAAGTAGCAAAAAATAGTTTCCCCAAGATCTCACACACCAGACTGGCCCTCACAACTTAGCTCTGAGTGATGAGAAAGCCACCTTTCTTTTCACACTTGCAATATAAGCATACTCTATTCTTATCTTCGCTATAACCCAAAGATCAGTGATGGAAAATAGGAATTAATGCTGATTTTCTTCGTTCTGTTTCAGTATATTCTTCCCGCAAAGATAGGTAAGCCATTATCCATTTCCTTCTTTGTCCTAGTTTTAAAAGGAAGTACTTTTTTTTTTCCTCTTCCCTCAGCTGGTTTCCATCATGCACAGCTAAATTCTGAACTGCCACAGATTTCCATTGTCTGAGCTATTACAGTAAATCACTGTGTTCTTACCGTTCTGGATTTCTGAGGAAGGTGGACTTATACTACTGCCGCCTTCAAGGGCAACAGATTTGCACAATACCAACCAGGAGCCCTCCACTACTGGCTGTCCCAGAGCCATTTGGGTTTAAGATAAGATAAGGGTTTTATTTGAAGGGAAATACCTATGTCCCCTTGTGATGTTTCTGTGACATAGAATTGATTTTTCTGAGAAAATAATACCTCAAAATCCTAGCTCTCTTTAACCATTCATTCATGCACACGTGCATTCATCCATTCTTTAAACATTTAGGGGCTACTGTGTGCTAGGTAGTAGGATTAAAAAATCCAGTAGGGTTTTCCAGGGTAGAGGAAACCCTACCCTGAAGACGGTAAGTGGAAAAGAGTAGCTTTATTGCTTTGCCAGGCAAAGGCGGACACAGCGGGCTCCTACCCTGAAAAACTGTGTGTCCCAGCCCGGGAGGATTTGGTGAGGAGTTTTATAGCAATGGTTCAAGGGCAGGGTTGCTCATAAGGATCAGGGTGTGTGCAGGGGCTGCACTCCTTTAATCTGGCCTCAGGTGGTCTCCTGATGAGCTTCTTGAGGCTATCAAACCATGACCTCTCTGGAATGAAGAATGGGAACATCTTCCATTTGTTGGAAGTTTTAGTTTGTTGGGTTTTAGTTCTGTAGAAGAGCTTAAAGATATTGTTATGTGCATCCCTTGAGGTGGAACCAGGACCCTGCCCCAAGGGTGCACTATTGTTTCTTGACTACTCCTCTCTTGTCTCTGCATCTCCCCCCTTCCCTGATTAGCAACTGTTTGTAAGGCTTCCTTGCCCAGGAGCCCCATAGGGTTCTGCTTAGTTTCACCATGACAGGGCTTAGGTGTTCCCTGTGCTAGGATTGGTGGCCCCTTTGGGACAGTTCTGAAGGGCCTACTTTGCTACACAGAAGACACTGGACTTTTTATCCTCTGTGGCTTGTGAAAGATCGGACACTTTTAACCAGTAATGTTACATGGAGAGTCTCAGTTTATAATAATATCTGCCTACTCTTGACTGTTTCAAGAATGACCTAATTATGTATATTTTAAGTTATCAACATTGCTAGAAAGATTGTCTAAAAATCTAGTCATGACAGCCACAAAATTGAGAGGCTTCTTTGCTGCCCCCCAGAGACCACCAGGACATAGTGGTTTTGAAAAAATAGCCTTGAATCTGCACACACACTTTATTTTTGTTTAGCAAGAAAATATTAGCAGTAGGAAAAGTTGAAGATAAGCACACCAGTGTATAGCAACTAGAATGATAAATGGTTACAGAAAGGTACTATATGATATTGGTAATTCCTTGCATCTCAAAGTCTTTTAACTTTTAGTTCTGTAGTTCAATAATTTTTCAGCATGCTTCATTTACCTAAGAGACTCGGCATGCTTTATAAGCCTTAAGCTAGCAATAACTATTGTGAATAACAATCAAATAGATTAAGGCTCAATACCAAAAGAATCCCTCCTACTAAATGGCATAAAATAATCTCTCTCCCTTCCCCACATCCTTTCCTTTCCTCATCTAAATCCAACAACTCGTATGTAGTTCTGTGGTTTTGCCCCCCCCCCCTCCAAGCTGACAGGTTAAAACCAGGTATCTTTTAAAAACAGTTAAGTTTAAATTGCTTTAGTTACCCTCTGTTTGAGTGTTTGCCTTATACTCTTAATTCATGTTTATATTTTGTATCACTTTAAAAATTGAATAGCACTTTGTAGTTGGCCAAGCATTTTTACATTGTTATCTCATTTGGGTACATGTAAATTTCCCAAGCGTTGCCTGGAGGTGAAGCCACTTGCCGTAAGATTTTAGCCCAGGGCCTCTCCCATACAAATCCCACACACACACACCCTTCCCACCAGCCCCTTAGGGCAGCGTCCATTTGGTAATCTCTTTGAAAAGGTACAACTCCTCTCTCTCTCTGAGCTTTACAGATTAAACAGGTTCCTACTTTTCAGCTTTTTCTCCCCAGAACCACAGTACAAAACATAGAAGTACTGTTATCTCAGTAAATAAAAATAAGCACCATTTGTGTTTTCCATGTCTCTAAGTAATCTATTATATATCCAAACCTCAACTTTGAGTACAAGATTCTCTACCCAGCGGTTAAGCCTGACCTTAATTTATTGAACTATTGAGCTCTCTTCTCCCACAATGAATAATTCAGTCTTCAGCCAGGCAATGCTCTGTGAAATAATTAAATGAAAACTACACAAATGATCACAACAAGAAAACCCTTGCATAGAAAACATATTTATGCTAGTTGCCGATAGGTGTTGCTATGGCAACGGTTTTTTTAAAATTTTTGAACCTTTAGCACACTAAGTGAAATATGGACTGTGTGTAATTTTTTTAAGTGTGCATTTACATGAAATTGAACTTGACAATGGCTTAATGGGAACGAAACAAGGGTGGGTTTTCTTCTCTCCTTTTCTGACTGTTTGTCCTTCCTCCTAAGAGCCATTTCAGGCTTCCTATTGTGATGAACTGTGTCTTAGTGATTGGAGACTATAGCTCAGAACAGCAATTCTGTGCCATAATTATAGCTGATAAATTTTAATTCCACTTTGTAATTGCCCATAATCAGGCCATGTTCTGGCTTTTCTGGAGTGCTCCATTAGAGGCCCATGGCCTTCTCTTTCTTACCTTTCCAGCAGAAGTTTCTATTCCTGACTCATCACCATCTGAACAATTGTGTGTATAGTTACATGATTTGATACGTATTCCTAGATTTGGAGGACTTTGAAAAGGGATTGCCTAATTACTATTGTTCACTCGATGGAAAATTTTGAAGCTCTAAAGCTATGGTCTGTTCATCATGAGGTCACCGAAGCTTTAATTTGCTTCAAAAAGAGTTATTTTGTGTGGTCAGCAGTGAACATTGGTATAAAATAATCGTGATTCTATTTCTATTTCTTTTCAACAAAGGGGATATTTTATAAATTGAAGAAAATAGCAAGAAAAAATCGATATGATTTATTGGATTTTTCACTTGACATATATAAAATTCTGAAGTGACGTGCTTTGCCTTAAAAAGACAGGGTTTCTCCAGGTGTGTTCCTCAAGTACTCCTGCTCAAAGGGCTCCCTAAAGAAAGGAGTCCCTGGTCCCCAAGTGCCAGGCATTGCATTTGAAAATGGTTGAGGGAAGTATCAATTGATATTGACCATTGCATGCCTGCAGTTTGGTCTAGATTTTTAAAACCTCTGGTGACTTTTGCAACAACAAGGAAACACTCTGTGCGGTTTACTTTTACTTTTTTCAAGCTTGGTTAACCCATGGCCTCCCAGATAATGGGAGTCCCTCTTTTCAAGTGACATATGTTAAACTGAGTATATAATTCCCTCAACCATTTTCAAATCTTATTATAAACACATTAAGATAATCATGTTATCTCTCCTTAAGAGATATGATTGAAGGAGAAGTGATTAGGGTCCCATTTAGAATAGATGCTGCCTTTAGAAAAAGACACATTGTAAGATCTGAAAATTAATGTCATTCTTTAGGGGTTTTCAGCTGCGACACTATTTTTTTAAAATATGTATTTATTTATTTATTTATTTATGGCTGCGTCGGGTCTCAGTTGCAGTACGCGGGATCTCTCATTGAGGCGTGTGGGCTTCTCACTAGTTGCAGCATGTGAGCTTCTCTCTAGTTGCGGTGCGTGGGCTTCTCTCTAGTTGTGGCGTGCGGGTTTTCTCTCTCTAGTTGTGGCACGTGGACTCCAGAGCACGTGGGCTCTGTAGTTTTGCAACATGCGGCTCTCTAGTTGAGGCGCGAGGGCTCAGTAGTTGTGGCGCGCAGGCTTAGTTGCCCCGCGGCATGTGGGATCTTAGTTCCCCAACCAGGGATCGAACCCACATCCCCTGCATTGGAAGGCGGATTCTTTACCACTGGACCACCAGGGAAGTCCCAGCTGCGACACTATTGACACCTGAGGCCAGATGTTTCTGCCGTGGGCTCTGTCCAGCAGCATCTGTGGCCTCTACCCACTAGATGCCGGTAGCATTCCCCACCCCCAGTGTGACAACCAGAAATGTCTCCAGACATTGCCAAAGGTCTCCTAGGGAGCAAAATTACTCCCTTTGAGAACCGTTGTGTTCAAGCTTCCTAACAGTGAGTAGCTAACAATTCATTTTCTACATGAAATCTTAAAAGTTGTTCAAAATTTGACTCCCAGCAGCATCTGATATTCAAGGTGGAACAAAATAAGACATTTGAAATTAGTTGCTTAATACAGTTGAATGGCAAGGCCAGGAAACTTTCAAGGCAGACACTGATGAAGTGCTTTGACTTTGTACCTTTAAAGCGTAATAGTGCTCTCCCTGTTTTACTTATTAAAAGGGACCTAAAAAGGAAATTGGCTTTTATTCCTAGGTCACTAGTTAATCGCTGCTTAAAAACTCTTCTAGCTTGAAAACTCTCAGAACAAAATGAAGGGTAAGAAGGAGACCAGACCCATGTAGAAGGAATCGTGGGGAGAGAAGGCAGAACAGACAGGGACTGCCTGGGAGACCAGAGCCCCCAAACTGTTGCTGCCTCTTACTATATATTTCAAAGACTAAATTCACTTAAAGTGGTAATATTTTGGAATCATAGAATAAAACTTCACTTTTTCTCTGGCTTCAGCACGCATTCTCTGCAGCCCATTAGTTTATTTGTCATTTATCAAGGGACCATCTAGTACTAACTCCCTGATGAAAAATGTATTCGAGCAGCTGTCCTCAAAGTGGGGACCCCAGGGAGTGCCGAAGGCCCATCATGGGGTGCGTGATATCAAAACTATTTTTGTAGTAATACTAAGACATTAGTAGCCCTTTTCAGTCTCATCCTGTCACAAGGATACAGAGGCATTTTCTGGATGTGTGATCTCACAAGAGATTGAATGCAGAAGCAGATATGAGAATCCAGCCATCTTCTGTAAGCCAGGCATTAAAGAGATTTGTGAAAATGGAAAGCAATACCACTCTCCTCATGAATTTTTCTTGTTTGGGAAAATATAGTTATATTTTATAAATGTGTTGTTTATGTTACAATATAATGGGTATATTATTATTCTTTTATTGAATTAATAAGTAGTTTTTTAATTTCTCAGTTTTTATTTCCAACATGGTCAACATCAATTGACATTAACCCATCTAAACAAAAGCTTTTTGAGGTTGCCAATAATTCTGAAGCATGTAAAGGGGTCCTGAGACCAAGAGTTTAAGAAGTGCTGTAGTAGAGATGAGAATATTCTGTTGGGTGCGCTGGGACGTGGAAAGATCAGACTAAACTCAGAGAAACCTACAGCACGGAGGAGCATTTTAAATACACATTGAAAGGTAGCTAGAAGTCTCAGAGCCGGGATTCATTAACATCTTCAACCCGATAAAATGCCACATTAAAAATTAGGTTTCTCTTCTGACACCCTTCTATCTCCTGAGGGTACTCATTAAACAGGAAAATCTGTCAAGACAAGTCTCCCTTCCTGACAGCTTTTATATCAATATTCACCTTCTAATAACTCATAAGAGTTATAAAGAGAAGCTCTGATTTCACAAGAGCTCGGCTGTCTGGCTCTCCTCCCGACCAGATCCATCGTTCCCTGCTGGGAACGACATATCAAGGGGGTCCCTCCAGGGATGCCCTTCATCGAGAACCTAATTAATGTGCATGATTATTCGAATGCTGAAAGCGTACTGGTTCATCAGAATTGCCTCTCAGTCTTCCATGAATCTGGCAGGTCAGCTATCCTCTTGTTTTCCTCATTTGTTGAGTCAGTTGTAAAAACCATCCAAGACACTTTCTCTTGATGGGCCAAAAAGAAGCAATTAATTTTTCTAAGTAAAGACCTATTTTTTCAGAACCATAGCTCATCTCTCTGTGCCCCTCTTTATTACTCAGTGCGGATAAAGTTGAGGCCCAGGTAGATGAGCTTAAATCCTTTACCTTGGAGCATGTCAATAACATTCGTAGAATCAAACTATGTTAGAGTTTCAAGAAACCATTTAACATGGAATCCAGTGGTCCTTAACTTCCCCCTTGGGAATCCGTTGACAGCAAGTAACCCCTTCCCCCCAGGAAGATGCATTAGATTAGCTGTCCAAAGAAGTCCCTGCCCTAATCCCCCAGAACATGTAAATATGTTACATGAAATGAGAAAGGGGAATTCAGGTTGCAGATAGAATTGAGGGTGCTGATGAGCTGACCTGGAGACAGGGAGAATAGCCTGGGTCACCCAGGTACGTCCAATGTAACCACAAGACTCCTTAAATGTGCAAGAGGGAAGCAGAAGGGTTAGTGATACAATGTGAAGACGACTTGACCAGCCATTTTCAGCTTTGAAGATGGAAGGAGGCCACAAGCCAAGGAATGCAGGCAGTTTCTAGAAGCTGGAAAAGACAAGGAAACAGATTGTCCCCTAGCCTTCAGAAAAGAACCAGCACTGCAGACCCTTTGATTTTAGCCCAGTGAGATGCATTTCAGACTTCTGACATCCAGAAGTATAAAATAACAAGTATGTGTGACTTTAAGCCACTAAATTTATGGCAGTTTGTCACGGCAGCAGTAGGAAACTAAACAGTGCACATCTATGCTTATAGACCCAGCTTCGTGCCCAATTCTGGGGAGAACTGACCCCAGATATGTTCCCAAATCTCATTTAATGGATGGCAGTAGATCCCAAACCCCTAACTTCCAGTCACCAATGCTCTTTCTTTCTAAAAGTAAAACATTTACCTTCTCACTCACCGCCAAGTTCAGAGTGAAAATGAGGGCTTTGACTTCAACTTGGATGGAGTTTTTTCTTAATGCAATCAAAATAAGGAAAGGAGAGTCAATCCACACATCTAATTAATCATTCTTAAGTTGAGGAAGAAAAGCAAAACAAGATTCTTGCTCTGAACAGAGCCCCCCATTAATGCAGATTCCTGGTACGTGTCTGGGTCTGCGAGGTGACAGGAGGCGGTCCGTCTGTCCGGGGGAATCTCTGTTTATACCACGCCACATCCTCAGCTGCTTAAGGCCTTCAGGCTAAATCTGTGAAACTGGAAACCTGTCAGTCCCTTCCTGCACTTTGGCGGCACCCTCAGGCTCTCTTCCTTGGGAAGTCAAGCAAGAAAAACAAATCCGTTGTCCGGGTTATAGGATGAAGTGATTGGAGGGCGCCTTCTCCGTGGTGTCCATGGGACCCTGTGATGGAGCTCTTTCCATACCCTGGCTCTCTCCAACCCACTGCTATGGGTGTTGGGTCTGAAAGTTTAGAAATCAGCTTCAGCGCATTGTTTGGAAACTGAAAAGGAAACTAAGATCGTTTCATTTGGAGAATTCACCACTTTGTAGCCACTTTCTGTCTGTAGTAAGTAAATGTGTAGGAGCGGGCATTCACTCTGAGGCCAGTTTAATGAGCTCTGTCTGTCACCTGGACTGGCCAGAGGTCTCTGAGGGGCCAAGGATGGCCTGAATTCCATGGTAGCTGTCACTTTAAGCCTCTGATCCTTGTGAAATCGTCAATCCTTAGCCTTGTCTTAAGACACCTACTGAACTCTAAACCCCTTGGAGAACAGAACCACATCTCGGTCATCATCCTTCTCTTCCCACAGAAGCAGAAGCCTCATACTTAGTGCGTGCTCAGTAGGTGTTTATTAGCTCCTGGGGAGAGATGACAGTTTGGTTTTAATCCACAACAGTTTATTCATTCCAGGCATTGTGGTAGGTGCTCTGGATTTCTAAAATAAATCACCAAAAAACAACCTTCTCTTCCAGAGAGGCCTACACTTCAGTGGAAGAGAGAAGACCTTTATTCAGACAGCTGTCATGTGAGCAAAATATGCTAAGTGCAAAATATGCTAAGTGCAGTGGGAGAAGTAGAAACAAAGTGAGGGGGGCTTGTGGAGTGGGGAGGCATTCTTTTTAGAGTGAGGCTTAGGAAGGCTTTGGGGAAGAGGCTCCATTTGAGATGGGTGTTGGCGGTCTGTGGGAGTTTATTTCAGCTGAAGATGGTGGAAGAGACGTTCCACAAGAGGGCTGTGTGGACAGAGAGGTGAGAGAGTATGGAGAGCCTGAAGCCATCAAATTTCACCAAAGCTGAGGCGCTAGGATGGGCGAGGAAGAGGGAGTCATTAGTCATTTAAACCCAGTACCACATAGGAGAGCTGCTTGGGTGGGAGTGAGGGCTACCCACTCTCTGGCATTGCTGATGAGATGAGATTGCGTTGAGATCCGCCCAGGATGTGCCTTAGTGGCTCGTGCTGTGTGGTTTTATCCACTGCGTGAAGTGGGTAATTAGCAGATCTAAGTTGGGGCATAGCTTTTTGAGATGATCATCATATTGAACTGACAGAATCACACAAAATCCCAAACTATCTATGAGTTGATCATATAATTGTAAATATGTTTATACCTAGTATGTATTCAGAAATACATACATACATACATACATACATATAGAGAGTGTGTATGTTTGTTGTCACTGTTTCTTGATTTTTTTTTTTTTTTCTATTATCTCCCCCACCGAAGGGAGCCTTTTTAGACAATTTTTCCCTAATTGCCCCTCAATGAAATTTTAATACCATGGACACTTATACTTTATATAAGTTTATATACTATATGTATATTGGTGCTTTATATATAAAAAGAGTAAGATTTTTATGCCTTTTCCCCCCAAGAACCAGTTTTCACCCTCTTGGAAGTGATATCACCCCTACGGAGAATTCATGATATATATGTATATGGCCATGCGTCTATGCATACGTGTGTCACCTTGCTGCACAAGAGAATTAGGATGTCAAATCAGATGTTATGTATTCATTCACAATGAATTCCACCTTCCAAGGAATGAATATCCCCAGCTTTCATCCAGGTACCAGGAAAACTGAAGTAATAGATAGGGGGAGAAAAACTGCTTGAAGAGTATTGACTCAAGTAAAATAAAATAAATTGGATAGTCATGGAAATATTTTATCTAATGTATAGAAATGCCTGATGAACTATCCCTCAGTCTAACACATAAAACCTTACTTTAGTGAAAAAATATATCTAACTCTATAATAGATAAAATATTGCCGTCTCTTTGGCAATGCTGAATGAAGTCTCAAAATCTGTTTTTTCCATCCTGCTTTATTTAAACACCCTTCAGACCACCCTTCCACCCTTTTGCGATAATACAAAAATTGTCTCATACTTGCTACAGTGCACTTGAGTAGTTGATAGCCCTTGAGAAGCATCTTAGTTTTCTTAATTGGATTAGACTGCAGAACCTAGTCTCATCAGGGATACATTTCAAAGCCATCTACTAAGGAGAGTTACTTCAGCAGATCTATTATGTGTTGTTTCGAGTAGTTCCAGCTTCAGGAGTGACCTCTTTCTGACCTTGCCTCCAAATCCTTGTGGTCCCCCAGTGGAGCCCAGGTGCAGTGATGGTGAGTCGGGGAGTAGAATGGGCATGCTCTGTCCCACCTGGCAGCTGAGCTTTAGCTCTACGTCTTCATCCTTATATAACGATGCTTTTGATATTTCATTTTTTAAATTTCATGGATTTTGTAGACAGAAATCAGTTTTCAACCCATCAAGCCCCCTCACACTGCAGGCTGTGACCGTCCTCCTCTTCTAGGTTGCCAGAGCCAAGAGTTGACGAAAAACTGGAGAACCAGCTTTGGCCAGATACTCAAAGAGCTAAAAATCCACTTGGAAGCTAAGCCCAGTCACTTAGAACCTCTGCCAACCAGCTGGTTTCAGGCAGTCATCTTTCAGTCTCAACCTCTCCTAAAGCTTGGTCTTTGCTGTCATTTAACCCAGGAAGTATGGATCCAGTGCCAAGGAGATAGTTTCCTATGGTTCCTCACATAAAGTGACATCTTTGGGATCTGACATTTGCATCTTGGTCTCTTACCATGCCCTTAGTATTTACTGCAGAGTTGAACGTTCATCAGTGCTGGGTGGTGCCTGCAAGTTTGATCTGGATCAGTGGCCAATCTTTTTTAATTGAGCTATTGAAACTATTAAACAGACCTTGTAGACATAGACTTTAGCTGTCACTTGCTGTCTCAATGATACAAAGAACTACAAGGATGAAAAGCTAATTCCACAGCAAGGAGTCCGCTGCTCAGAATCACAAACATGATTTATCAGGCCAGGAACCTGCCCAAACATTATTGCAAAACCTTCCACTACCACGTCGCACTCATTATATCGTCTTTTCTTTCGGATTCTTCCTTCATAGATACCCTACTCCCTCCTTCTTCTCCCACTCCCTTCCTTGGGAAAGATCATGTGCATAATGGTTCAGGAAATTTAATGCTTGTACTTTGCAAGGGAGCTGTCATTTCTTTTTAATATTATCCTTCCTCCCAGGCAAAGCCCCATAGGAGCCCAGAAGGGAAATTCAGGGAGAAAATTAGTCCCTCAAAAGGAAATATTTCAATGCATTTTTTTTTTATTGTCGTAAAATACGCATAACCTAAAATTTACCATTAGTGACATTTAGTACATTCATAATGTGTACAACTAAGATTCTGCACCGCGTTCCACTGTGTGGGAGTTCTCCCCGCACAGCGAGTAATTCTCCGACACCAGCTGGGTATTTCATTTGAACCTTTTGTTGTCTAATGATAATATTTGTGAAATTGGGCAGCGCGGTTATCTTTCCAGAGATCAAGCCACCATCCACTCAGCAGCTCCTTCCCGAATTCTCAGAATTCCAGGAAAACCCTATGGGGACAGAAGCCCAGGCACACAGGTGTGAACAATCTCAGGTTTTAATATATCTGAACTTGAATACAGAAAGGGTTGCATTCCGCTTTGCAGTAATAGTCACACACAGAAAATATTTATCTTTTCACGCACCATAGGTACGATAAAAAGTATTAGCAATTATATCATTATTATCTATAAACCCCTAAATTCAATATGAGCCGAGAACAAGTGCTCAAACCCTTTGCCTACCCAAGCTCCATTTTTGTGCAGTTTTACCCCGTGAAACCCTTTCCGAGACATGGCTATCAAAAGTGAGTCATGGCCTTTTCATGCTTAATTTGCTTCTTAATTGTGCATGATTTTATGCTCATAAAAGAATACTGATAGGCGTTAACATTTCAAAGGCAACACTTTTCAGAAAAGGAGAGGTAGAATGATCTCCAGATATTTCTACCAAACCCACAGTTTTCAGGGCTCAATTTGAGACATAATGAAAGTCTACTTTGCATAATTATCATATGAAACGATCTATAATTAAATGATGAGATGTGGTTGTGCTCCAGTGTGTAGACCGGGCTTTATGTGAACTGAAAGCATAGAGGTTTATTTCTTTGCTTTAACTTTGATCTGGTGTTTGTAGGGGTTATACAAACAAGCAATTCATTTCTGACAGAGTTTAAATTCCCATGGGAATTTTTTTTTTTTAAATTTCAGGAGAGAAGGCAATGTCTTGAGTTTTGTCTTAAAAATATTTTTAACAGCTTTTTAAATATTTTTAATAGCTTTTCACATACCTGTATGGAAAGACCTGTTATTCATCATGAAATTCTAAAGCCTGAAAGGAGCCTTGCAAAAATTTCTAACCTTAATTCATAATCTTGATGGATAGCTTCTCTGTTCTTCTAACTAGATAAAGCCAAGTTGACTATACCAAGTTTAAAACTAAAACCATGGTTCTAAAATTTCAAATGGGGCATGACATCTCTGGAGTTCTTTGTGAAACCCCATGAAACATTGGTACATGAAACTTAAAATAACCGAACAGATATGTTGGGCTACATTATATCTGTATTTTCCAAGTATTCTTTGCACACCAACTCTGTGCTCTCTACTGTGGCAGAGACTGAAAATGAAGAGATATTACACAGTCTTCCAGGGGTTCAGAATTCAGCAGTATTCGATTCTAAAATTGCCAAAAGGAGGCACTTATCAGTGATTCACCTGGAGAGATACTGGATTAAAGCTTCAATTTTAAGTGCATTTCATCCATTGACCTTTCCTGTGCTAAGGATTGGGAAAAGGCTACCATTGTTTAATCTTAGTGGAGCATTTGTGCTTTTGACATGACTTTGAGAATCAAGAGAAAGGATTCCTTCTAGGTGCTAAATGAAGGAAGTGTTCATCTTTAAGGTGTCCCTAATGATAGTTTGGAAAATTATGCTCTATTGTCTTTGTAAATGTGGCGATTTCCCATGTATATCTAGATCTAGGCCCAGCAAACTATGGCCCATAGGCCAAATCTGACCCTCTGCCTGTTTTTATAAATAAAGTCTTATTGAAACACAGTCATACACATTCTTTATACATTTGTCCCTGGCTGTTTTTGTGCTCTGGTGGCAGAGTTGAGTAGTTGTGATGGAGACTATATGACCTGCAAAGTCTAAAATATTTACTCTCTGGGGCTTTACAGAAAAAATCTGCCAAGTCCTGATCCAAATAATATGCTTATACTGGTATCTGTAGGATTACCAACTTCAGACCCTATCTGCTGTTGCTTACTCTGCCAGAGAAGAGCTAGGTCACACTGTCCCCCACCTCTTCACACACCTCTTTTTCCAGTGTAGTTCTACCACTGATTTTAAGTGATTGATTATACTTTTATTTCTTTTTCCTTCTACTGAAAACAGCATGTTCTGATGCTAGTAATGTTCATTTAGTAGATGAAAATAGAATCCATGCACTCTTCCTGCTTACTTCTCCTAGCCCTCCCTTTTGTCTTCCATATTTTGTCTTTAATAATACAAAGGTTGGAAACATTTACAATTGTCCTGTAACCATTAATGAGTCTTTTGGGCCTTATCTATAGGTTGATTCTAAATTTTAAAGCTCAGTGAAGAGTTTTAGGGCTTCCCTGGTGGCGCAGTGGTTAAGAATCCACCTGCCAACGCAGGAGACACGGGTTCGAGCCCTGGTCCAGGAAGATCCCACATGCCGCGGAGCAACTAAGCCCGTGCGCCACAACTACTGAGCCTGCGCTCTAGAGCCCGTGAGCCACAACTACTGAGCCCGCGAGCCACAGCTACTGAAGCCCGCGCGCCTAGAGCCCGTGCTTCACAACAAGAGAAGCCACCGCAATGAGAAGCCCGTGCACCGCAACGCAAAGTAGCCCCCGCTCGCCGCAACTAGAGAAAGCCCGCACGCAGCAACAAAGACCCAATGCAGCCAAAAATAAATAATAAATAAATAAATTTTTTAAAAAACTCAATGAAGAGTTTTAATTTTTATTACTAAGAAAATATTATTCATTGTTTAGCTAATTATTGCTGGTTATATTGCAACTATTTTACAATTTTTTGTTTTTCTAGCAGTCTCTGACTTTTTTTCATTTCCCCTCTTGCATGTCCTGCCTTAAATACTTTGTCCTTCTCAAGAGTAGAGTCAGATCTCTGAAACCACCTTCTTTCCCATTCAACTCCTTCCTCAGTTTCTCCTCCTGCTCTAATCTGGATTGGTGACTTCCTAGGCCATTACAGAACGTCATTCTATGACCTTTCTTCTTTCTTATCCCATGTAGCAGCCATGGTTTCCTTGATCCCATGTCTTTCTCTCTCTCGATTTTGTTGGAGCACATCTTCAGATAACTTGCTTAGAAAAGATGTGTGGGAAGTAAACTTCCTAAATCTTAGCATGTCTGGAAATATCTTTATTTTGCCTTCTCACTTGACATAGAAATCTAGGTTGAAAATGATTTTCCCACCGAAGATTTAAGTCAAGTTACATTGCCTCCACGCCTCCAGTCCTGCAGTCAGATAATGATCTGGTTCTCATTCCATTATCCTCAATGTGTCTTTTCTCTCTGTGGCTCTAAAGATAATTTTTTTATCCTTGGTATATTAAAATTTCATTGTGATGCATCCAGCTGTGAAGGTGCTTTTATTGTCAGGCTAAGGGCTCTCAGGCTAAATGAACTATTCAGATTCATTTATTCGATAATTCCTTTCTCCCATTTGTCTTTTCTATTTTGGAATTTCTTTTTTTTTTTTTTAACATTTAGAGAAGAGTTAACACCTATTTTCAAAATTCTTATCATTCGTATATTGGATCTTCTGAATTGATCATCTGTAATTTTTTTCTCCTCTCTTCTATTTCCAACACTTTGTCACTTTGTTCCATTTTCTGTAAGATTTTTTAAAAAAATTCATCCTTCAAGCTTTCTATTGAATTGACTATGAAATTACATGTTCAATTTCCAAGAAAACTCCTTTATTCTCATGTTTCTTTCTATTTTTTCTCCCCAGTGAAGTGCTGCAGTGCATATCCTTGGGCACATAGCTCTACCCAGTTACTGTATAGGATACAGGCCTAGAAATGAGATTGCTAAGACACATATTATATGCATTTAAATTTTGAAAGCTTATGATGGCCCTTCAGAAACAGGTTGTACCACCTTACAGTTTACTTCAGGGGGGAAAAAAGTGGTATATCATTATTTTACTTTGCATTTATTGGTGAGAATGAGTGTCTTTCAGAACCTTATTGGCCATTTACATTATTTTTATCTATGTGCCTGTTCATATACTTCACCATTTTTTAAAATTGGGTTATTATCTTTTCTTTTTGAATTGTACAAGCTCTTTTTCTATTATGTATATTATATATTTTTCTGTCCTATATGTTGCAAATGTTTTCTTCCAGTGCATTGTCTTATAAATTTGCTTATGTTTTTACCTTTTTAAATTACAATGTAGTTGAACCTGTTTGTCTTTTCCTCTGTAGCTTCTAGATTTCACGTTTTTACTTAGAAACGCCCTTCCTACCCCGACTCTAAATGTGTTCTTTAGTATTTTCTTCTAGTACTTTCATAGCTTAAATGTTACTGCTCTGTTCCTCAGTGTCCTCAACTATGATTGATAAGAATACTCCACATCTGGTAGGTTTGTTGTGAAAATAAATGTGCTAATACATATATATAATCGAGAACGGTGTTTGGCAAGCTCAGTGCATGTTAGCAGCACGTGCTGCTGTAATGGTACTGGTTCTCTTCTTCAGGGCCTAGCACAGTGCCTGATTTTAAAAATAATGACTTAAAAGTTAGATAAATAATTGTAAATTATTTAAGAGAATGGAAACCACTTGCGAGGAAGAGAGAAGAGCATAAAGTTTTAATGCCCTTTTTTAAAAGCAGACAGGGATTGGGGCAAAATCTCCCAGAGTTTTATCCTGGGTCTTTGATTTCTTTCCCCTATGGCTTGTGTGGCCCAGAGAATAAGTGTCACACTAATAAAGGTTGAAAGTAGTTTTCAGTTAAATTGAATTAAATGAATACTATTGTGACAATTAGGCATGCATAAAATTGCTAAATATATGTCATTGAAAATGCCTATGTTCCATATTTTGTTAAACATCAATTATGATCATAAGAAATCTGCATCTGGTAAAATGGATACTGCTGACACATGTTAATTATTCTGGAAAGTAATTGAGCTCTTTAAAAATTTCAATATGCCATTAAGCATGCATGGCCTCTGAAAGCTTGAGATATTTTGAGCTTATTCCAATGAATCTAACAACATAAAATGAAGTAAAATTTTCCCAGAAGTTCTCTTAGTGAGACAAAAGGCAAACGCAAATGGCCACAGCGAAAGGTCTATAAAGTAAACTTGGCTTGGACTCCAGTTGTTCAGGTAGGAATGTTCCCAAGTCCCAGCAGCTCCAGTCTGTGTGGGAGCAACACAGGAAATTAAAATAAAGCAATGAAGAGCTGTTTCCTTTGTCCACAAGATGTTGGTACATCAGTTATCAACAGTGCAACAGAAGAGTTTTAAAACATGTGCCTCTAATCTATATGTTTTCCAGTCCTTGAAAGAGGTCTGGATTCATACCCACGTAATGGCAAATGTCTATTCAAATCATCAAATTGTTTGTCATCAAGAATTGCTATTGCCTCCCATAAATGCTTCTCCATCTGGGAACTCAGGTTCTCAAGAAAGTCACTGGGAATCAAGATAATATAACAGAGGCCGGCATTCTCGCCATCTGCGTAGTGAGTGGGGAGCTGCAAGGTACAAGATATATGGAGGTTGGCTGGCTGTTTCATCTCTTGAGCTCTCTTCCTGGATGTCTCCCACTAAGCCAGGGCTTTTCTTTTTTTTTTTTTAATTAATTTATATATATATATTTTTTTTTGGTTGCATTGGGTCTTTATTGCTGCGCGTGGGCTTTCTCTAGTTGCGGCGAGCGGGGGCTCCTCTTCATTGCGGTGCGCAGGCTTCTCATTGCGGTGGCTTCTCTTGTTGTGGAGCACGGGCTCTAGGCACGCGGACTTCAGTAGTTGTGGCATGCAGGCTCAGTAGTTGTGGCTCACGGGCTGTAGAGCGCAGGCTCAGTAGTTGTGGCGCACGGGCTTAGTTGCTCCACGGCATGTGGGATCTTCCTGGACCAGGGCTCAAACCCTTGTCCCCTGCATTGGCAGGCGGGTTCTTAACCACTGCGCCACCAGGGAAGCCCCAAGCCAGGGCTTTTCAAAGTGTAATCCTAAACCGTGCACCAGAATCACCTGGAGTGCCTTTTAAAAACACAGATTCCTGTGTAATACTAGATTTTAAAGTATGATTTAGGTTATCATCTAAGTTGGGTCCGAAAACTTAAATATTTTTAAGGAAATAGCATCAAAGTAGATATCATGGAAAATATCAGAACATTGTTACACTTTCTTTAATTATTTTAACTTTAATGTTTTTGTTTCCAAATGGAGACAGGTGGTGGGAAATTCATTATCTTGGAAGACAGTGATCATTCTACTCTCAGTGACTATTGTCTTCCACCTACTGAAATGGAAGGGCTTCCCTGCTTGAATGGGGTCTGAGCAATGAAATACTCTGGTTTCCTCCCAGCGCTTTTCCCTGAGGTTGAACTTGCTCACCGGCACTTCTAGTCTAGCTGGAGTGCTCTCTTGAAACCACAGGACTACCTAACAAATGTCATGGGAGGACCGTTGACATGATCTGAAGATCCATGTGCCTGGGTCCTACCCAATAGCTCCAAAGTCAGGGTTGAGAATAAAAAAGCTTGGGCTTACTGCTAAATTGTTTTCTAATGTGGTTGTACCAATGAATTCTCCAGAAATTTCCCTAGTGGTATTTGAAGTACTCTATAGCCTTCTCTCGAATTCAATTCCCATTAACTTACACTCACCCAGATCTCACACTGTTCATATTGATTATTGCCAAACAGAGCATATGATTCCGAATGTTTATTATGTGGCTACCTGCCTAGATTACCTGTCTTTTAAATTTTTAATCAGCAGTAAATCTCAATCTAAGGTTGAGTGTTCTTGGGAATACTGCATATCTAGAGTTGTCGGTGAGAGGCGAGGTTGAGAGCTACAGGCTCTGCTCAGCATCTCAATCAACCCAAGGATGTGACTTGACTATTATTGCCTCTGACACATTAGAGTGTCATTAACATAAAAGTCATCTCTTAAACACATTGAATTGAACTCAATTAATGTAATTGATTACCAGCCTAGCTGTAGGGATTTTGCAGCTTTAAGGAAACTGACAAACATTTTGCCCTTTTAGATCCTACAATTAGATTCACAAGGCACAGTCAATAAGCATCTTGCAGGCGCTAAATTCATCATCTAACGCCGACAAAAATCTCTCTGAGTAGATGAACTGGATGAAAGACTAATTGTTGAAATGGTTTTCATTGGTGGTATTGACAAATATTACTGAGTCCTTGAAGGATAAATTTGATCATGAATTAGTGGAATCTATTTTGGATGTTAATTTATACAAGCCCTAATAGATCCTTGATTTATTGTATCTCATTTGCTAAAACTGAAAGCATGACTGGAAAAATGTATCAGTCTGGGTTCTGTTTAAACTCTGTGGTCCTTTGAACTATAACCTTCAAAGTGAATAATAGTCTGATTCATAAATAAAATGAATAATGTGTGGGTTCAAGTTAATATTTAAGGACTATGTTTACCTTTTTCTCTAAGATATCCTACTCTTCGTCTTCTAGAATATGGAGAGAATTTCAGGATTTTTATTCCCTCAACTCTTTGCATACTAGATGCTAATCATATGATAGATTTTAGAGCCTCTGACCTTTCCAGGAAGGATGTGCTCTTGTGTACATAAAGGGTGTATGGCTGATATTGGACAGCATTCCAACACGGCTAGTAGTTTTCCTCTCTAACCTCCTTTCTCCTCGATACTGTGCTCTCTCCTAAACACTCTGCCCCATTACCCAACAAGCAACACTTACAGTTGTCCCAACACCAGATTCTTTTATGCGTCTATGGCTTTGCTTACTCTTCCCTTGGATTGGAGTATAACTCCCTTCCCTTTGGTAGTTACCGCTTCACATCTCTAGACTCACGTCATGGGCATCTTCTGTGTGAAGTCTTTCCTGGTCCCCATTCACTGCCCTTGGGTTAGACTGACGACCCCCATGGATTGTACCCTCACAGTATGGGGTGAACCCTTCCATCACATTTGCCTCTAGCAATCTGTTATACTCAGATGTTTATATATCTGGCACCTCTTAGGGGTTTGGAGTTTCTTTGAGGGTGGGGAATTTCTCTGAAGGCATAGAACCAAGGAGAACTTCACAGTTCTCCTTACTCACTAAAGCTTCCTTGAATAAAGGAACGAATGCGTGATTAAAACGATGGCCTGGAGACTCCTCTCTCAAGGTCGTTATACATCTGTTTATTCTGCCTGGGATGTTTTTCTCATGGGTATCCCCCCAGCTTAGTTTCTCACTTCATTCAGATCTCAAAAATAGCCTCCTTAGAGAGGCCTCCACTCCCATCTTGTTAAAACAATCCACTCCCTCTTTCACTCTCTATCCTGCTGTATTTTTCTTCATAAAAACTACCAGCCCCTGACAATATGTGAAATAGTTCATGTTTATTTGATTTTTATTGTATCAATCCTTCCATTAGAAGAGGGGTTAACAATTTTTTTCTGAAAAGGACCAGATAGTAAATATTTTAGACTTTGTGGGCCAGTCTCTCTCATAACTACTGAACTCTGTCATTATAGCATGGAAACAGCTGCAGTGCATAAATAAATGGGTGTGGCTGTGTTCCAATAAAACTTTATTTACAAAAGCAGGCAGAGATCAGATTTGGCCCATGGGCTATTGTTTGCCGATACCTGAACTATAATATAAGCTTGTTGGGCTGAAACATAGCCACATCCTGGGCACGAGGCAGATAGAAAGCTTTTATTAAATAGTTGTTGAATAAATGGTCGATACATTTGATCCACCATAAATAACAAAAGGGACTGATTTTGACTGAATTTGAAAAGTCGGTTTCTGCCAACTTGAAAGAAAATGGTACACGAAATCTTCAAATGAGCATGTCAACTCTTCTAAAACATAAAAGCATTAGCCAAGATCTCATCCAGCTCTCAAATTCAGTGATATTCTCTTCTTGCAAATTTGACTGTATGTAATGTCAACCAAAGATAAAAGTTTACTAAGAATACTTTGACAGAGAGACAAAGAAAGCATGCCTCAATTAAGATAAAAAGAGTTCGCATCTCATTTAAATTAGGCAAATAGAAATGGATTCCACAGTGGTCAATACATGAATTCAAAGTCTTCACTGTCTTTAAAGGTTTATATGTGGAAAATATGTTTCATTCAGAAAGAAATGTTTTTTTCATAGGTATTTTGGGGAGGGTTTTTGTTGTTTTTGTTTGTTTTTGAGAACCATTGGTGTAAATTTAAGTATGGTTGATGCATTATAAATAAATATTAGTTGGATAATTGATCTCAATGCTGCTCTCAGAGCAGACGTATTTATTATCTCTTGGCTAAGAATCAAAAAAGAAGCTAGAATTATATTTTTCACTGGAAGCCAGCTCAAGGAGACTCCATCTGTGCCGTCCAAGGGGCAGGGTTTGTTTCCTGGGACTTACAAGGTTGCTTCATGGAAGAGAGAGGCACGGTGCCTGGCTCTGGCAGGAAATGGATGAGTGTGGGCTCAGACAGGGAAAGCAGCAAGTCCCGTGGAGGCACCCAGGCACTAGCAGCAGCTGGGACCCGTTAGCACCACTAGGCTCAAGGGGCCTGATGTGACTGGAACGGTGATCAGTGGATGAAGTCATTTCAGACCTGCACCAAACCAAGGAGGGAGTCGGAGCATGAAATACCCTGATCTCTTTCTCCTCCTCACCTCGCATTCCCCTGCCAGCACCTCCCATTGGTTGAACCCAATGGAAGCCAGAGGGCAGCGGGCCCACATGTTGCCACCCACAGGATCAAAGCTCCCAACATACAGGACACGTAGAAAAGGAGCCAGGCGTGGATCTAGGGGGTGCGGAAGTGAGGTTCAGTTCTCTTGTTATGGGGCTTAGAACAAGGGAAACATAAGCAAACAAAACCAACCCAAAACAGAAAAGATGTGTAACCTTGGGCAGTTATGTAGTTTTATGTCTAAGAAAACTAAATACTCTAGGTAGGGGGTAGGAATAATTATTTTAATGAAGAAAAGATTAAGAGATCACAAGTTTTTAATTAACACAGGACTGTTAGCTTAAACCTTTGATACTGTGATTTCCTTACCAATGCCATTTAACTTCCATCAGAAGTTCTTAGTCGTCAAAGTGAGCCCTTACCACTTAATCACTTTTTGAAATCTTTTGTGTAAAGATTAGAAGATCATGAAATTTATAAAGTGCGCCTAATCGTCTCTCTAAAAATACCTCTTTTATAAAGATCAATTCATGTTTTAAAATATTATCTTAGATTAGGGTTTCTGTAACACACACTCTTACAGTTTGAATTTATAAGAACCATGGGATTGTTTTCACTTTCTAAGTATAAAATTATAATATAAATTTTCAAAGAATATGCGTCGATCACAGGGATATACAACAGCCCCTTGGGATGGGGAGGAGACCTCCTGTGTCTTCACCCCTCCCCCCTCCAAGTACTGCACTAAAATATGGGTAGAATCCAATTTGATGGAGAAAAACTCTCAGACCTAAAGTGATAATTTTAACATGTTTGAGAAAGGCTTTGCTCATTGTTATCAAGTCTTTTGTTCAAAAATATATTTTCCTATAGGTCCAAAAAAAAAAAAAAAAAAAAAAAGGGTAATCAATCAAGAAGAAAAAGTCTGCCCAGCCATGCAATACTTTATGCTCTGTAAGCAACAGATATCCATGAAATCTTAGATGTGTGGTGGTTGGATTTCCACACCCCAGAGGGTTCAATCTAGTGGAGCCCACAGCAAGAGCACATGTAAGAACCATCAATTTGTCTGTCCCTTAGTCACTCAAACCTGGGGCCACTCTCTCATCTTGGTGGCTGGGGTAGGATGAGATAAGCAGGATGGAAAGGCACCATTTCCCATCAGCAGCACTCTAACTTCATTTTTAGGTTTCTGAAAATGCCACTGAATATTCCTAAATGAGAAAGCTGGACTTTTCAAGCGTTGTGATGAGCTCTGTGATATCAGCGACTCTGTCCATCATGTTTGAGTATATAAAACATCCTTTGGGCCCACACCATAAGTCAGGAACCCCCTAGATCATACAGAACAGAAATGTCCACATTTGGTGCTTTTGTATGCCTATTAGTAAAAAAATTTTAAACACGTGCCCCCTTAATATATATTCACTTATTCATACTATATATATATATAAAATATATGTGGCTGTAAAGAATAGATGTTAAAATGAGTTGAAGGTGAAATACACATTTTAATCACTTGTAAACATTTTTGCTATCACTGCTGCATTAACAATTATATGATATTTTAAATGACAGCAGAGTTATTGAGGGTGCTTATTTATTTTTGAGCATCTTGGTTTACCACTTCATGGATAAATTTTGAAGGTCTGGTTGCAAGTTCATCTTATTTCTTTACTTGGTTTCAGTCATTGTCGTTGGAGAAAAAGGGAACTGCAGAAACATATGAAGAGGCAAATGGACAAAGTGTTTCACCAGCTTGCTTATTAGATCAGGAAATACTGTTTTTCAATTCCATCCATGCAAGGGATTTTGTTGAAATTCAGCTGGAGAGTTTCCGTATTCCTTGATGTCCTTCAACTGTTCTCACAAACCAAATCGAAGATGTTGCCATTTATCATATTTAACGAATGAGTCCACAATTCGCTGAAATGCTTTATTTGCAGGTTTTTTAAAACAGGTTAGAAAAATTCACTTTCAAGTTTTCAAAGGCTGCTGTTTTGATAGATACAGATTTGTATAATTTTCAGTAAAACAAGCACATAATGGTAGAATCATTTCCAAACATCTGTTTCCCTATATTCTTACCACAATCCAAGTTTCTTTTACAAAATAAGTTACTTTCTCATTCATTATTATAATATCTCCTTTACTCTGAAGAGAGGACTCTTTTAGTTCATTGTTACCAGGTAGCCAACAACCCCTGTGTAGGACAAAAGATTGTCATAGTCACTCTACTGTACTTTAATGGTTTTGTTTCGAAAGCAGCCATGTTGTTGACATGCTAAAGCACTTCACTTTCTTTGGTGCCAAAGCTTGCATTGAATTCTTTCAAGCGGGCACTCATCTCTAAATTTACCCTGGAACCTTGTTTTGTTGTAGTCAAAGCTGCTACTCCATCATTTTATACTTTTCTATGTTTGTCCCAGTATCTCAGTATCTTGTAGGGCTCGACAACCAGAGTGTTGTTCTTGTTCAGAGTGTTCTTTTATATTATCATATATAATTTAGAATTCTCTTTGTTGGATTCTTTAAAAGGACTGTTGATATATCTTTATTAGATGGCATTAAATCTATATATTAATTTGAAAAGAACTGAAAATTTTTATATTTAGTCTACCCGTTAAGGAAAAATTCCATTTCTTTCAAGTCCTCCTAAAATTCTCTAACAGGATTCCTCCAAACATTTTGTGGTTTCTAAGTTTAAGCATTCTGGATTATCTTGGCTCTTTAAGTACTATGTAAGTTTCCAAGCTTGACTAAACAGTTCTTAATCTTTAAATGCTCCTGACATGTTGTGGGAATTGACTGACAATGGCCTGTGGAATTGATTAGTGAAGGTTAAGTTCCTCTGAACCCATAATCTGCATATTCACGAAGGCAAAAAGCCTGAGACTCACTGTGTTATGTGACCTGGAAACACATCATGTCCAGTTATCTATGTTTATATTAAATTTAACTCATCTTCAGTGGTGGGATTTGGTTGGGCTCTTTTGATCCTAAAGGACAGAGGCTTGCTGGGATTTGTTTAAAAAAAAAGGAGCGGGGAGGGGGAAGGGGGGAGTTGAGTATAAAAATACATACTGTAGATCCTAAGAGAGATGGAATCTCCTGGACGTATGAGAATGGAAATGCCGCGTGGCTGAGCCTCCTAGCCTCATGGGAAGCAGCTCTAGGAGGTAGTTAGAGATTCAGAGAAGCTTCAGGACCCTCATTAGCAGGACTTCCTGGATCTCCTTGCGTGACGTCACTCCACAGTATGGTTTCTCTCCAAGTGGCGTCACTTCTCTTCCAGCTCCCTTTTCTCCTTTCCTTCAAAGACGCTGTTTATTCAGAGTTTCTGTTTTCTCACAGAGCCAATATAAATCTTACCCTTAAACTCGTGTGTGAGTGTCATCATATTACATTTCAGCTGTTTGGCAATTGGAATATAATCATGTCGAATATTCAGAAGTCCTCGGAATCTCTGCAGAACAGAAATTCAAACAGGCCTTTGTGTTCTTCAGTCCTAAGATACCGGAGTCTGAGCCTGCATGGTCCCCTGAAGTTCACTGACTTTGCCATTTCTTTAGGTTCAGCCTGTGCATCTTGCTGCTTTGCTAGACTTACCACCAAGCTCTCTCTCCTGAACTTTCTGCCACCTCACAGGGGTCCTCTGCCCTTGACTCCTAAGCCAAGTTGCTCAGATTTTCACGAAACAAGTCAGGAGAGAGGCTTTCTGCCATCAGCTTTTTCTCTGGGCCCTGGTAAATGCATCTTCCCTGAGGCAAGGGTCTGAACGAAGCCTGTCTACCTTACTAGACCTGGGAGAGGAAGAAACTCAATGAGAACAAAGCAAAAATTCTTTTCAATATGTTATTTTGTCACACACATCATTGTAATTTTGACTTGCTGGAAACCTATCTTGGGGTCTAATCTACCTCATGATCCCTCTCAGTTGTGACCTATCAACCTCAGTAATTCACACTTCTGCTTTTTTTTTCCTTCCTACTTACATTCTTATTCTGGGGAGCTCTAGTTTGTCTCGCTCAGCACTTTTGCTCAGAGCCTCTTTCTTTCTTTTTTTTTTTTAAATAAATTTATTTATTTATTTATTTTTGGCTGCGTTGGGTCTTCGCTTCTGCACGTGGGCTTTCTCTAGCTGCTGCGAGCAGGAGCTACTCTTCGTTGCGGTACGCAGGCTTCTCATTGCCGTGGCTTCTCTTGTTGCGGAGCACAGGCTCTAGGCACGCGGGCTTCAGTAGTTGCGGCACGCGGGCTCAGTAGTTGTGGCACACGGGCTTAGTTGCTCCATGGCATGTGGGATCTTCCCGGACCAGGGCTCAAACCCGTGTCCCCTGCATTGGCAGGTGGATTCTTAACTACTGTGCCACCAGGGAAGTCCAGAGCCTTTCTTATTAAGCCCCCTCACAGGCCACAACAGGGCTTTTGAATTGTTGGCTTGGGAGCCACGACTACCTAAGTCCAGTTCAGAGATATGAGAAAGTCATGAAGAATAGGTCATGAGGTGCCTGTGGCTGCCATGTCAACTGGGATAATAAGGGGAGAAGTTTCCTTTGGAAGTGTCGATAGTGTTTTTGTAAAATGTAGCACATTTAGCCATAAATGGTGTAGAGAATAGGGGTGGTAGAGAGAATCCTTTGGGGATGTGGCATTTCAGGGTTTTTAAGTACTATTGAAAACACTAATTACAGATTGTATGAGTGAGCTTTTGGTGCATAACAAACATCCCCCAAATTCAGTGTCATGAAACAGTCATCATTTGTTACCCCTCGTTCAGCTGGCTCATCTAGGCTGAGGTGCTGGACAGCTCTGCTCCACTTGGCTCCTCACTGAGTTGCCGGCTCTGGTCTGTTCTGCATGTGTCCATTCCAGAGCCCAAGCTGAAAGGGTGGCAGCTGCCTTGGGAAGGTCTTCTCATGGTGACAAGAGAAAAGCAAGAGCTCGTGCCCAGCTAAACAAGTGTGTTTTGCTTGTCACATCTGGGCTCAGCCATGTCACATGCTTTGGGCAATGAGATGTTAGCAGAGTCAAGGGGTGGAGAAGTACGTACTGTGTCCAGTGGGAAGGCACTGAAAAGCAGGGTGGTGTCCAGTGGCAAATCGCATCCTGGGAAGCAAACGAAGAATAACTTAGTCTGCGACCCACACCAGGGCTACCAAGATGAGGCTATTATATATTGATGCTTAATGCTCTCATGGAATCACAGCTGCCCATCCCTGAAAGGTCACACCAACAATGACCTTCTCAAGCAGAACTGAGGCATGTATGTTTATTTATACTCCTTTTCATTCCAGTCTTAACTACCCAGGGGTCCCACCTGCCACCATCTTCCTAGATTCTTTAACTCCACACCAAAGGGAATGGCTTCTAAATTTGGTTCTTCCTTCCAGAATCTTTCTACTCAGCACATATTCCAAAAAAGGACCTCACTGGCTCTAATGAGTGCATGGTAAACTGAAATTACTTTAGGTTTTCTTACAGGGCACATTTCACTAGTCAAAGTAATTCTTTGTGATACATTGGATGTATCAGTCTTTTATTTCTGCTGAGGAAGAAAGGCTCCCAGAGTTCAAAGAAAGCCCTTTCCTTTTGTCGCGGGGAGTTAGGCAGCAGGGTTCCCATCATTCCTTTTGAAATGAATCTTTCAGAAATAGCAAGATTGCTCATTCGATCTCAATGGACACATTTTCCATCTCAATTAATGCACTCTGGATTTTTAGGTCAGAGATTTCTGGCCGATCTATGTGTATTTGTTGGAGGAGGTTGGGGCAGGGGCTGAAAGTTTGTGTAGTTCATCAGCTGTATTCTTCAAGGCTCAGCATCAGAATTCACTGAAGCATGTTCAGCAGGTAAAAAGATGTTGCTTTTTCAGCTCATTATAAAAGTACTCAAATCTTTATAAAAAATATTGCAAGGAGAGAGCCAAAAGGTACTTGCCTAACACAAAGAACAGAATGATGTTTCATGGGGGAACATTTTAGTGTGGATCCTTTCTTACTGGAAAAGAGACAGGGGTTGATTATTTTTAGATAATGTATTCTGAAAATATAACCTGTTTAGCAAGAATATGATAATGCCATTGGAAGGTTATCCTCAAAGTGCAAGCAAAACAAAAAGAATTTAAAAATCATAAACAAAAAAGAAAATACTAGAACAGGCAACAACCACATCATATGCACGTGCTTGTAAGTTTCAGACCTTGTTGGGGTGGGAAAGTGACATGGACCAAGGGCAGATTCTCTGTTGACACAGAGGACGGCAGCATCTGAGGTGAAAGGGCCTGCTCCTGGGTCTCACTCCCTAAAACGGATTTAGTGCTTCTCACTTTCCCCATGACCCAGCCTCATTCCCCAGCCCTAGACTCCAAGGTCACTTAATAGTCTTTGAAACGTGGCGGAGGAAAACTTACTAACCGTGATTCAGTTGCTAGAGAAGCCTAGATTTTATTCTTCTGTATTCTGGTACTGTTTTGCCTCGTGCATATCAATATATATTTGTGTTTCCTGTGTCATTGCATTTGACGTGATTCTTCAGATTGAAGTCTCAGAGCTTACCCAGGATTTGTGAGGCATCTCACCGAGAGTTGGGCTATAGGCAATTGAAACGTTGAGTTTGTCTTCATATTTTAAGATTGAATGAGTTCATAATGTCTGAAACATATGCCTTTCTGTTCATTGCCCTCAAGAGATGAAAATAACAGCTAATGCTTTTTGAGTGCTTCCTACATGCCAGAGAGTTTGCTACGTGCTTGACATTTATTCATTCATTTAATTTTCACAATGATCTTATGAGGTTGTTTCCATTATTATCACCACTTTGCAGATGAGGAAACTGAGGTGCAGGATGATGAAGTTATTTGTCCACATCACACTGCTGGGAAGTGGTGGGACCAGGATTCGAACCCAGAGAGTCTGGCTTCACAGTCTCATTCCAGACTACCACACCAGTTCTCGTGTTGGCCCCATACCTGGGCATTTGTGTGTTTCCTGTACAAACCGTGAAGCATTAGCTCCAGAGAAAATGTCTCCTGCAATTTGGATCCATCGGGACACGGGACTTGCATTAGATAATGTGCTTAAAGGTCCATCTCCCTGGGACCATCCTGTGTGTGCAGGAGGAAGGTTCCAGAGTAGGAGTCCCACCCCTGCTCTGTCAGAGTGGCTTCCAAATATGTTAAAAGCCCAATGATTTCTTGCCATATCTGCCCTCACCCTGGTCCAAGCCACCATGATATTTTGTCAGGATTGATGCAGTGGGGCCTGAAATGCCCTCCCTGCTTACCAGTGCTCCCTCCTGTCTGTTCTCAGTATGGCAGCTATCACATCACTTCTCCACTCAGAACCTTCAAACAGCTTCCTGTTTCACTCACAACAAAACACAAAGTCCTTCTAAGAGCCTGGGTCATCTTCAGCCCCTCATCACTTCTTTACCACTCCCCTCACTGTCTCCACCCTCCCCCCACCACCGGCTGCCCGGCCGTCCCTTAGGCATGCTCTCACAGGCATAGCTCACCTCAGGACCTTTGCACTGCCGAAATGCCCCTCCCCCCAGACATTTCCTGACCCCTAGCATGATCTCACAGTTCCCTCGCCTGGCAGCTCTCCAGCCTTCCTCCCTGCATTGTATTTCTCCTTAGTACTTAAAATGACCTGATATGCCATACGTTTTACCAATTCATTAGGTTATTCCCTGTCTCTGCACACTGGAGTGAATATTTTATTTTTTTATTCTGCTTTCGTTCCTGTTGTACCCCCAGAACTGAGAAGCCAGTGGGCGTTCAATAAACATTTGTTGACTAAATGAATAAATGAATGCATTATAGAGTTGTTTTGGAGAATTAAATGAACTAACATATGGATAGCATCTCGAAAAAGGCTTAGCATGAAGTTAGTGTTTAATAAATGTCAGGTATTAATAAAATAATATTGTAATACTCATTAAGTGAATGATGAATTAAAAATTGGAGACTATTACTTTATCATGTAGTGGAAAGAGGATAATCTATCTAGAGATACTTTAAATATTTTAACTTACATTTGCAATGGATGCTAGGGGAGGTGGTCAGGGACATCAGTCAAGTCCCCTTTTCCTATTGTCCAGAAGGCACTAGAACACACCCTTCCCTGGGCAGGTGAATGATCCCCAAACATTGCTGCACTTAGGAATCACCTGGGAATTCTTTTTAAAAAATTGATCCAGGGGCCCCTCTGGTGGCGCAGTGGTTAAGAATCTGCCTACCAATGCAGGGGACACGGGTTTGAGCCCTGGTCCAGGAAGATCCCACATGCTGCGGAGCAACTAAGCCTGTGCGCCACAACTACTGAGCCTGCGCTCTAGAGCCCGCGAGCCACAACTGCTGAAGCCCACGTGCCACGACTACTGAAGCCCCGACTCCTAGAGCCTGTGCTCTGCAACAAGAGAAGCCACCGCAGTGAGAAGCCCTGGCTCGCCGCAACTAGAGAAAGCCCGCGCGCAGCAACGAAGACCCATGCAGCCTAAAATAAATAAATTAATTAATTTTTTAAAAAATTGATCCTGGCTCCCACCCCTAGATAGTCTCATGTGATTGGTCTAGGATGAAACCTGGGCGTTAGGGCTTTTTAAAGCTCTCCAGGTGATTCTAATATGCAGTAAAGTTTGGGAACCACTCCTGGAAGCTTTTCACAGTATTGGCAGCAGCATGGGGACTCATCTTCCCAGTCCCGCTCTACAGTTGGAACTGAGAGTTTGATTCTCTGTAATGCAACTCCTACTACCATTAGCAAGTCACGTCACCTCTACAACCTTCATCATTCAGAATGCCTTCTGTGGATTCTGGTGCAAACTCAGAGCTCAGGGCCAAAAGCATGTGGATTTACCCTCCCTTTTTTCCTTTGTTCGCTCTGGGGATAAAAGGAGAGACTCATTTCCAAATGCAGCTAGAGTACAGCACACTCTTGTTACTGAGTCCAAGCTTGCACTGCTCGCCACACGACAGGCCAGTAGATCAAGAGAGGAGTTGCTGAGGCAGGGAATAGCGACTTTATCTGGAAAGCCAGCAGACCGAGGAGATGGTGGACTACTGTCCCAAAGAACTATCTTACTGGAGTTAGAATTCTTTTGTACGAAAGGCGGAGGGGGTGTGTCTGGTTATTGCAAACTTCTTGGTGCCGGAATCCTTTGTTCTTATATTGGTCTGGTCACAATGTTCCTATAAACCTCCAACAAGGCATTTGTTGTTTTCTGTTCTGCAACTTTTAATCTGTATATAAAGGGGAAAGTGTTGTACCTTTAAAGGTCAGAGCCTTGAGAATGGGCTATCCTGTATATTTCAGGCTGTAGGCAGCATTCTTTTACAAAGGCGCAGAGGCAGCATGACTAAGCACAGACAACAGAGCACAAGGGTTAGAGCTGAAGGAATAGCTCCAACATAGAGTCAGCTTGTTCTTCTCTGTTACACGCTGAGATGGAGCCGTCTTACAGAGGACACAAGAGAACCGAACAGTGGCCACGACCCCCCAGGTAGCCCCACTCTCTCCCAGGCACACACAGCCGGGCCTGTTTCAGGCCTGTGAGAGATCAATGTGGAGGGTCAAGTTCCGCCCAGCAGGGCCCGCCGTAGGATTATGAGAGGTCCTCCTGGTGTCCTAGTTCCCAGCCCTGACTTCCCCACCCGTTCCCTGTGTCTCAGTCCCTCCCGCCCAGGGCCCCATCTGCAGCTCCTACCCTGGACACTGGGGCTCACCCTATATAGGTTCTGCTGGTTTAATCAGGGTTTTGAATTCTTTCCTTCAGACTGCCAAGCCTCTCCATGTGACCTTCTGCCCACCTGAGGTCTGCCCACCTCCCTTCGTCCCAAGTGCGTGCCCCACCATGGTAGCCATGTCTACTCTCTGGGTCCAGACAAACGTCTACAGTTTCACAGAAGACAGCCCCTGCCCCCTTGGCCCTATAACACCACCACTCTGAACCTGGATGTTTCTAGAATGGTGGTGAGACATTGGGGATAGCACCCTACCAAGGCCAGCTTCATGGGCTTGTGACCCATGCAGTCACAGAAGGCCCTGGGCTGGGTTTCACCTTCTGCCGTCTTGAAGTTCTTAATCATGTTGGAAGGAGGGCCCCTGCATTCTCATTTTGTACTGTCCTTGCAAATTATGTAGCTGGTCAGGCACGTGACACAGAATCAGAAGACCTGGTGTGAATCGCACCTGGCTTACACCTGAGAAGCGTGTGACCTTGGCCCAGTTATTCTTCCTCTCTGGGCATTTACAAAGAGGAGGTGGGCGGGGTCAAACTCCCTCTATCTCAGCGGCTGTGAAGATGAAACACGATAACAGATGAGTGTCAGCACGTGGAGCACAATGGGTTCCTTAGCAACTAACACTTCTCTTTTTCCTAGTGTTCCAGATCACAAACTGCTAAATCAAAAAGACATTTCCTTCCTTTCTGTTTCAAAGGGATTTTAAACTTTTATTTTCCTAGCCAGCGATATATGCCAAAAGGACAGATTTAGCGGGTTTTCAATGATTTTTCTTAACTCTTACTCATTACACTGAAGGACAGTAGGATTCCTCCTTCTCTGTCCTTCTTTATTGCATTTGAACGATACGTTGTCCAGATGGCATATGGAGTAGCATCTTTCAAGGTATTTTAAAATGATCTTCTTTTACTTATTGAAGAAGATTAGTGGGAAAAAAATTGAATTAAGGCCGTGTCATTGAAATAATCTTGGCTTACATATTTAAGGAGATTTCTAGTGTTCAAACTAATAACTCTGCCCCAAAAGAAGTCTGCCTTGGATGATGTGCATGAGTGAAGACTTCATTAAGAGTCACCGAAGTTGATTTTCAACCCAAGTCTCTGGCATACCAACCATGGGCCCTGAGTAACAATAAGCCACTGTTTTGATCTCAGTTTCCTCCTTGGCAAAATGCAGATAATAATACCTGCTCCGCTCCTTCATTCTCAAGGTTGTTTTGTGGATCAAATGAGCTATTCGTGGAAGCATTTTGAAAATTTTTGAATGCTGTACATTTTTCAAGTTTGATTATCGATAAGACTTCTGAAGTTTAAGTGTTAACAAAAAGATTCATTTAAATCATTTGAAAGTCTCTCTGGAACAGAAATGCCAAGAGTTAGTTCTTCAACTTCTTTGGAAAGGGGGACTGTATTTGACACCAGGATAACCTATTGCCACCAAAACGATCCCCATCACTTCAATTTCACTGGAGCCAAAAGCCGTATGCATTACCCACTAAATGTCCAGAACCCTCTGAGGTTCTTTCTCAGCACATCAGTTATAATTTGATAGTTTTCCACAAAGAAATATCTTTTTCTCTATTTAATTCAATTATTTATTGAGAATCCACTACATGCCAGGCACTGTTCTAGGCACCTGGGATAAATCAGTGAATCAAACAAAATTCCTTGCCATCACAGAGCTTACATTCTAGTATGGAGAGCAGAACAATGAAAATAAGCATCAAAATAAGTAGGTTCCACAGCTCGTTAGCAAGTGATTAGTTCTATGGGAAAAAAAAAAGTAGACGAGGGTGAAGGGATCTGGTTGTGGGGAGGCAAGGCTGTGATTTTAAAGTGTGTGACCAGAATAGTCCTCTTTCAGAAGCTCGCATTTGAGCAAAGACTTGAGAGAGGTGAGGGTGGGTCATGCACACATCTGCAGGACAAGCATTTCAGGTTGGGGGAACAGCCAGTACGAAGGCCTCAAGCAGAAGTGGGCCTAGAGTTTTCAAGGAAGAAGGCAGCCATGTGAGAAGCCTGACAGTGGGTCTCCCCACATCCTCCCCACTCTCTACCAAACAGAGAATAGAAGGTTTTACAACTAGAGAGGATGCGGTCGCCGGGCCATTGCCAAACACGTACACTGATGCCAAGTTTCTCTTTTGTGTGCTTTTCCCACAGTCACATGACACAGGCAGTCGCATTTGATGACCCTCGGTTGGAGAGCTGCCAAATCATCCCTCCGGCTCCTCGGAGGGTGGAGATGAGGAGGGACCCTGTGCTGGGGTTTGGTTTCGTGGCAGGGAGTGAAAAGCCAGTGGTCGTCCGCTCAGTAACACCAGGTAAGCACCCAACCCCAAGGCTCGGTCTCCGGGACCACCCACCACGCCCTGCCAGCATGACCACTGTTCCATTTCACAAGCTTAATACTGTTCTGTTTCAGGCTATGAAGTCTAATTGAGTTTTCCCATCACCTGGGTAGAGCCAGACTACCAGAGGGACAGAAATGGCTCTGCAAACGAGGTTTTAAACTTCCAAATCCATCATATCGCCAGACTTAGGAAAACACTGACCCATCATTTGTAACCATGGAAATGACCCACTTCTTAATGTATGAATGCACACGTTAAGAGGCAGGCACGGTGCTGTTTTCAGTAAGCTCCCGACGAGCTCCTTAGTGAAAAAGCAGAAGGTTGTGTTTAAGTTTCTCTAGGATTTAGATCAGCGGTCCCCAACCTTTTTGGCACCAGGGACTGGTTTCGTGGAAGGCAGTTTTTCCACGGATGGGGCGGGGGATGGTTCAGGCAGTCCTGTGAGCCATGCTTCAGGCGGTAATGCGAGCGATGGGGAGCGATGCGGAGTGGCAGATGACGCTTCACTCGCTAGCCCGCCGCTCACCTCCTACTGTGCGGCCCGGTTCCTAACAGGCCACGGACCGGTACCAGTCTGCAGCCCGGGGCTTGGGGACCCCTGATTTAGATCATTGGGGTGGTTGAATTCTTTTACAAAGAGGTGCTCCCCTCCCTTCCCACTAGAGGTAGAATGTATTTCGCCACCCCATTGCTCTTGGGCCGGACCCGGTGACTGACTTTGGCCAATGGCATATTAGCAAAGATGACATGAGCAAAGGCTTGTAATATGCTTGTGGAGTTGAGCTCCTTTCTTGGGTTTCTGCCACGGCCATAAGAAGAGTTTCCCTGAAGTGGCTGTTACCCCTTCACAGCCCGAGCCCCAAAATGAACACGTGGGGCAACCAGCCTGCAGCCTAGAGCTAAGTACAGGCTGACCCTCAGTGTACAGCACAACTGCCCAGCCAAGCCTGCCCTTGATCAGCCACTCCACAGTCATTCCAAAGACCCATAAGCATGAGAGGAAACCCTACTGGGTTTGGGGGGTGTCTTGTTATACAGTAAATGCTGACTGTTACAGTGTGTGGCAAATCTCTTAAATTCTACCATACGGTCAGGTAATTAATGCACTTGGTCTCAGTCATTCTCAGTATATAAATGTTCCACTATCAACACAGCTGAATATACTGGACTATGGTGCCATTGCCTGACGTGGGCCACCTTTGCCTTCCAGAAACAATGCTCTAATATTTATTTATTATATGTATTTATATACTTATTTTAATGGACTTGTACTGGATTTTTTTTCAGACAAAAGGAAAGTATCTTCTGTGCTGTCTTTCTCCAGGATTTTGCAAATCAGTAACAGAGTTCAAAAGTAAAATGCTGTGGTCAAGAGCGCAGACTATGGCATCAGACCTCCTGGGTTTGATGGACTTGAATCGTGCCTCTGCTCCTTATTAGGTTTTTTTTAGCTTCCGCGATAACCCCCTACATGTCAGTTTGATGTAACTTCTCTATAGCCTTTGGATAATAAGGATCATAGTGTCTACCTTCTAGGGCTAAGGGAGGGAATGAAATGCATTGGAAGGGTGCCAGGTACATAGTTAGTCCAGGAATGTTTATTATTATTATTATTATTATTATTATTAAACTCTAAAATATTTGGCCAGTTGAGTCTGTCAATTAAGGGAAATGAAAGCCAACTAGTGAGCTAGTATAGATTATTAAAGTTGATTCCATTTTTCCTCATTTTGACACACTCTGCCCCAAGGCAAGCACTGCAAATACAGTCAACCCCTTTAGACTTGTGCAGAAAAGAATAACTTCCCTGTTCACTCCTACCACTGCCTCACCACACAACTTCTTACTTTGTCTGCTGAGCTTTTTATTTCATTAGCTATAGATCATAGTTGTTGAACTCAATGCAACTGAGAATTTTATTCTCAAAAATAAAAGAGATTTGTTGTTTTTTATAACAATGAAATAATCCATATGCTTTCCTGAAAAAGGAAAAGAATGTAGACAGTATAGAGGATAGAGTTTTTAAAAAAATCACCTGAGTTCCTACTATTGAGGGTTAACCATTATTAACATATATAGAGAGAGCATATATATAGTGGACAATTCTGTGCATACATTTGCATATATTATGTATCATATATATATAATGTATTACATGTATATATATGTATATGTGTGCGTACACATATTTTTTTCCTAAATGGTGTCCCATTTAGCATGCAGTTTTGTAACAGTGGGACACTTTAACGTCTTGGTTATGGGATTCTCCAAAGTGTGTGTCCTCCCCAGAGCTAACTGGAGATTTGGGTCTGGTTTTTCGCTTTCTTGTATTTATCGCCTTACTGTTCCTTCATCCTTTTCCCTTCCTTGCCCTCAACTTTCCTTAGAGTCAGACTCTCTCACCTACTGTTCGACAATTTTGAGAAGAATAGAAAAAGTGCAAACTAAGGTCAAAGAGCACTGTTTCCAGTCATGTTTATGAGTGAAAATGCTGGTCACATAAACTGTGTCTATCATAAAATGACTCTACTGAGTGATTCCAATGATAAGTGATTCCAATGGTAAGACCAGATTTTTCTATAGTAGACAAGCCAGCTTTCAGAGTAAAGGGCATGGGCGTTCTCTGAAGTGTGCCCCTGTTTCATGTTCTGGAAGGAACTGTGTGTTGCTTCCTCCCATAATTCTTGCTCAAACGAGAGTATTTCCATTTGATCAGAAGCATAGGTCAAATGTAAGACTAAGCCCTGTTCATCTGCACATGGTTTTCTCATCAGAGTACTAGTTAACGTCACTCTCCAAACAGTTAGTTCAGAGATTTTTCTGTATTTGACCAGCATCTGACGTCTAACCATTTCTTTGACTGAATTTGAGTCATTGTTCATATGTAATCCAATCGTCATCAAAACTCCCTCAAGTGATTTTCAGAATTCCTTATGTGTGCAAACACTGAATCTCAGTTCCCTCATCTTGAAATGAATATGAGTTCCATATTCTGGCTGTGAAGTGTTCGTTTCAATTACTAAATGAAGTAAAAGTGATAATATTTGAAAGATAACATTTCAGCTGCGCCTATTATCCAGATAGACCTCTGGAAATAAAATTAAAATCCCAGTACCATAAAGCACCAGATCAATATTTGGGGAGTAATTCCATTAGACATGTGAAGATAATCCATATTATCGAAGTATTTGTTTTTAGGTCTTATTTAATACAGATGTGTGCTTCATGCAGCTGTGTCTTTATGTGTCAAGAAACCTGGCAGTGACCAGTTTTTGAGTTACAGGAGCCAGTTCAAAAGAGATGTTGGCCACCTTGAACTTGGAAGTGTCCACAGACCTAAGCTGACATCCAGTTCAACCCTTCCAGGCAATTCTTGCCCCTGTGTGAGCCTCAGCTATGTCATTATATGGAAGGGATTATAGCATTTAGAGAGGTTACTAGTTAGAACACTTATCCTGTTGCCTGGTACACAATAAATGCTCAACAAATATTCGTTCTCTACCTCCTCCTTGGAAAAACATTTGGAAGAGGCTGTGACGGATCAAGACAAAAACATGAGTCCTCTGTGGTCACACGTGAGCCCCTCCACAAACATCCCAGCACAGTCCAAACCACAGAAATGACCAAACGCCCTCATCTCCTAGCTGACACAGGGGACTGCTGCTTCTTTACCAATGCCAGCTTCCTTCCTCCCACCTTTTAGGCAAGAATTATTAAGATGCTCATGATAGAATTACCCCCACTTGCTGAGAGCAAAGCCCCACTTTCCTGAACCCTCCTCCCAAAGCATGTAACTCAAGACCCAATCCTACAAGTCCTTCCTAGCACCCTCGTGTTCCGCTGCCTTACGGGCCGCCACAGAGTGCCATTTCCCTCGTTGTACAGAGTAAGTAAATACAACTGTGTGCAAATCCAGGTGTGCTCAGGTGGTCGTGCCTCTGGCTGCCGGGGATCAACCCAACTGACTGGCTACCTGTCGGGGGAATACCTTCTCCTAAGGGTCCCGATACTCAGGGTGTGGTCAGCTGGCTGACAGCCTCAGCAGCCCCTGGGATCTTGTGAGACATGCATCATGTCACCCCGCACCCCTCCTCACCTACGGAATCAGTCTGCAGGGCAACAGGGTCCCAGGTGATTGATTCATAAGCCTGTTAAAGTATGGGAAGCACTGCCAGTCTCAACCTCACCTGAGAAGTTTGAGAGGAATGTTGATGTGTGAGTCCTGCCTCCGGAGCTTCTGATGTCATTGGCCAGGGTGCAGCCTGGGCCCCAGGAGCTTCTCCAAAGCTCGCCCCTCCCCGGTTCTGTCTAGCGTCGAGAAGGACGATGGAGAGAACACCCATTCTCTGGGTGGCTTTTGCTTTTGCTGATAACGCCCATTGCTCACAGGGAATCACGACAGGGAGAGGAGGCTACAGATGGATGGATGACCAGTGGTCTTCTCACCTGCTCTTCGCTCTCATTTGTCTCCAGGTGGCCCCTCCGAAGGCAAGCTGATCCCGGGAGATCAGATTGTAATGATCAACGATGAGCCAGTTAGTGCCGCGCCGAGGGAACGGGTCATCGACCTGGTCAGGTAGGCGACTCACTCACCGGGGCCCCGTCCGGCGGCTGCGCAGCTCTGAGACCTCACCCCACAGAGGAAGGGCTTCCCATGGGCCACTTCGGGGCAGGAACCCCAGCTGACACGTTCACCTTGAAAATGCTGTTGGCACTGCCCTCTAATGTAAAAAACCAGGCTAAGTAAACAGAGACACCTACTTGCCCGCTCTGTTAACATTCCAGGTGCATAGGCTGAATGAAATAGTCCTATTTCCATTGCTCCATCCAAGGGTTGCGTTTTGGTTTCCTTCCAAAATTACTAACACATTGATATTCCATAATCAAGGAGATCAGCATGCAGTACTTTTCTAAACATTATCCTATGGATACACAAACATACAGTTCACCGATTTTTCATACTTGACTGACTCATTACTGAATTTTGAAATCTTCAACAAAGGAAAAAGGATCGTCAGGTCAAAAGTAGGACGGTTTTGAAAATGTGCCTGGTTTATTGGTTTAGTTTCAGCATAGATGCACATCATTTGTTATGTGATATTCTTACGGGGGCGCCAGAAATGTATTTTATGTGATGGTAAAATATTGGTCAAGAATCTTCTTCGAAGCCCACCAGAGTTATACCCCCATGGTGAATTGAGGGCAAAAGGAGTGTTTAGAAGTTTTCCAAATGAAGCTGTGTCTGTTAGATGAGTGGACCCCCTCGTGCTGCGGGGCACTGGGGGATACTGACTGGCTTGCGTGACATCTGTCTTTTATAAACGGATCTTTTGAGGCGAGATGGAATCAGAAGTTAAGGCTCTCAGAACAGTTCAAACCGAGAACGGGATCTTCGAACATTTATGCTCTCTCATAACAAAAGGTACATCTGTACCCTGAGAGAGGCAAAAAGTAGAGTATTTCTGGGGTTTTCTGGAGAAAGTTGCTTTCCCAAGCCTAGTTCAGCTTCTGCTTTACACTGAAGTGCTGGATCGTCACACCTCCTGGGAAGAACTGGGACGAGGGTGAGAAGACAGAGAAGTAGAAATAGAGAAGGCTTATTTTTAGGGTAACCGACCGTCCCAGTTTTAGCAGGGAAGGGCCCACATCCTGAGACGGCCCTCCGTCCCCAGATGGTTGGCCTGGTCACCCTACTTTAGTGTAGGCTCCAGAGAGTGGAGCCTTCGCAGCTGGCTGGCAAAGTGCCTGTCCTCACTGGGGCGTCCAAATCTCTAAAGGAAGTGCCTGCATGGGAGCGGGCACTGCGCCTCGTGTTGGGCACCCGGGGGCACTCACCGCCATTCTTCCTGGGGACCAGGAAGACCAGGGTCAGGAGCGATGCCGCATTTTGTGCCCTTGGGAGGGAGCTGCAATGTGACCATTTGGAACCACTTCTCTCTTGAGATGCGTGTGGATGTCAGCGGGAACGCACCTCGTGCGGGCGGGCTCTGAGCCTTATGTGGGCTTGCATCCTGGAGCGCCACGCTGGGGCTGATGACAGGTTGCACGGTCATCGTGTTGTCCCCTAGGCGCGCGCTTCTGTGATCAGTCCTGTTGATTTCTGTGCTCAGAGGATGACAGAAGAAATAAACTATCTCTGTTTGTGTTTGCTGTGACTGAATTGCTGGCTGCAGGACAGAAATGGAGAAAAAGCCATCTAAGCATGTGATCATGTCCTAGCCATCCTTCCAGGGCATTTAGAAAGATTTTTTTTCCAAAAAAGATTTTCCCTTCTGGTTCAATGCATCGTGGAAGAAAATGGCATCTCTGTAAACAAAAGTCTCTATCGGACGATTTATGTAATGGAGCTCAATGAAGATTTGTTGGATAGATGAACCAATTAAAAGAAGGGAGAGCAGACAACAGCTTGTGGTCCAAATCCAGCCTGCCTGCCACCTGTTTCGGACAGCCCAGGAGCTAAGAATGGTTTTTGCAATTTTTAAAGAGTTGGGCAAAAAATAAGAGAATATTTTGTGACACAGAGAAATCATATGAAATTCAAATTTCAGAGCCCATAAATAAAATTTTCTTGGAATCCAGCCACACCTGTTCATTTACATATGATCTAAGAAGGCCTTCTCCCTGCCGTAGCAGAGCTGCGTACTCCCGGCAGAGAACTGGGGCCCGCAGAGATGGAAATATTGACTATCTGGCCTTGCCTGAAAAGGTATGCTAACCCCCGCTTTAGGAAATATTAAGGTAACCAATCACATTTTCTTTGGTTAAGTCAGATTTAGATTAAAACCCCAAATCATATACGCAGAGAATTTCTCTCCGGATGGGGTTGTGATTAAAACAAGATTCCCACATACTTGATGACGGGGTTGTGTTTGAAATGGGTTGGCGTGGAAATCATGCATCGTTTTTAAGCAGGTACAGAAAACCCTCTTGCCCTTGTCACAACCCGTCCCCTCCCCATCCCCGGAGTGGGGGAGAGAGAGCTGAGCCCTCTCTGGGTGAACTGTGGCTTCTCTGATTAGCATTGGCTGTCGCCTCCCTTCACGTCCCCAGTACCTACATGCTGGCTCTTCTGTGAGGCTCATCTGTGGGTTCTTTGGTGGCAGGAGAGGAGGGCACCCTCTTGGCACTAGCTTTCCTACAAGACCTCTTGGGTACGGCACCAGCCAGACCGGCTATTCTTCAAGATGTCCACTTGACCTCATCCTGGAGGGGAGGACGTGAACTCTCACGGCCTTGCGGCCTTCTCACAGCTCCATGGTTCTCCCCAACCCTTCCCAGAAGGAGAGGGGAAGAGGAGGAGGTGGCTGGCAGTAGCTCACCACTTTGGGCCTCCTCTTGGAAAGTTCTGGCGAATCCCATGTGTTTGCAGTTGACTTTAGAATGTGGTCTGAGTGTCCCTTGGCTGGTGTCTCACTGCTGGATGACAAGGACACAGTTTGAATCAGGAATGACGCTTGATGTTGTAGAATCAGGTGACCTGGATCCCGAGTTCCGTGAGAGCAGAGACCTTGTCTGTGTTGTCCTCTGCCATGTCCCCACAGCCTGGCCCAACGCCAGGCCCATAGCAGGTGCCCACTAGCGATGTGCTGGGAGGGAGTGTGCTCTGAAGAGCGCTCTTCGGAAACGACCGGTTTAGATGGTTTTCCCCAAGCCCTCCTGCAGCTCTTCTGTGAGCTTGAACGTCAGCTAATGAATCCATCCCTCCGAAAAACGTTCATTTTATTCACCGATTTATCACACGTTCTCCGGCACCTACTATAGATGCAGGCCACCAAGCTAGGCACCCCATCCACGGGGACAGGTGAGCCAAAGCCTTCAGGGAGCTTACGTGACACCTGTTCAGGTGGGACCTCTCAAGACAGACAAGCCCCCCATTGGCCACTTGAGGGAATTGTCAGATTTGAAAGGATTTTGCTGGTGATAAAAACACATCGGCCCAGATGCTACTGAGATGGTGAACACGTCATCCTAAAACTTACTCCCTTTTAATCTCAAGGCAATAAATTTATCTTTACAAAAGTAACAGGGTACTTTATTTAACCAAATAAATCTAAGCCCAGTGATACAGTGCAATTCACAGAGGTGAAATGCAGCTGGTTGTGGAGTTATTGTGTTGAAGAGCAGATACCTTCAAATTCACTAAACCAGAATTTTGAAATAATGTATTTCTTCTCACTAATGAAAAAGTTCATCCATTAGAAAATTTTCCTGTGCCTTCCCATCAGTTTAGTCATCTATCTGCCATATGTATGCTAACCTGAAAATTCAGCTCTTGTAAAATAATCTCTTTTTTATTAGGCTTCTCAGCCAATATTAACATCTGTATCTTACACAAGATAAATTCCCTTTCTGTTTGATAAAATATCTCATTTTCTTAGCCACTGAGGAAATTTGGGAAAACACTCATCATTTTAATAACACTATAAAATTCTCTCTTTAAAAATTGGCATCCATTTACTTGCCTACGTGGTTTGGTCTTATTTTGTTCTTTTTTTCCCATTGCCACATTTGCTCATGGATCATTTTTTGTTTCCAGATACATTTATGTTTCTTTGTGGATTATTTTTCTTATCATTTGGCTGCTCTATTGTAAAATTTTTTTTTTCTTGAGAAAATGAAAGAGTTTCTTGGAGACCAATTTACTGCTATAGTAACCACATTTGGGTTTTTTCATGTATCCTCAAAAAGAGCTATAATTGCTGCACTGAAATTAGATGAGTTCCGTTCATTTCATAGTTTTCTAGATTTTTAACTCTAACTCATACTTTGTAGTGGTGGAGGAGTGAAATCTTTGAAGAATTCATGCCCTTTGCAAATTACCATATCTTTCTTCTTTAGAAGTATCCAAGGATAATTTCCCGTGGCTTTTCACAACTAGACAAATTAACTTAAAACAGTCTCCAAAATTTTATTTTTAAAAACTATGGCGTATAATTGCTCATAGACATTATGAATCACGCTCCATCCCCCACGGCTAGCCAATCCAATTAAATTCATTTTTTAAATTAATTTCTTTAATTAATTTACAGTGCTCACAATTAGTGAGCATTAACAAGTAGCAAATGTCATGTAGAGTACTGGGAATGTATAAATACCTAAAACATGATTCCTGCCCTCAAGGAGGAGACTTCCAGTTAATTGCACCATATTTGGGGGGCGGGTGGTGTTGGGTGGGAATGTTTGGTAGGGGTGGGCAAGAGCGCGCAGGGATGTAGTGATGTGGTGAAGGGTAGCCGTTGGCCCAGCGTGGAAGGGCAGGTTTATGCATGAAGAGAGGCTCGTAAAATAGATCTTCCCCTTGTCTCTGGGAGCCCCAGACCCTCCTGAAGGACACTCCCTTTCCAGCTGGCAGACATGGAAATATCCATTGCCCAGATGCCGTCCTGGACCACAGTCTCAAAATTTCCTCCCGCCGTCCCTCAATCACCTCATCAAGGCAGCAGCAGAAATCTGGCTCACGTTAGACGGGAGGTGCTAGTCTCTTGGGATTCGGGAGCCCCTTGAGAATCTGATAAACACCATGGACTTATACCTCCACCCAGAAAAATCCACATGTATACATAGTCTTGCGTATATCAGAATGTTCCTTGACCCCCCTGAGGCCAACCCCAGTTTTAGAGCCCTAGCAGCTGGCTCTGGAAATGCTGGCTCCCTTTCCATTGTAGCAGTAGAAGCTGAGGGCTGCCCACCCCATAATAAGAAGGCCCAAGGCTTGAACTGGAAACTAGTTCCGCCTTCTCCCCGCCTCTGAAATGGGGCAGCTAACTATTCCTCCATCTGTCTTCTCTTACCACCTAAGCTGACTATTCCAGCTGATCTAATTAATGAGCAGTGCTATAGCTATGGCCCCATCTACACAAGGTTGCCCACATCTCTCACCCCTTCTCTACTAATAACCTGGAATTGGAGAGCTTTTCTGGGGAGCAGTAGGGTTCCTCCGATAAGAAAGTAACTATAAGAAATAAAAATAGATGATAAATTACTAATCACTACTTAAATTCACAGAGGATAAGAACACTAGTTTTTAGTAACATTCCTTTTACCTAAGTAACTAATATACATAAACACATGCCAACCAATGTCAAATATTCATTTTAAGACCAGGAAGATTATTCGGGAGGACTTGTATTTTCCTGGAACACTTACATCCCTACAAAAGCAATGAGCCAACTCACTTCTACAATCAAGATCAAAGCTTTGCGTATAACTGTTAAGGGTAACTTTTTGACACTTAAAAATATATATTATTATAATATATAATATAATATAAACTAATATAAATATAATAATTGTTATTATCCCAACTAATAATGATGATGAGAGTTAACATGTCTTAAGTCCTTGTTCTATGCTAAACCTTCTGCTAAGCACCCTTCCTTAGTGTTAAGACCAGCTACACTTATGTGGTGCTTACCATGCCCTGTCCTGAGTACTTTCTGTGTATTAAAACTCATTCGATCCTCACAATGGTGAACGGGTACAGTGCTTACCCATTTACTCTAATTTAAAGATGGGAAAATTGAGGCACAGGGAGGGTAAGGGATGTTCCCAAGATCCCATGGCTAGTAAGAGGTGGAGGGAAACCCAATCTGGCTCCTGAGTGAATGCTCTTAACCCACTCATCATGCGTAGTCCTCACAACAGCGAGCAAGTACTGTTAATTGTCCTCACATAACAGAGTGGAAACTGAGGCTTAGAGAGGTTGAAGGACTTGCTCAACCTGGGCACTTGCTCAGGGCCTGGAGGGGGGCATGCAGTGGGAGTTGAAGAAAGCCAATACAACTTACTGGGACCAAGCTGGCTATCTGGCATATCAAGTCCTTACTTGGTGGGCCCAGCAAACAACAGAGCTGGAAATGAGCTCTAGAACCTGGGTCTTAGTGCCTTCACCCCATAGACAGCTCCAGTCCAATTTTGGATTAGACAAAAATAGCCTGTCTCCTATTCCAGGTTGGCCAAACATTTGCCTTGATTTTAGTAGGAAGCACTCAGGAGTACCTGCTCGTTGAGGTCAGCGGGAGCCTGGCAAGCTTAAGAGTGAAATAAGCCATTTAGAAGGGACCCATCTAACAATGAGATCTGTCTTTTTGTCAGTCCCTCCTCATCAGAATGATAATGGAAAGTCAAATCAGATCATGTTCCAGGAGCACTGTGTCTGCAGAAGAATATATTCAGAAGGTCACCTTCCTGTCTCATTTCAGCTGGGCTTAGATGCCTCGCGGTGCTGCGCAGTAAAGAACAAAGCAAAAAAATAAAAAAATAAAAAATAAAAAAAAATTAAAAAAAAGAACAAAGCAAAAACATCTACTGAGCATCCTGCACATAAAATATGCATGATGATGTATGATATAATAAAGCCTTATTATAGTAAGACCAGCAAGCACTTTCAGTGGAAACACAGAGGAGCAGCCCCTTGGTATGCTGACACTACAGATTGTGGTCTCACCTAATACACACTTGCAGTGTACACATTTTCTGACAATTGGAAATTACAGAGCCTGGGGAGAAAGAAGTCGGCGATTCTAGAAGATGGAAAGTGTGGGAAAACGTTCTAATATGGATAGTGTAGAAAAAAGGATTTGAGTCCATAGTTCATAAAGGTTATAATGACATATGATGAAAATGAATGAGAAAAATGACTTCACCCAGATTGTTTTAATGTCCCTTAGATTTTCATAACCATCTCCCACTCGCTCATTAAATCTCTCCATTACTGTAGATACTTTTATGCGACTCATGTATGGAAAATAAATGTTGGAGATGGAAGAACCAGAAAAAAATTTAAACTAGGGCATGTTTTCAGTTATCTCATATGGTTGACACTACCGCATGTTTTACCTTGTATTAACTTAACGAGTACCTTACTTGTATTAAGAAAAAAAATGAAGATAATTATTGGCCTTATGCCATGTTCCTTTAGAACTACAAATTTATAAAGTCTTCCATGCCCTTTGTATAAGTAGCTGAAAAGAAAAAAAAAATTATCTTGGTGAGCCTGTGATCAGAACATGCTTGGGATCAAGGTATAAGCCTCATTCCCTAGAGATTTCAGTAGAGGGTCTCAGGTACTCAAAGCCAGATCCTGTTTTTTTTGTTTGTTTGTTTGTTTTTTAATTATTTATTTATTAATTTTGGCTGTGTTGGGTCTTCGTTGCTGCGTGAGGGCTTTCTCTAGTTGGGGCGAGGAGGGGCTACTCTTCCTTGTGGTGCACGGGCTTCTCATTGCGGTGGCTTCTCTTGTTCTGGAGCACGGGCTCTAGGCACACAGGCTTCAGTAGTTGCAGCACTCGGGCTCAGTAGTTGTGGCTCACGGGCTCTAGAGCGCAGGCTCAGTAGTTGTGGTGCACGGGCTTAGTTGCTCCGCGGCATGTGGGAACTTCCCGGACCAGGGATCGAACCCGTGTCCCCTGCATTGGCAGGCGAATTCTTAACCACTGTGCCACCAGGGAAGCCCCCAGATCCTGTTTTTACAGGCAACACAGTGGAGGGTGTGGTTGGCAAGAATCTCAGGCCACACACTCAGATGTGCAAGAAGTGTATTGTTATTTATCTGTTATCTGTAATAATCCAGATTTTATTTCAAATCCTGATCCTAATGTATGGTCAATTCATCCCATTTTCCATGGTGCTGAGTCTACATTTGGGGGGAGGGGGTGTAATGGGAGGAGGCACTGGGAGAGGTGAAGTGTGTCCCCTCTTTGGCCACATCATCCATCTCACTAGAATTCGCTGAGATATCTTTGTGCCCATCTGGTCGGCTTTTGATCACTCACGTAGGCAGGGAGCTACTGTGTCATTCCTTGTCCACTGCTGTCAACCCTTCCGAAGCCATGTCTCTGTCATCTTGGGTGCACTTGCCCCTCCTGAGCCATACTGGGACACTGAATAATTCCAGGGCTAATTCCCTCCGGGATCTTGTCACCTTCCGGGTTCTGACTAGGAAAGAAGACACCGTCGTTGTGCTCTTTAATCCCACAAGGCTTTGTGGAGGTTCCTAAGTGACTTTTCCCAGAGGATCAGCTTCTCAAAAGAGGGGGAGCACGCCTGTCCTTTCCCAGGCACCCACAAGTTGGTGCTCTTCTGCTCGCCCCAAGACTCTCTCCATCTCCCCCAGCCTCTCACTAGTCCCCGTTCTGGAGAGGAGGGAGCTTCACTCTCATTTATCGAATATCCTTCCTAGCCCTGAGCTCCTGGAACCTATGTATTTCTCTACTTTCTTCTGTAACAACCCTGTCCTGCAGTGATGAGTGTTTTGTGGTCTGGCTGACCAAATGGTCAAAGAAATAGAGCTGACCAAGCAGAACAAAGAAATGGGCATGGAGGTGAACAGCGGTGAATATTTCAAAATATTGTCCTGCTACCCACTGAGAAGACATGTGGTGTAGAAATCAGAAAAATCTGAATTCAAGTTCTGCCTCTGCATTAGATTAACTGTGTGTGACCTTGGGCAACGACTTAATTTCTATAACCCTCAGTTTCTTGACCTATAAAATGAAGACCTACCTCATAGCACTGTTGTGAGAGTTCAGTAAACCACAGTGAGTAAAGCTCTTAGCAGGGTAAGAGCACATGAGGAACTCTTCATAAATCTGAGTTACTGTTGTCTTTGTCCGGGTCTCCATCAGCATCATCGCTTAGAATTTGCACTTCTAAGGCTTTGTCTAAGGGTCGAAGGAGGTAATGTACAGGGGAGCGCTTTGTGACTTGTCACCAGCTGGTCTCTGTGTGTCAGCTGCCGTCATTGCTGCTCCTGGGAGATTGGAGCACAAACCCGGAAGTCACCCAAAACCAGAGAGGATCCTGGGTAGAAATCTCATCTTTTAGGTTAAAGATAACTTGGGGAACAATTAAAAGCCCTGAAACTCAGGGTTTGCAAAGGCAGCCAGGGCTCATCCCTGGGGTGCTAGAACCCAGCAGTGATTGGCAGTGAACTTGACTTGGGGGGACCACACAGGTGTGCAGCAGTGGGATGAAATGTGCAGTGTGTTGTGGCGGGAACAAGAGTGTTGTGTCAGAGGGGCACGGGGGATATGGAAAGATGCAGGGCTATTGGCGTGTGCCCTCCTGAGGTTGACATTAGGTTAGGAATGACCTAAATCAGGGGTCAGCAAACTTTTTCTGGAAAGGACCAGATAGTAAATATTTTAGGCTTTGCAGGTCATGGTCTCTGTCACAATTCAACTCTGCTGTTGTGGCATATAAGCAGCCATAAATAATATGTAAACAAACAGGCATGGCTGTGTTCCAATAAAACTTTATTTACACAAACAAGAGTGTGGGCCGGATTTAGCCCATAGGCTGTTGTTTGCCGACCCCTGACTTAAACCAGTGAAACTGAAAGAGACTTGATCTGAAGATAAGAGGACATAGAGGCAGAGAAATAAAGCAGAGGGTGCTGGACAGTTTTTCTTTTTTTTTTTGCCAGCAATAATAATAAAGATAAAGCAAATGATATGAACTTCCTGGGCACCTAAAATCCTTTTTTGGATGGTAGAGAGAAGGGAAAAAAATAATGAGACAAACAAATAGATAAACATCAAAGACTTCTGTGATGCTTTTCCCGATCCTCCCTAACCACCCCCCAAAGTAGTTAATTACTCTCATGTCTTGATGCACTGAGGGGGGTGTGTGTGTGTGTGTATATTTTTTTGTGGGGGGGGGGGGGGCTACACCACACAGCTTTGGGATCTTAGTTCCCCAGCCAGGGATGGAACCCAGACCCTCAGCAGTGAGAGCGCAGAGTCCTAACCACTGGACCGCCAGGGAATTCCCCTGTACATATATTTTTATTATAATCTGTACCACACAGTGTTACCGTTATATGTAAACTTGTCTTTGTCACAAGTCTGTGTGTTTTTTTTTAATATAAATTTATTTATTTATGTTTGGCTGCATTGGGTCTTCGTTGCTGCACGCGGGCTTTCTCTAGTTGTAGCAAGCGGGGGCTACTCTTCGTTGCGGTGCGTGGGCTTGTCATTGCGGTGGCTTCTCTTGTTGTGGAGCACGGGCTCTAGGTGCGTGGGCTTCCGTAATTGTGGCACATGGGCTCAGTAGTTGTGGCTCGCGGGCTTAGTTGCTCTGCGGCATGTGGGATCTTCCCGGACCAGGGCTCGAACCCGTGTCCCCTACATTGGCAGGCGGATTCTTAACCACTGCACCACTAGGGAAGTCCCAGTCTGTGTGTTTCTTAATGACAGGGACCAGGATTAAGATAGCACTAGCTGCTGTAACAAATACAAACCCATACAAAGCTTCAGTCACAATAGGAATTTATTTGTCAATCACATAAATTCCTGATGCAATGGGTACTCCTGATTGCTGGATAGCTCTCCTTAAGGGGGTAATCTGGGGACCTAACTCAGACCCTCTCCCTTTTGTGACTTTGCCATCTTCAACACCTAGCTCCTGGTTTGTCCCCGTCAAAATGCAGAAAGGGAAGAGGCTGGAAGGGCCATGGAAGATTTCTTCAGGTCAGGCCCAGAAGGGGGTACAGACAGCACTTCTGCTCCCCCTCCTATGGCAAGAAGGCAGCCACATGGATGAATCTGCCTACACACATTTCAAGCCAGAAGCAGGTCCGTTGCTTGTCTCATGCTTTTGCGTACTGTGTTGATTTTAGCCTCGACACATCGTATGTTCCAAACATCTCCGTCACTCCATCAGTAGCATTTACTGTATCATCTCTGTCTGCCTCGCTTCTACTGACTTCACTGTTCTCAGTCTCCTCACGTCACCTTAGTCTCCATTCACAGATTTGAAAGAAGGTATTTGGTAAGTGGTTTAAATTCTCCTTTTGGAATAAACCTGCCCCCCATGTCTTAATTGAGTGTCACATTATATACCGAACATAACCAGAATCACATTTATGTCCACACTTAAGATGATCTCTAGTTTTACGTTAAACTCAATAACTTGTCTTTCCTCTGGGAAAATCAGTGTTTGCTGCCCTTCTGTATGGGATTCTAAGGGTTGTATTTATGCCCTCTGTGATCGTTTACGTATGAACTTGAAGATAAACATCCTTCTCCTTTTGTAACTGAATCAGCATCCATGCTGTGTACTATCACTGTGCCCCCTTCTTGTCCTTAAGATGCAGAGAGTGTGGTAGTGCAAAACAGACCTGCACCTGGGAGAGAGAAGATCATGGTTCTACACCAGGCGTCTCCCAACCAGCTCTGTCAATATGAGCGTGTAACAGCTTGAGAGTCCTCACCCCTCAAAAGGTGGGGATGGGGAACCACAGGCGTTCCATCTGAGACCATTTTTCATTGTACAGCTCTCTCTGTCTTTGAATGGCAGGACATTTAACCTCTGTGGCCTTATCCCCTGAATCCTGGTGGTGCTCCCCAGTCACTGGATGCCCTACCCCACTGAGGAGCACTGGAGTTGACTGACATGAGATGCTTCCAGCTTAAGCGTACTGTGACCAGTAGTCAGCACATCTTACCTTTTTCTCAAGGGGGTGCAATTTTCAAATTCCTGCAGGTGAATGGTTCCAGTGGGTGGAAGGTTCCAAGATGGCAGAATACCCATGAGATGATTGAGAAGAGAGGAGAGAGGTAATGAGGCAAGTCCTGTCCCTGTTCCCAAGCAACAGAGCAGGGAGCAGGGACCAGGGAGGTAGCAATTATCAAGATCCACCCCTCTCCCTGCTGGGAACCCAGCTGGTGTGGTAGCAGAGACCCCCATGTTCATAAATAAAATGGTAGGACAGTGGATTTTAGTTATAAATAGGATCTATAAAAATGTACTGGCTTAAAATCTGAGGCAGAAAAGGATTCTTTGAACAAGTAAGATACAGAGATAGATTTTGTACTCCCTTGACACTCTTTTGCTACCTTGTTTTTTCATGCAAACAGAAGCTGCTGAAAGAGGCACTTGAACTGAAATTTAAAAAAAAAAAGGAAAAGGGAAAGCAGCCACCATTTACTAAGCCCTTTTCTGGGCCACATACACAAATCCTGGCACATCTCTGTGACTGGGGGTAATTGGACTCAATTTATGGTTAAGGAAACAGGATTAGACAAGTGCTAACTGAATGCAAGGCTCTGTAGTCTACTAGAAAGTTCTGTAATTTGGTCAAGGTCAGTTGAGCAATAATTGATGAAGCCAGGAAGTCAGCCCAATGTCCACTCCCTATTGCCGCTTGTTGTCTAAGGGACCCTTAGACACTGAGCAGGCCAGTCTGCGGTGGATGTGTGGATTCAGCCACCAGAGGATCTTTGCTGAATGGTGAGAGCTGAATAACACCCCCAGGACCCTTGCATGACCCAGGCAAGAGGGGAACTCTCCCAAGACAAAACTGAGAATGTTTCCCACCAGCCAACTGGGCAGGAGTTCAGAGTAAAGGTACGTTATTTAGAAATACAAAGAAATGGGATATTTCTTACAACTAGTGTAAACTACCTAGTCTTTTGTTTTAATGTTGGATAAAATGCAGAAGCAAGGAAAATGGGCACTTTCTTTAGTGCCATTTTTCCACTCTGAAATACTTTTCAATTCCACATACAAACATATGAGCTCATGTCTCTCAAATTGGCCTTAATTTCAACACCTTTGCTTGTTATTAGTATTCTATGTGTTTTAAATCAGTCTTTATTAAGTGTGCCAAATTATATACCACCATGTAGTAGACATTAAAAAGCAGTCAAGAAGCCATTTGATAACAGCTTAAAAGATAAAATATAGACTCATTTTCTCCATGTGATATATATGGTTAGACAAAAAAGTACCCCAAAACTGTAGATCTTGTCATTTAGACAGAAGCAATTGTAATGTGTTATGATTCCAAATAGGATTTCACTTTTATTTCAACATCTTTGCTTTTTTGTATTCTGAGAATCTCCAGCCTAAACAACCAAGGTGAAATTTGTTACCGATTCTAGGTCAAATAATAAAGGACCTTGAAAACAAAAGGTTTGTTAATTTTTCCCCCATGTGAGAACTTACCACTGTTAAAACATCCTTCTTTCCCTTTTAGCTCCTTGCTGCTGTTTTATTTATATTTTTATGCACAAAATAGTCTACGTCTCTGTGTCTAATAAATGGGATTGCTCTGTGGGCTGAGCATTCTTGGATTTTTCCAAGTAGCATGTCAGAGCTGAGTTTTCATCACATGCTCCAAAACCCTACCCCAGGGTGTTTTCATTTATATTTAATGTTAAGTGAAGGATATTAGAGGTGGAACAAACTGTTCTTCAGTGAACCCAATCAACAACATCAGCTTACTCTGAATTCCGGAAATAACATTTGGAATGTTCTTTCTGATAGAGCACTTCAGGGTACTTGGGTAACTTAGAGCTTGGTAATTTTAAAACTGAATAGCTAAACACAATAACAAAGGAAACCTCTTTTGGGATTTATAATAAAAAATACCACGTTTGGAGAAAGCTTCCAAAAGTGCGAAGATTTAAAAAAAAAAAAAAAAACAACGCACATTTCTCACCCTTTAATTTCCTGTGTGTATTATGTTTTTTAAACACTGTGAGGTACCAGTTTCCATTATTTGGCAAAGCAATAAAATATGTGGGAGGGCCTTAAAAGTAGCCTTCCCCTGTAATTTATTTTCTTTCCCCGTGAAGTCCCTCTCCTTAGGCCCTCAAATATACAGTATGTCCTGAAGGCAGCATAGCTGTGATTAATAAGAGCCTTTCAGGTAGAAGTGAAATGTAGTTCAAACTGGCTTAAACAAAAAAAGGGAATCTGCTGGCTGGTGGAACGCAAAAGGATGTGGGGTGCAGGTGCTCAGGCACAAGGGAATTGGGAATCCTTCGGCCTCCATCTCTTGGCTCCGCCCACTTCCTGCCCTGGCTTCTTTCTCTGGAGCGCTCTCTCCCAGTAGTGGTAAGGCTAAACCACAGCTCTAGACTTGCATGCCACTAGCCTAACAACCCAAGTGGGTGAAAGACCACCATTTCCTACTAAATCCACCCACACTTCCCAGACGGGACTTCCGCTGGCCAGGTATGGTGACACTCCACCCCTAAACAAGCGATTGGCGCTCAGGGAGTGGACTCTGCCTTGGCTGGGGGGCGCTGGGGGAGAGGGGCTAGGTCCAGGTCGTGCAGTGGAGATGGGATCAGCCCCGCCTGGATTATCCGTACCTAAGAGTGGGGAGGTTGCTTCTGCAAAGGAAATCTGGTGGCTATTACCAAAAGAATGGAAACAACTGCCACTACAGCTAGTCACTCATGGCTGCAGGTTGTTCTGGACACATTTTATTGTGGAAAATTTTGAACAGGATCCTAAGTGTAGAGAATAGCATAGTGAACCCGTGTTCCCATCACCCAGCTTCAGTAGCCATCAACTCATGGCCAGTCATCCATACCCAAGACACTTCCCCACCCTTGGATGACATTGAAGCAAGTTGCAGACATTGCATCATTTCATCTATAATAATGCAGTATGTGTCTCTAAGGAATAGCATTCTTCATAAAAATAAAATCCCACAATAGCATTATCACATCTTACAAATTAACAGTATTTTCTGAATCAGATATCCAGTCAGTACTCAAATATCTTCCATGGTCTCATAAAATAATTTCTTATTGCAGTATATTTGAATCAAGATCCATATAAAGTCCATATTCTATGATTTGTCAGTATGTCTTTTAAGACTCTTTTACTCTGTAGTTTATCCTTCCATCTCTTTTTATTATCTTTCAAAATAATTTATGTATATTTAAAGAAACAAATTTTTTGTCCTGTAGAGATTCCCAGAGGCTGAATTTTGCTGACTGTGGCCCTGAGTGTCATGTCACATGATCTGTCCTCCGATGTTTCCTATAAGAATCTGATCTGCTGTCTTATGGAGGATGCTGTGTATTTTCTTTTTTTTTTTTTTTTTAACATCTTTATTGGAGTATAATTGCTTTACAGTGGTGTGTTAGTTTCTGCTTTTTAACAAAGTGAATCAGCTATACATATACATATATCCGCATATTGTCTCCCTCTTGCGTCTCCCTCCCACCCTCCCTATCCCACTCCTCTAGGTGGTCACAAAGCACCGAGCTGATCTCCCTGTGCTATGCGGCTGCTTCCCACTAGCTATCTATTTTACATTTGGTAGTGTATATATGTCCATGCCGCTCTCTCACTTTGTCCCGATGCTGTGTATTTTCATCCTCTAGAGGTGCATGGTGTCTGATTGTATCTCTTTCTGTGATGTAAGCAACCGTTGATAATCTTTGCCAAGATCTGTCAATTCATGAATGATTAGAAAAAGGTGATACTCTAATTCTATCATTTCTTCTTCAGTTATAAGCTGAATAACTCTGAAGAGAAAGTATTTGGCTACCCTGAGGAATAGTTCATATGAAAGGCAGGACAACCAGTTGATTCTGTCCCATTATTTACCACTTTTCAAAACCAGTTTTCAAAACAGTTAGTTGTTTCATTGGCATTCCCAAAAACCAGGTTGTTGTTGTTGTTTTTTTAAAGTATCATTATGAACTCATAGATTTAAGTATATTTGATTATTTAAATCCACTGATATTATTCTTCTTCTTGAAGCTCAGTTTGTCTCCTCTTTGGTAAGTGAGAGCCTATTCCAGAGTGCTATTGAGTCCTCTCAATAGGACCCTAATAGTCTCTTTTACTGTTTTGACTTTCCGATAAGACAAGATACTCAAGGTCCTGCTTGTGTGTTTGTTGCTCCACATCTGAAATCTGTCATTTCTCCAAGGAGCTGTGACTCCTTCTAGTGGGAAACTATATTTAGTAATCTGAGTGCTACTGTGCTCATTGACAGAACGAAGACATTTGTGTACATTTTTCCAAGATAAAATACATCATGAGCTCATACCAACATGTCTGATTCAAATTCAGGACAAAAGGTTTTTATGTAACCTCATCTGTCTTAAATCTTTGTCTCCTTTCTCTCAAACTGTGTGTCCCAATTCTCATCATCATTTCTCCACACACCAGCCTGAGAATGACAGCACTACTGCAAATAACCTGATTACCGAACACATTTTAAGATATTTTTATTGCAGTCCTATTTGTCTTTATGGCATATCCCACATGGACGTTCAAAATACTGTTTTAAAATCATTTGAGATAGTTCCTCTCTGTGTCATTCTTCCTCTAACTGGATTCACAGGTACAATTATTTCATTTTACTTACAATTGTTGGGGATGGCTCTTTTGTTTGATTTTGTTTGAAAATTATGTATAACTATAACCATGACACCAACTGGATACCCAGGCTCTTTATTTCATTTAGCAAGCAATTTTTAGGGATTTTCTTTAACTTTGTTTTATAATTATGTGTATTTGCATGATTCCCAAGTTAAATCTACAAAATGTATATTCAAAGAAGTACGTGTAAATTCTGCCTCCGTTCCCTCCTCCCTGTTTCCTTCCACATATGTAACACTTATTTTTAAATTTTATTTTGTGTTTCGTTCTTGCATTGTTTAATATGAGCACATACTCTATCTCCATTCTTAGAAACGGTAGTAAACTAGACACACTTTTATTCACTTTGCTTTTTTCACTTAGCTCTGTCTCCTACCAATTGCTACATCATATCATCATGTTTTTACACACACACACACACACACACACACACACACAGTAATTAGGAAGATGTGTATTTTTGTTCTAATGGCTGTCATTAGACTAATGCCTTTGTGTAATAGCCTTGTTCCCCATCACCACCACCTACTCACCTTTTAAATTTTCTGGCTATTGTCTATTGCTTTCTTACTATGAACATTATTGAAATTAGCCAAGTAACGTCTTCTTTGCCTTTTTGCTCTCTCCCTGGACATTTGATTTGAACTAATATCGTTATACTCATAATTCATGTTAATGCCTATAAGACCTACCTCTGCTCTTCATAAACTTTCTAATTTCTCCCCCCATTTGTCGTGGATCGATGTGCTACATCCACCTTATCAGAATAGAGCCAATGTGGATGGTACCTCTCGCTCTTATAGGATCAGAGTGGCAGTCATACAGGGAACTGTGTGCTTGTGCCTCACTGCTCTGCCTTGGTGGCTGTCACCCTGTTTATGAGCGGTGTCTGCAGCACATTCCCCCTGGAGGTGGATCTCCAACTTCTCGTGAGGACCTGTAGGCACTCCGGGGTATTTCTGGTCTCCGAGTCATCAGCGCCCCTTTCCCTTCCCTCCGTTATCTCCCACAGAGATGCCTTGGTGGTTTATCTCCACCAGCTCCTATTTGGCGCTCATAGAGATATCTCCCCACCTAGTTGTGCTGGGGTTGTTGTCCCTGGGTTTGGCTTTGCCATCCTCATTGCTTTCTCTCTTATTATGGCAGAACTCAAGGATGTTCAAAATCTATTTTAGCAACTTGACATAATCCTCCAGTGGCTACAAATTTTATCAAAAGTTTTAATTTTAGAAAAGTACATATAAACATTCAGTATCTCTTATGGTCATATAATACTTTCATTTGAGTAATTCTCTAGCAGACCTAGCAGACAAATATAAACAAATAGTAATTCTCCCAGGCTCAGGTAAAATCCTGCTTTCTTTTTTTTTTTTTTTTAAAGATTGATTGATTGATTGATTGATTGATTGCTATGTTGGGTCTTCGTTTCTGTGCGAGGGCTTTCTCTAGTTGCGGCAAGCGGGGGCCACTCTTCATCGCGGTGCGCGGGCCTCTCACTATCGCGGCCTCTCTTGTTGCGGAGCACAGGCTCCAGACGCGCAGGCTCAGTAGTTGTGGCTCACGGGCCCAGTTGCTCCGCGGCACGTGGGATCCTCCCAGACCAGGGCTCGAACCCGTGTCCCCTGCATTGGCAGGCAGATTCTCAACCACTGCGCCACCAGGGAAGCCCCTGCTTTCTTTTTAATAAAGAGGAAATAATCATATATTATGGAAAAATACAACATAGCTGCTCTGTTGAAAACAGAATGTTTATTTTTTTTCTCTTGGATGTGAATAGCAGACCACTTTTTATGATACACTTGTGAGTTGCTATATGAAGTTCAAATGTTGAGAATGTTACACTTGTGGACGTCAAAGCCTAGGTTTAAAAAATTGACTTCCTGCAAAGTAAAGTATCGTAAAGTAGTGTGGGAAATACTTGACCCACTGAAGGTATTGCTGCTGCCAGGCTTATTTTCATGCTGTATGTTCTTCCATGATTAATATATATGAGTAAAGGGTACCGTTCACCTTCACAAAACGGTGGACTCACAGGAAAGGTTTTCTTTATGCTCTAACTGAGGCTATAGAGGCTCAAGGAATGTATTTTCCCAGAGCCAGTAACTAGCAGAGCCCAGGGTCGAACATGGATGCCACGTGAACCGACTGAGAACCGTTGTACCAGACCACGCAGAAACCGTGTAGCACCGTTTCCAACACAAGAAGGGATTCTCACCATTACCACCGGAGAAGCAAACCTAGACTTTTCATTTGCTTAAAGGATAGTGAGGAGAGGAGACAGCAGGAGAAGGTATTACAAGGCTTGTGTAGCGTCAACATTGCTATTCACTAGATCTCATTTTTTTCTGCTAAGTTTTACAAGCTATAATTCAGAGAGGCACCAGGGCGGTATCTGCCCACCTCTGGATTGAAAAAGAGACACAGAATCAAGGCTATTTTAGGCATCTGTCAGGCTGTAATTACCTCTTTGCTCAGAGAAATCTTTATGTAAGACTAATGCAGATTGGCATTTCTTCGGTTTAAAGGAACATTTCCAGTCATTCTTTTGAAAGAATGATCCTTATTAATGATGGTTATTTCAGTATGTTTTGATGGAGAGAAAACGTTCCCAGCATGACCTTGCCGTGGAGATTTTGCTTTTAATCTGGTCTGTTTCTGGTTTACTTGCAAAGCTCCAAATACTTTGCGCTTTCTTCTCCTGCTCTTTCTAGTTCAGAAATTGTCGAATGGCATTTATCTAAACTTTTCAAGTAAGCCGGACTTGTCTACTATGTATACCTTCCACAAAAAGTTCACCCAAAGTTTGACCACTAAGACGTGGGATTGAAATGACAGTTTATAGAGAAAGTACCAGGTTTTCATCATTAAGCACTTGTTCACTGTCTCAGGTTGGGCTCCCAGAAGCTGACCCTGAGATGAGAATCCATGTGCAAGTGACCTAAAGGGAAGAGTTCCCAGGAAAAATAGTTAGGGGAGTGGGAAAGTAAGACCTGGAAGAAAAGGAAGCCAAACAAAGATGCCGCATCAGGCAGAGTCCCAGGTGGATAACTTTGGCTCATTCCACAAGGGAGTTCTGGGCAGTGCCTAGGTCACACCTAATAGTTGTCCCATCAGAGGCAGACAGATAGAACATTTGTGATTCTACTCCACCGCAGGACAAGTCACTGTTTAGGGACTGCCCACTGGGAAATGTAAATTCCCAGGTACTTTTAGCTCACCACGCTCCCTCCATGCTCCCGGGCAATGACGACTCAGTAGCCTGAGGGTATTTCTTGAACAAAGAGTCAAGTCCAGGTGCTGGATGTTGGGAGTGAAAGCCCTCGGGATCCGGATGTGTGCTCTGTATACTGATTGCCTCCGGTGCTTTCATCCTCCTTGCACTTGATTTATTCCTGCTGCTTCCATCAACACATCCTAGAGGTCCCAAGGACACCTTAAGCAGACAAAGGTGCATAAGAAGTTCAAGTTCTGTTGTGTCCTCTGGAAACACATCAAATCAAATATCGGAGACCACCTGTACCTACTCCAGCATTCATTTCTAGCCCAACATTCCACATTCACTGACAGTTATCTCTAGAATAAAGTGAATTAATTTAACTATAATTGAGTGAATTAATTGAACTATAAAAATATCTGCTATAAAAAGAAAACCATGCTTTTCTAATCTTTAAAAGTGTATCTGTGTAAAAGAGAACCAAATGCAAGGGAAATGTCTGAGTCCAGGCACTTCCCTGGGTGCTTCACATATTTAATCAACACAGCAATCCTCTAAGGCAAGTACTGTCGCTGCCATTTTAGAGGTGAGGAAACTAAGACTCAAAGAGATGAAATGTATTCATTCAGTAAATATTTATTAGGCACCCGCTGTGTGCGAGGCATGGCAGTAGGTGCTGGTTATGGGGTGGCAACCTGGTCCCTTCCCTCCTCAAGCACATGGTCTAGTGAGGAAGGTGGACAGTAAGAGGTGAGACAAACAAACACATAGATAATTACAAATGATGTCATGTGCCATGAAGGAAAAGAACAGGGCACTGTAAGGGAGAATGATGGCATAGGAATAGGAGACTCAGGGAAATCCTCAATGAGGCTGTGACATTTAAGTTGTGACTGAGAGGGTGGGAAAAGTCAACCAGGCAAAGAGTGGAGGTAGGGAAAGAGCTTAGGGTGTTTGGAGAAGAGAAATAAGAACATCGTGGCTGTCCTTGGCCCACAGAGGGAAAAGTGGTGTGAAAAGACAGAGAGAGAGACAGGAACTGGGTGGGTGATGGAGGGTCTTCTAGAGTAGGAGTTGGCAAATTGTGGCCCACGGGCCAAATCTGGCCTGTTTGCTGTTTTTGTTTGCTTGTTTGTTTGTTTTTTAATTTTTTATCGAAGTATAGTTGATTTACAATGTTGTGTTAGTTTCTGGTGTACAAGAAAGTGATTCAGTTTATATATATATTTATATATATATCTTTTTCCAGATTCTTTTCCCTTATAGGTTATTACAGAGTATTGAGTAGAGTTCCCTGTGCTATACAGTAGGTCCTTGTTGTTTATTTATTTTATATATAGTAGTATGTATCTGCTAATCCCAAACTTCTAATTTATCCCTCCCCCACCCCCTTTCCCCTTAGGTAACCGTAAGTTTGTTTCTAAGTCTGTGAGTCTGTTTCTGCTTCGTAAATCAGTTCATTTGTGTCATATTTTAGATTCCACATATCAGTGATATCATATGGTATTTGTCTTTTTCTGACTTACTTCCCTGTAAGTAAGTAAGTAAGTAAATCTGGACCCTTGCCTGTTTTTGTAAATCAAGTTTTATTGGAACATAGCCACACATGTGCATTTACATATTGTCTGTGGTTACTTCTGTGCTACAACTGCAGGGGGGCGTAGTAACAAGAGACCACCTGGCCCACAAAGCTTAAACCGTTGACTATCTGGCCCTTTCCAAAAAAGGTATGCTGACCCTTGATCTAGACCATGAAAAGAAGTCTGGATTTTATTCTACGAAAAAGAGGAAACCATTGGCAAGTTTTAAACAGTAGAGTCAGATCATCCAACTTGCATTTTAAGGTATCACTCTGGCTGCACTTCATGGAGAATGGAGTAAGGGAGACAAGGATGGAAACAGAGAAGCCATTAGAAGTTCTTGGAAGAGACCAGGTGAGAAGTAACAGCCAGAGGACTGGGCCAGAGTCATCCTGGGAGTAGAGCAAAGTGTGTCACAGAGGAAGGATCACTAGGACTCGGCAGTGTATTTGATGCGGAGATTGAGGAGCAGTGAGGCATGCAGTATAAGTCCCCTAAAGTTTCAAGCTTTTGCTCTGGGTCAGTGATGGTGCCAGTCAATGAGATGAGCCAACTGGAGTCGGCGGAAATAATTTCAGTGAGTAGAAAAGCTTAAGTTGCTCAGAGTTGTCTGTTACTAAGTCATGGACTCTGCACTGGAGACCATGTCATCATGCTGTCGGGATAAACAGTGTGGCCTCCCATAGTAATCATCACATGGGTTTAACTCTCAATTGAATTAGTGCCTTTCACACAAAACCACCAACAGTAAATCTTTGCACACCAATATGTGGGGCAATTGTGTAATCAGGCCACAAAAAAAGGTCAAAATGATCTGTTTTAGGAAGATATGCCTGCAGTTGTGTAGCCTAGTTCCTTATATTTGACAAAGTGTATATTTAATTAGTATTATGCATAAAAATGAGCTAATTTTGAGCTTCATCTTATAAGAAACCTGTCTCAGGCCACTGATTAAAATCTTTCCGATGTGAATTAAATGTGTATCTACATACACTATACAGAGAGCAGTGCTGGGGACATACAGTATAGGATTCAAAATAGTTGTGGGACTCTTGCTGTCGCCCTAACATTTATTTTGTCTCAGGTATCCATGGGGGACCCACTCACCAACATTTCTCAGATCCTGATTCGAAATCAGGAGATTCTAGAACTGCGCTTAGCCATAGACTGGACGGCAGTGCTCTGAGGGGCCCAGGCTTGAACGAGACCTCCCACACCTGGCTCATCTTCGCATCTAGGTAGCTGAGAGGGCAGCAGGGGGCTTCCCCTGGTGCCCTCACTACTCCACTCAGGCAGAATGGAATCTTTTTTTTTTTTAATATAAATTTATTTTGTTTATTTATTTATTTATTTATTTATTTATTAATTTATTGGCTGCATCGGGTCTTCGTTGCTGTGCGCGGGCTTTCCCTAGTTGCAGGGAGTGGAGGCTACTCTTCGTTGCGGTGCACGGGCTTCTCGTTGCAGTGGCTTCTCTTGTTGCAGAGCATGGGCCCTAGGCGCACAGGCTTCAGTAGTTGTGGCATGCGGGCTCAGTAGTTGTGGCTCGCGGGCTCTAGAGCGCAGGCTCAGTAGTTGTGGCGCCCGGGCTTAGTTGCTCCATGGCATGTGGGATCTTCCCGGACCAGGGCTCGAACCCGTGTCCCCTGCATTGGCAGGAGGATTCTTAACCACTGTGCCACCAGTGGCGCCCCAGAATGGAATCTTAAGCCGCAGCCACCCCCACCCAAGTCTCCTCAAGCAGCAGACCCGGCCCAGGTTAGGATCTGGCACAACTTGGAAGGTGAAGGGTGACCCAGCTAGCCACATTTCAAACTGAAGCTCGAAGTACCATTCCTGTTTAATCATTTTCTGCGATCTACATGGAGGGCTCTTATTTCCCTTTCTTTAAATGAACAGCAGTTCATCTACACGGAGAAACTACACGTGAATGAGAGCAAAGCATGTAAAGGGTGCGTTATTAACTATGCAAATCGACTACTTCAGCTGTTCTGTTCACACTTCCCCTAACAGTGCTATACGGCATATGTTTAAAGACATATTATATGAGTTTAAAAGGAGCCATTAAGGTCTCATCTGGGCAAAGAAAATGCTTTTTTTGTTGCAGGGGTGGGCTGCACCGTGTCTTTGCTGCGGCGCATGGGCTTCTCTAGTTGTGGCGCACGGGCTCTAGAGCACACGGGCCCAGTAGTTGCGGCTTCTCTCCAGTTGTGGCGCGTGGGCTTAGGTGCCCCCATCATGTGGGATCTTAGTTCCCCGACCAGGGATCAAACCCGCGTCCCCTGCATTGGAAGGCGGATTCTTAACTGCTGGACCACCAGGGAGGTCCCCGAAAATGCATTTTTTAAAAGAAATCCTAATGTGTGTTTATATAATCATGTCTCGTGGTAATTTTAATGTTGCTACTGTTCATCAAATATGAAAAACAAGGCTTTATAATATTATCAAAATAATATTCACATAGTAATAGTCTCCTACCTAGTTTATATTTCCCGCTAATCCCTTACCATTGTTTCCAACATATTATGATCCATTCAGACCTTGCTGTATTTTGTTTCATATTGTTTTTCTATGCATAGTATTTTTGTATTAGGCATCAAGTAATTTTGAAAACTCTCGCTCTTTAACTCAATTTTTATATTCACCTTTTCTTATCCCCTCACCACCCTATGGGACTTTTTTTACTATTTTGCCTAGTTGAATATTGATCCCCCTTGGACATTAATGAAACTCAAGAAAAAAAAATACTTAGTGTAAGAGACAAAAATTTGTTCATATTTTTAAAAGATTGTTGCATATATTTTTCATTTGCATCCTTTTTAATTCACTCTGGTTCTGGACATGAAGTTAAGCTTCCATTTGGTGGCAGGAATGGAAAATATGGGATGATTAAAAATGGAGATCACCAACCTATACCCTCTCTGTTCTTCATAGCCTTGAAAGTAGAAAGAAGAAAAGGCAATGGTACTACAAAAACTCTAATCTGTTATTATTTGGGGACATGTGGAGGGAAATAACCTAAGCTATGCTCTTAGGTTCTATAGCAAGGAAATGATTCCACCCACTACTTCTATTTGCTTTTTTTTTCTTTGTTCTTAACCCCAATGGATATCTGCTTTTGAAAAGTTATCTTTATATGATTCTTCATGTAGTAATTGGAGAGCTTTTGTGAGTGAAACACTTTCTTCATATAGTCAGCCCAAGTGCACCCTATAAACCCTATTAATACAAAGTAGAAAGGTCTCAGAATTCAGTTGCAAGGTTACTGTGGTCCAAGTTCATGTTCAAAGCCGTATTTCCCAATAGACAGGAAAACGGGATTTCTCTCAGCCTTGCCATGGAGAAATTATAGCCATTGATTAGAGTAAATTGTTTTCCTAGGTTGAGGCTAAATTCAAGCATGGAAGGCACACTTCAAAAATTTAATAGAAGTCCCACAACCTCTTCCCATCAATGAAAATATGATCGTGGTCGACTGAAAATCTGTCAACTCTCAGAGGATTAGGGCATTGCTAGGTTTCATAAGATTTGGGGTGTTGTCTTCAGGTAGCTGTGTTTGGGCTATGTACCTATTCTTCCTTAACCTGATTCTTCCTCCTGGTAAGAAGGTACATTTTGTCCTGTAGCTGTTTACAAGCTGTCTCTGTGCATGCCATCTTTGAATCACAGCTTCTTTAATGGCATCATCGCTATTCCTTGCCAGGGTTAGAAATAACATTTCTCTATTTTATACTTTCCCCCCTCCCCTAACATGCATGTAAAAGTTATCAACTGGAGCAAGAGTTCAGAGCTCTTACCATTGCCTTCTTATTTTTTTCTAATCCTTCCTTGGTTGACTTTTTTTTTATTGAAGTATAGTTGATTTACAATGCTGTGTTAGTTTCAGGTGCTGTGTTAGTTTCAGGTGTACAGCAAAGTGATTCAGTTACACACACACACATATGTATTATAGGTTATTACAAGATATTGAATATAGTTCCCTGTGCTATACAGTAGGTCCTTGTTGTTTACCTATTTTATATATAGTAGTGTGTATCCATTAATCCCAAACTCTTAATTGACCACTCCCTGCCCCCGCTTTCCCCTTTGGTAACCATAAGTTTGTTTTCTAAGTCTGTGAGTCTATTTCTCTTTTGTAAATAAGTTCACTTGTATCATTTTTTTAGATTGCACGTATAAGTGATATCATATGATATTTGTCTTTCTCTTTCTGACTTACTTCACTTAGTATGATCATCTCTAGGTCCATCCATGTTGCTGCAAATGACATTATTTCGTTCTTTTTTGTGGCTGAGTAGTATTCCATTGTGTATATATACAACGTCTTCTTTATCATTTATCTGTCAATGGACATGTAGGTTGCTTCCATGACCTAGCTATTGTAAAAAGTGCTGCTATGAACATGGGGGTGCATGTATCTTTTTGAATTAGAGCTGTCTCTGGATATATGCCCAGGAGTGGGATTGCAGGATCATATGGCAACTCTATTTTTAGTTTTTTAAGGAATCTCCGTACTGTTCTCCACAGTACCACAGCCTGATTATTGATATTCAAGTACAAGTTCAATCCCAGCAGAGCTCTGCAGAGTGTCAGTTCTGATGCATGTGGGTTGGGAGGTAGTGGCTGTGATCACTAACCGCTAGGAACACCTGGGAGCCCCAGCTACTTCTGGCACCAGAACAACCTCATTTGTAGTTTCCATTTCACTAATTCCATCTGTGCCTTTTACCTTTTCATTCGTAGACATCATCCAGAAGGTGAGGCCTCTGGACACAGGTTTCCTTCAAATCGTTTTTGTATCTCCCTTCCTCTTCGGCTCCATCTCCACATCTTTAGTTTAAGCCATCATTCTGCCTTACCTGGGATATGACAATGACTTTATCACTGAGTCACCTTCTCCCCGACACCCCTGACATTTGCCTGCACTGTTGGCTGGGGAACCTTTCAAAGTAAAACTGATTCTATCAGCCCCCAACTTAAAGCAGCCACCTCAGGGTCACAGCCATCTGAGATCAAGGGCACACTGCTTACATAGATTTAAGACCCTCTGTGATGGGGCCCACACTCCTGGTCAGCCTCATGCCCTGCCTGTCCTCTACTGTGGCCTTACCAGACTTCCAGCAGCCCCCGAGTGCACGGTTTTCTCTCCTACATTGTTTTCTTTGGACTTGTTATTCCCACGGCCCGAAAGTTCCTTCATTTCCTTACCCACCTGATAAACTCCTCCATCCCTCAAGACCAGTTGAAGCATCTCCTAGTTTGCAAATTCTTCCCTGGGAAGGGTTGACCGCCTCCCCCTTCATGCCGCCATGTACCCATATATGCTTCTACATGACACCTTCATTGCAATGATACTAATCTTTCAGTCTAGATTGTGGACTTCTTGAGGACAAGGAACCTGTTATGTTCTTCATTTCCCTATAGCCTAGCATGGTCCCAGGTACCTAAATGTTTGAATGAAAAGAAAAGTGAATGAATGAATAAATGGATGAATGAGATCCCGATTTGGCTGCTTGGTTTTGAAAACCTTTATTCCGTGTCTGGCTTCTTTCTGAAAAAATGAATGGGTTTCCTAAATTCTAATAGTAGCAACAGGCATTTTAGAGCTTTCTTGGCTGTAAGACACCCACTAAAAACACAAACTGCACTCGTACATTTAAACTTTCATCTGTAACTCCCGTTGGTTTCCTATGCACAGGATACTTTCCGCTGGCTCTTACCATTTGACAGCATCGTCTCCCCCTGTAATGACTCCCCTACTGAAGAGTGGTTCTCTCTAGGATTCTTTGCATCAACAGGGTCTTGCTCAGCTCTCCCCAGCCTTCCTTTTCACCTCCTCTCTCTCTCAAGAACCACCCACCCATCTTGTGTGCTAGTTACGCTTAGAAATGCACTCTTCCCTAACCAGACCCAAAGCATTCCTACCTGTAGAACTGTTTGCACCTTCAGTGCTCCTGGGAACCCCTTTCCTTGTCAAGCTCTTACCCATCCATCCAGATCCAGCTCCAAAGCTGCCTTCCCTGTGGCTCTCCACCATTTGTCCTCCTATTTCCCACAAGCTGGAGTTGCTCTTTCCCCATTCTGTGTTTCCAGGACATCGACAGAAGCTCTGCTTTACAGCTGTCAAATCCTGCCCTGCTGGGTATGGTGGTCAAATTGCTTAGCCTCTCTGCACCACAGTTTAGTCAATTACCAAATGGAGGAAGTGATACTTACCTGTCAGTGGCATTATGGAGATTAAAAGACATAATATGGGAACATGCTCTGCAGCCTGTCAAGACGAACACAGCATGTATCTTTAGTGGGCAGCTCAAATGAGCCAACAGAGAAAGGCAAAACTTTGGGATGTGGGCGCTCTGATTACTGATAATGACTTTCCCAAGGACAAAGGGAAAGAACATTGGCGCAGGTGGCCTGGGTTGGATTCCTGGCTGTACCTCGAGTGAGCTGTGTGGCCTCGGACAAGATGCTTAACCTCTTTGAAGAGAGCCTGTTTTCTCACATGTAAAGTGGAAATAATGAAACCTACCTTGCAGAGTGCTTTTAAAGATTAGAGAGGACGAGGGTCAAGCAGCCCAGCAGAGGCCTGGTGCAGTCGGTGATAAATAATAAATGGGAGCTGACGTAGCTCTGATGACTTGAATTCAGATGGTTTCCGATGTTCCCTTATCGTCTCCCACGCGAACCATACCGATGAGGACGCACACCCGGGCAACAGACAGTGTTACGTGACTTGACAAGGCCTGAGAGAGAGCGATCGTCAGACCCGGGAGACTGAAATCCATCCTGGGAGGCTGCCGACCTAGACAGGTGTCAAGATCCTGCTTTAGAAACCTGCTTTGTAAAGCGTCACACTCCCAGGCTCCCCAGACTCATGGCTGACAGCAGTTTAGAGCATCCTGTCTGCTCCTGCAGGAGTTATTCTCGGATCCTCAGGGATGATGAGCTCAGACAGAAGCTCCGAGAACATGCAACGTGCACGGGGCGGGGAGGGGGGGAGCAATTCTTTACACAGCAGTGAAATGAGCCGACTCCATCACTGGGCTAGACTCTCCTCTGTATCTTCTGGAATGTTCTCCCTCAGGGCTCTGGAGATAGGAATTACTCATAATAACAATCATGGTTTAATAACAACAGCAGGCAGCAGCGTTTGCGAAGACGTGTGGGTCAAGGCGTCTTTCATCCCTCCTCCTACTCCATCCTGCCACTTGTGACTGGTCTGCCCAGTGTGGAGCCTGCCGCTGTGTCTCTAGCAAAGACCCTCCTCCTGCAGCAGGAGTAGATGTGCTTTGATAAATTAGGATTTTTTTTTTAATTATTTCTGGCTCCTGGGCTCAAAGTATTTTAATTTCCAGAGCCTCTGTATCTTCATCTCTAAATGAGAACAATAACCCCGAATCCCTAACATACCTGAAGGAGTACATGAGAAATATTGGGTGTGAAGTGCTTTACACAGTTCCTAGCATACAGTAGGTGTGAAATAAATGATCACTGGTTGGCCCCATGTGGATCCTGGCCACGCCTATTGAAACGTTCTGATAAACGCAGTCCGAGCCACGTGACTCCAAGTAGCCAAGCAAGCTATTTCTCCCCTCTCCCAATTTTCTTTTCTGTCCCCTCTTTTCTTTAAGGAAAAGCAGAGTCTTTCCTTCCTCCCGCCCCTGCAGAGCTGTCCGTGGATGTTGAAAGGTTACCATAGACATCAGTAGGCCTGGAAACAGATGGGGTAATCTGGGAAGACTTGAAAGGAGTGATTCCTGGAGAGTGTCCTGAAGAAAGAGGCTGGGGTACCATTTGTTGTGGAAGAAGAGGGTGCAGGAAGTTTTAGGTGAATGACATTGAACAAAACAGCTTGATTATTATAGGGGACTCATCCACCGGATGGGTAAGCAGCTTTGAGTCTCTAGGAGAAACCCATGTCATTTGAGGTCCGGTCCGGTTTCTGCATCTTCTGGATGAGAATGCAGGTGGCCAGAGGTGGAAGGGGCTTGCCCAGGCCACTCCCAGCCAGCTAGGGCATCCTCTGCTCAAATGCCTGAGCCCCAGGTGCTTCCATAGAATGACAATCCCAGACAGGCAGGGATTCTTTTCTTTGTTCACTGGTGTATCCATATGGCCTAGAACAGTCTTTGATGCATAGTAGGGCATTGTCAAACATTTGTTTAACGAAGTCCAGTGGTCTTTAAGACTGAAATATAAGTGGAGTATCCCCTACTGGGAGAAGAAGATTGGGAATCTTATTTGAATCTGAGATGCTATTGGAAATTTTGAGAAGGGAAATGGTGTGATCAACATATAATACCTCAGTAAGATGGTTCAAGATTGCTTCCAAATAGACCAAGGAGAAAGGAAACAAGAGCATTCTATTTCTTGATTAAAAAGTCATTTTCCCCAAATACGGTTATTGAATGAATTTATTTTTTTACCTTTTTTTAAACCATTTTTTAAATTGAAGTATAGTTCATTTACAATGTTGTGTTAGTTTCAGGTGTACAGCAAAGTGATTCAGTTACATATATATAAATATGTATATGCGTGTATATATATTCTTTTTCAGATTCTTTTCCATTATAGGTTATTATTGAATGAATTTTTAAAATTTATTTATTTATTTTATTTATTTATTTTTGGCTGCATTGGGTCTTCGTTGCTGCCCGCGGGCTTTCTCTAGTTGCGGCGAGCAGGGGGCTACTCTTCGTTGCGGTGCGCGGGCGTCTCATCGCGGTGGCTTCTCTTGTTGCGGAGCACGGGCTCTAGGCGCACGGGCTTCAGCAGTTGTGGCTCACGGGCTCTAGACCGCAGGCTCAGTAGTTGTGGCGCACGGGCTTAGTTGCTCCGCGGCATGTGGGATCTTCCCGGACCAGGGCTCGACCCCGGGTCCCCTGCATTGGCAGGCGGATTCTTAACCACTGCGCCACCAGGGAAGTCCCTGAATGAATTAATTTGAAAAACAGTTCATGCCCTGGTTGTGAAAAACATAAGCTTCTCGTTACCATCTCACATGGCAAAGTCAGCCATCCCCATGGAGTCCAAGATAGGAATTTAACTTCTCTTGCCGTTCATTGCAACAAGCTGCTCTTCCGCCTTGCCTTCTGAAATGCTCAGTTTCAAACAACAGTTGCACATACTGGCCTTTGCACACTAACTGTCCTCGAGCACCCAGTATCCGTATCTGCCCTTGGGACCCGGCATTTATAGTTCCCTGGGGAGAATATTCTCAGTCAGTGCTAAAAACGCAGGGCACAATGATGGAAGTGAAGGCAGCAGCCCTTTCAACAAGATAGAGAAGATGCTCTTAGAAAAATGGGCATAAAATCTAGATACTTCCTGGCCAGGAGCAAGAGGGAGGGAAAGAATCTCGCAATCACCCCACCTCCTACATAGCTGTGCGACTAGGTGGATGAAGATTATTAAAGCCAAAGCTATGGCCAAGTAGTACTTCTGTCACTTGCTTCTTTAAATTATTTTCTCTCCCTTTCCTCCCTCAATCCCTGCTCTCATCCACCCACTAGGATCTTTTTTTTTCTTTTCTTTTCTTTTTTTTTTTTTGGCAGTCTTTAAGGAAAAGCAGTTAAAAGAAAAAGAACTGGAATTTACATAACACCTTTCTTCCAAGATACTAAAAGCAGTTCCCCCATCTATAATTTGTCCTCACAACAATCCTCTGAACAGGCCTATTATTATGATTATTACCGTTACGATTGTTATTATTATATCCATTTTTCAATCACATCGCTTGCTGCTGAGACTTTTGGCTACCACCTCATTTTTTGAACAATCTCATGCCCCTCAGCCTATGTATAAAAAAGGTTTCAACTGCCACCTCCCACTTGTGATTGTGCCACGTATTCCATCACAGTCTCTGGCCCTTTGTTTAATTTTATCGTTTAAAAATATATTAAATTCTTGTATTGAGCGAGCACCGCAGAGCTGGTGAGAGGAAGGTGGAGTCAGCGCTGAAAGAGAGCAGAATCGAACATAAATATCTTCGGAACTAAGAGGGAAATGGAAAGCAGCTCTCAAGGCAAATTGACTTGAATTGCATAAGAATGTGATTTTTTTTTTTCAAGAATTGTCTCGGGATATGAACTACACTTTCTAACAGCTTCAACTTGGCAGATGACACTACCTGTCTCTTTCTAGTCTCTTCCAAGCTTGCAGGCTCCAAATTTGTGTTGGCTTCAAATTTTCTAATGTTTTCAAAGTGTTTCCAGCTTACCGAATTCCTCTGATCATCTTACATAACCCATGACAGCAGCGCCTCCATGACAATGACCCCGAGATGGCATAAGGCACTGGTAAATGGTCTCTTGTAATTGCCCCAACAGTCTCTTCCTTCCATGGCCCAGCCCCCAATTTATTTTTAACATGGAGAGATTTCATTTAGCAAACCAGATGTTGAGTCTGATATTTTCCCCCTCTTTCTTCTTCTCTTACTCATATTCATTGTCCCATCAAACTCTCATTCTTCTCTCTACATAATAGCTATCATACTATTAGATAGAGGCTGTATCAGTCAGCTATTGCTTCATAACAAATAACCACAAGATCTCAGTGTCTTATAACAACAAACATTTCTATTTTTTTATTGTGGTAAAATATATATAATGTAAAATTTGCCACGTTAACCACTTTTAAGTGTACAGTTCAGAGGTATTCATTATTCTCACAGTGTTATGTAACCATCACTACTACTCATTTCCAAAACTTTCATCACCCCAAACAGAAACTCTGGACCCGTTAGGCAAAAACTCTCCATTCCTCTCTACTCTTAGCCCCTGGTCGCCTCAATCTACTTTCTGCCTGTATGAAACTGCCTATTCCAGTTATTTCATAAAAGTGGAATCATATAATATTTGTCCTTTGTGTCTGGAAGTAAGCATTGCTTTCTCATGCATCTGAAAACTGGTTGGGGAGGGCCTGCCTGGAAGAGGCAGGATCAGTTCAGGACTACACCGCAAGTCTCTCATCCTCTTTGGACTGGGGGCTAGCTTGGGTATGGTATGCACATGGCAGTGGAGAGCATGAGTGGGCAAGCAGGAACACGCAAGGCCTCTAAAAGTGTAGGCTCTGACCTGGCATTCTGTACCTCCTTCCATTGGCCAAAGCCAGGCATTGGCCAAGCCCAAAGTCTAGGGTCAGGGAAGTAAATGCTACCACTTTCCAACCATGTGACTTTATTAAAAGTGCTGTAACCTTTCTGAGCCTCATTTCCTTATCAGTAAAATGAGGATAATAGTATTACCTAGCTCCTAGGGTGTTGTGATTATTACTGAATTGCTCTACATTTGCAATATAAAATTGCAAACAATATTATTGTCATTCTTAAAACGTGAAGAATAGAAAAGCAACAAAATCCAATAAACCTTTGTTCTCTAAGTTAGACGAGGATGCTGGACACCTTCATGGAAACTCAAAATTGGATTTAGAATTGCAGACTAAGGCTTATTGGAATTTGATGAAGCAGTAGCAATCATTTTATCCATTGGTTTTCCTATTGCTTTTAGCAGTAGAACCCTTTCTTCAACAGAAACCTAACCCACAGTCCCAATGCATAAAGCAGTGGAGGATTTCTGGTTGAAAAGACACAGGAGTATCCAGAGCTCTTCCCACCGACACGTGTCCCTGTCTCAGAAGGATTGCATGGAGCACAGTTTGGAAACCACTGCTTTAGTCCAAGCTCCCTCCTCTTCCAGATGAAAGAAGTGAAGCCTGGTGGGGTGATGCGATTTGCCCCAAATCATATGAGAAATAGAAGCTTCTTATAAGTACTAATAATACTCATCACCCTTAGAAGCATTACCAGGGCTGCCAAAATGCCACTCTGGTGCCTTCTAAGTTTTGTGCTTGTAGACCCGTATCAGAATTTCCACAGGACAACTTAACAATTAAGGACATTGGATTTAGAATCTATGTTCTGGTTCTGCCGGTTACTGAGTGTGTGAACTGGGACCTTTTAAGTGATCTCTCTGAACCTCAGCTTTCTCATCTCTAAAATGGACATGACAACACCTTCTTTACTGGGTTATTGGGAAGCTTGAATTAGGGAACACAAGTAACATAAGTAGTACAATGTTTGGCATGTGGTAATCATTTAGGACATATTAGCTCTTACTTTAGTTCTTATTTTATGATTGTTGGTGTTATTCAAAGTTTTTGCCAGTTTTCTATGCACTTGGGCACAGTGAATACATTTGGGGAAATACTGAAACAGTATTACTTATAATCTTTAGAAACCATATTATTTTAGAAAAATATAGTATTTCTTAATTTGAGGGATAAACTAGAAAAATTTGTTTTCAAGAGACTGGGCTGCTGCAAGGTTTGTACAACGTAATTTCTTGTCCCTGGACACCATTCTATCTCTGTTTGCCTTCCAACAATCGGATCCAGCTGGCCAAACTGCCCCCTTCCTTTAGAATAAGATAGGCATCATGCTAAAATTTTGGAGGAGGATCATCTTGGTAGTCCTTGGAGAAATATCTCTAGCTAAGCATCTAGAAGAGCATCGTCCAACAGATCATTCTGCAGTGATGGAATATGATAGCCTGTAATTGTGGCGATTGAGCACTTAAAATGTGGCGGGTGTAACAGAGGAATTGGATTTTAATTTTATTTTATTTTACTTAATGAATTTAAATGTAAATAGCCATTGGTTTAGAGAGTTCTTCAGATGTTCTGAGCCAACTAGAATGCTTTTGGAAATTTTGGTATTGGACTCTTCAAGTAACACATCCCTGAAGATATAGACCGGCAGAAAGAGGATGGGAAGGATGCTTTCATACTGGAAGCAAGTCAAGCAGCCAGAAATGAATGAGAGGATGTAGATTAACCCTCTCCTTTCCAAAGACGTCATGGTGAGCTGTTACGAACCTCTCACCAGGACTTTGGGACTCCCAATACTTTTAATAGAGTTTGTACTATTTAGCCTGGGCCTGTTGCATGTTGCATGCTTGTGCCTTCTTGCACCCCTCACTCAGCTGACAAAGCTTTAACTACTTCTTAAGTAACTTTAAGACATTCTTCTCCAAACCCTCCTTTGTGAGACATAAATTGATCGCTTATTCAAAGTGATGTCTTTCAGTCCTAATGGCACTTTCTCCACATGCCCTCAAGAGTATGTGTGTAGATGGCAGCATGTATTGATGGATCGCAGCTTGTTCCAATAGCCGGCAGAATAGAAGGAGCTCAGTCAGACTCTGAGAAAGAGTAAAAGAATAAGGTAAAGGAAGACTATTAGAACCAATAGAATTAAAGAGATACAGATATCACGAGATCTGGAAGGAATGATGTAGCCACATAAAACAGGGTGTTGGCCTGAACACACGCATACCCTATGACCCGGCAGTTCCACTCTTAGGAATATGCCAAACAATAATGCATACATATATTCACCAAAAGACACATACAAGACTGATGTTAATGGCAATGCAACTCTTTACAGCCTCCAATTGAAAATCACCCAAATGTCCATCAGTGGTAAAATGGATAAGGAAATTGTGGTACATTCACACAATGGCACGTGACGACTTGGATGTATCTCAAACACAACGCTGAGTAAAAGAAGAAAGGAAAATAAATAGTTTACGTGATTATATTAATATAAGTTCCCAATGGGGATCAAACTATTCTATGGTGTTAGAAGCCAGGATGGTGGTTATCCTTGGGGGCAGGGGGGTTACATCTTATGTAGCCCGGGGTTTCTCAGTCTCAGCATTGCTGACATTTGGGCAGAAAATTCTTTGTTTTGGGGGTCTGTCCTGTGCGTTGTAGGATATTTAGCAGCATACCTGCCCTCTACCCACTAGATGCCAGCAACAGCCACCCTCCAATTGTGCCAAACAAAAATGTCTCCAGCCATTGCTAAATACCCCCCCCTACGGGGCAAAATCATTCCCCATTGAAAATCACTGCTGTATCCCAAATGCCTTTCACCTGCTAGATACTCAATAAATACTTATTGAAGGAATGTATGAGGCAAGAGCTGTTTAGTATCACACAGGTGTATAAAATAATTTAATTTTTATCCCAAGAGATCCTGCTGCCCTTTATGAATCTTAAATATAAGTACCAGTTTCATCCATTAGTTAAAGATTAAGTAATTCAAAGGCCAAAGGCAATATTCATTCAGCAAAAAATGAATTAAATGGACAAAAAATTTAGGTCAAACCAAAAACAAATAGTATATGCCAATAAAACTCTCTTAGTAGCAGTTTCTAAATCAGAGTGCCTAACCTGGAATTTTACTGCAAAGGTTTAAAAAATACAATAAAATAAAGGGCTTGAAATGAGACAATTTCATTAAAATGTTAATTTTGATAATCACTGCATCATTTATATGGATTTTAACCGAATAGCTTAATATTCTTCACAAAGAAAACCACAGCCTAAGCCTTAAATGCATTCAGTAAAACGTGAATTAGACTTTTCAAAGAATTTTGGTCTCTCCCTAGGTTTATATTCAAGTCATTGGTTGTATGTAAGCTATTTAATTCTACACCTAAAATTACAGTGTGCTTTAATCCTTTCTCTGCAAAGTTCAAATACATACCCCACAAGGCACCGCCAATTGTGCCCTTAAAATTCTTCTTTGTAGTGAAGCATTTTTGGTCCAAGACTCTGAGCGGGTCTTTTCCTCTCCCTTAAGTTTGTAGCTCTTTTCCCCGTCACCCCAATCTCCAAAAGCCCACAATTAATGTTACAGCTGTGCTAGCCCCACCTCCGGCAGTTAGAGCGTCCTTTTCCACACTTCCACATGTTTGTATGACAGGTATTTTTTTTAAAGTGTGGGTATCCATTCCAGTATCCTGGGGAATCATAAGGCTGGATACTTTCCCTTCCTCAATAAGGGAGACATGTTCAATTTCAAAACCATTTGACTCCTTCGATTGCCTGTTTTTAAAAAACATAATTTTCAGACTCTTTACGGACAGATGATGTTCCAGTTTTCTACTGCCACCCAACAAATGTCATGGCCTAACCAAACAGTTTCTTATCTCATGAGGCTGTGGGTTGACTGGACTCATTCACATGGTTCTCACTGCTGTCGCTCTTGTGGCTTCAGTTCAATGACAGCTGGAGCTGGAGCCGTATAAAGGCTTATTTGGACTGGATATCCAAGGTGGCTTTTTCATGCACGTGTTGTCGCCTGGACTTGACAGCTGACACCACCGCAGCTGGCCAGGCCAATCTCCCTCTCCCCATGCTGCTTCTCCCACAGGGCCAGCTTCCTCACAACATGGGGCTCACAGGGTTGTTGGACTTAAATGGCAGCTGGCTTCTTGCAGAGTGAACGTTCCAAGATACCCATGTGGACACTGCAAGGCTTCTAGATTTCTTCTAACCAAGGCCTGGAAGTCATGCAGTGTCACTTCTGCAATATTCTGTTTGTCAAAAGTAAGTCACAGAACTAGTCCAGATTCAGCAGGAGAAGACGACACAAAGGTGTGAGTACCAAAAGGTATAATTCATTGAGGGCCATCTTTGGAGCCTCTGTATCACAGATGGGAAAAGATGAACAGTACGATCATACAGTTGTTCAGGGTGAACTCTTTAACATATTACTTAGTAAGTAATAAATTCTCCTTTCCTTAAATTCTCATCATTTCCTCTTTGGCTACCAAACTTCTCTCACTTCAGATCTGTTAGTATTTGCTTAACATATTTAGGTGCTCTGATATTAGGTGCATATATATTTATAATTATTATATCTTCTTAATGAATTGACCCTTTTATCATTATAGTAACCTTCTTTGTTTCTTGTTACCATTTTGGCCTTAAAGTCTATTTTGTCTGATATGAGTATACCTACCCTGCTCTCTTTTGGTTTCTACTTGCACGGAATATCGTTTTCCCTTCCTTTACTTTGATCCTATGTGTGTCCTTCAAGCTGAAGTTCATCTCTTGTAGGCAGCATATAGTTGCATCAGCAGTATCACCCCTCACTCAAGGGGAAAATGGTAGTGGGAGAGACCTCGTCTGTCCAGTAGGTAGAAGGCAAGCCAGTGCTCCTGGACAAGTGAATTCTTCGATTCATCTCCTCTGTCTTTGTTGCCCTGATGGCTATGGTGGCTTCATTATGCCCATTTTCTTTCTCAGCATCCCTTGAACCTAAGTGAAAAATGACAAATAACCCTGTTCCTCTTCTTTGCAGTTATCGAAGCAAAGCAAGGTTCAGCAACAATGGGGAGAGTGCAAATGTTTCATGAAGTCCATGACAGATCACACTTAGCCGTAATGTGTTGACCTTGTTTGCATGCTTGATTGTGTGTTAGCTGTTTCCATTCTCTCCAGCTAACGGCTTCAGTACCTGTTAGGAATTGATACAGTGGATAATTGCAGTCTCTCTTTAGAACAGTGGAAAGGTCAACTGCATTAAACCTCCATTTCAAGTAGTCCTGTGGTGACTTTTCTAAAAAAGGAGGGGCAACATTCTTTCCTCCAGCTTTGCCAGCAATTGGCTAGGCTGACTTTATATTATGGCTAGGCATCAGAAATCTCTGTGTTCTTTTCACATCTCCAGGTTCAGGTAGGAAGAGAAAATAGAAGGCGTCCCAGTGGCTTCATAATACCCTACAATTGCAGAAAGGTTCTACTGAGCAAAGAGTCATTGGAGAAATGCTGTTAATCTGTTCTTATTTACATAAACAGCGGCTGTCCACCAGCAGAGAGTTTAAGGGCTGAAATGCACCAGCTTGCAGAAAAGAATATTTTTCTAATCTCTTCGAAGAACTCTGAAGTTCAGTTAGAAGAAAGACCCTTATGTGTGCAAGCATTTGCCTTAGAAGTGGGAGTTCAAACACCCTTTCACTGTGCCTTACCACCTTTCTTTCCAAATAAAAATACCACACATCAGTCTTTTGAGTTTTGTTAGGATGTCATTTTACAGTTCACAAAATTCTTTCATATATCGCCTTAAATTACCTCTTTATTTTGCCTTTCAAAAGCCTAACCTTTAAGCCTTCATGAATTGATTCCTTCTACTCGTGAAGTTTAAAATCGTTTCGTTAACTTGTTTGGACTTTTTTTAAAGCAAGACTCTTGAATTTTGACATAAAATATCTTCTTTATATTTTAGTGTTTTTTTGTTTATGCTTCATTTTGTTCTGTTTTCCCAGTCTCTAAGGAAACCTCATTGCTCTTCACAACGTAAATTCATATTGATCTCTGAGTTAGTCAAGGGAATCGTTTAGTCGGTCTAGAAGGGAAGTATACAATAGCGCATGCCAATGTGATTATGTATTGCAATATTAAGATCATATAAAGGGCTTCCCTGGTGGCGCAGTGGTTAAGAATCTGCCTGCCAATGCAGGAGACACGGGTTCGAGCCCTCATCCAGGAAGATCCCACATGCCGCGGAGCAGCTAAGCCTGTGTGCCACAAGTACTGAGCCTGCGCTCTAGAGCCCGTGTGCCACATGTACTGAGCCTGCGTGACACACCTACTGAAGCCCGCGCACCTGGAGCCCGTGCTCCTCAACAAGAGAAGCCACTGCAATGAGAAGCCCACGCACCGCAACAAGGAGTAGCCCCCGCTCGCCGCAACTAGAGAAAAGCCCACACACAGCAACAAAGACCCAATGCAGCTAAAAATAAATAAATAAATAAATAAATAAATAAATTTATTTTTAAAAAAAGATCATGTAAATATGAAGTGGGAAAGTCAGTTTAAGAAAGGTGCCAAGCTATCCTGCTCTAAGAGAAAGCAAACACCAACTTTAGCTTCATTGTTGAAAGGGATTTTAATACTGAAAGCCTCGTTAGAATCTGAGGTTATTCATTTGCCACAACAGAATCCCATCCAATGAAATTTTAAAATGGGATGTGGTGCCGAAGGATGCCCTGCGAGCCCTGATGCTGGGTGTCCCAAACGTGTTTCAAGGGACTTACCATCAAAAAATAAAAGACTTTTGTTAAAGGAATGAAGAGAGAGGAATTAAAGGCAAATTTGATAGGAGTGATTTAGGGTAGGTTAGACTGTATCTTCCTCTGCGGGTCAGCACTGTGATACAGGGATTAAAATGATGTTTTTCTCAAATTCAACCATTTAAAAAATATTGGCACTCTAATTTGAAATTACTCTTTAAAAGTAGAAAATTCACTTGGCATTTATTATGAAATAATACTTCTCTAAATGTGCTTCCAACTGGATTTTTTTTCAAGTCCCTAGCTGTTTTAAGCCCTCATAAAAAGAAGTTATCTGATTACTTGAAAGTGCCATCTTTCATTCTGAATTCTAATCTTCCTGTTGAGGCTATTTTTAAATGGCTTAGGTCTTCTTTTCTTCCTCCTAGGATCTTAGGGTTAGGAATTCTAAGGAATCCAAAACATTATGGAGTTAATTGTTCTCGTCTGGCAGGTTATAATTAAATACTTATAGGCAAGAGAAAATGGAAGAAAAACATATCCCCAGTCCTAATGTTAAATAACATATTGGAATGTTTTATTTCAATTCAGATAACTTCATTTACTCCTTAAGTGGTAAAATTAAAATCAATATAGGTTATGTTTCAGGCAACTTACAGGGAATTACTATAGACAGAAAGAATTTAAATGCTGTAAATATAATAGACGTATTTTGAAAAATGGTTCCCATTTTCAAATTAAACAAGGTATACTGATCAATGCTTCTTCCTGACATTCTTGACAGAAAAAAATTCTGTGTAAGGTGAAGTCATGGGTGGACACTACTTTTGAGATACTTGTAGGTTAATTGGCTATGAATCTTTCTTTGTTGGTGTGGCAGACAGAATCTAAGATGGCCCCATGGATGAGCCCTGCCTCCTGATGTTCATAACTTTGTGTATTTCCTTCTCTTTTAATATGGGTGGGACCTGTGACTTGCTTCTAACCAACAGAATATGGCAAAGGTGATGGAATATCACTTCCATGATTATGATTGTGTTACCTAAGATTATACATTCCATCCATCTTGCCAAAGGAGTCCCTCTCCTTTGATCATTTTTTGAAGCAAGTTGCCATGTTGAGGGGGCACATGTGGCAAGGAACTGAGGATGACCTCTAGCCAACTGCCAGCAAGGAACTGAGGCCCTTGGTCCAACAATCACCAAAAGGAATTTAATCCTGCCAAAAACCACAGGAAATGGATCCTTCCCAACTGAGCTTTCAGATGAGACCTCAGCCCTGGGCAACACTTGATTGTGGTCTCATCAGAGAACTTGAAAAAGATGACCAAGTTAAATCATACTCATCTGTCTGCTTCATAGAAAGTGTGGGATAATAAATGTGTGTTGTTTTAAGCTGCTAAGTTTATGGTAATTTGTTATGCAGCACTACATAACTAAAGAAGCTAGCTTCTGTGATAGGACAGAGTAATGATCCCCTAAAGACGTCCACATCCTAATCCCCAGAGCCTGTAACTTTGCAGGTGTGATTCAGTTAAGGATGGAGCAATTTTCCTGGATTATCCGGGTGGACCCAATGTAATCACAAGGGCCCATATAGGTGAAAGAGGAAGGCAGGAGAGTCAGGGAGAAATTTGAAGATGCTACTTTGCCTGGGTTTTGAAGATGGAGGAAGGGGCCATGAACCAAGGAATACAGGAAGTCTTCAGAATCTGGAAAGGGTTCCAGAATGAATGCAGCCCTATTGACACCTTGATTTTATAGCCTAGAGAGGCCCGTTTCAGACTTTTGACCACCAGACTTGTAAGATAACAAATCTGTGCTGTTTTAAGCCACTAAGTTGTGGCAATTTATTACAGCAACAGTAGGAAGCTAATGCACTCTATGCTTATTTTGTGAGCATCTAAGATGAATAATGAGTCCTCCTCCAGGGGCTTGTCTGCTCCTAACAGACTGCACTGGAGCTGTGAATATTTTCTTCTTTTTCCAGAAATGAACAAATAAATACAGTGCCATTGAGCATTGCTCTAGGGAAAATGAGCATTTTTTCCACAGCCTTGTGGGCACATCCATCCTACCACCTCATACCCCTCATTCTTGCATTTACCTTTTTACTGTTTCTTCTTCAGGTTCTAAGCACGGACTGTCTTAGTCAAGGATTGTTTGGACTCAAATAATGTGATCTATTCAAGTCAGTTTAAGTAAAGAGAAATTGGGGATAAGTGTAGCAAGTAGGTCTCAGAGGAAGGAATCGTAAAGCAACTGTTCTTTTCCCCCATTGCCCATTCAGAAGAGCTCTCCAGGGCCAGGTCTTCATTAAAATCTCAGGCAGGTCTGCAAATGTATTGAGCAGTTTCAGAAAATTTCTCCAATCACTTGGACACTTGTAATCACAACAACCTGTAATCTGTAATTAAAATGTTCAATTGTCATGTAATAGTCAAAACTGCCAACTCCACAGAATTTCTCCCTTGCCCCTATTTCCGGCCTGGGAAGCCTGCACTGGGTTAAGGGGCATTCCCCAACATTCTTGTCTAGCCTTGGCTCCTTCCACATTGAAATGAGGCCAGGACAGTGAGGTAAAAAGCAGGAAAGTTCTCACTCGATTGGCACCAAGGTAATCCGACATTGGTTTCCTCTGTCCATGGAAGATCATGTAGGTTGACTTGTGGACACATTTGTAGATTTCTGGAAGACTTCTCTTTTGAGTTGTTCCAACTGCAGTTCCCTTGAGTCAGATGGTACCCAACGGCTGGCTATGTCCAGCACTGCTTAGCTTCTATATCTTTCTACTAAGGCCCTCCTGCCCCTGGAAGAAGCTCAGTTGAGCAATGCCTTCATTAAATGACCCCAGGGCACCATTTCTACCGTGTCGTCCAGATATCGTCCACAGGAATTGCACACTTAAGGCCTGTCTCAGTGGAAGGGTAATAATTTTGCAAATATAGCCTCTGCTCTTTGGGCATGTGCTGCTTCCACAGGCCTCTCCCTGTTACCATTTTTTAAAATTAAGTCATGATTAAGACCCCAAGATGAATAAGAGTCCCAAACTGTGGTTTTTAATACCCCCTTTGAAAGTATGTAGCACCCTGTTTTGGCATGTAGGGGTGATTGGCATGAGGCCTCAGTCATCGTAGCGCCCTGTAACATATGAACACTTGTAGCTTCTATCTTTCTTTCCCTCTAGGATTGGAATCCTAAGGGACCCAAAGCATTGTGGCTTTAATTCTTCTTGTCTGGCAAGTAATAATTAAGTACTTGTATGAGAGAAAAGAGAGATAAAAGCCCATTCCCAGGACTGATGATAGATATAATACTGAGATATTTTACATTAGCTGTTTTACTGATGTAAAATGGTGCGCAAACAGCCCTCAGGAATGGTGGGAACCAGGCCTGCTCAGGGGACCCCTGGCATCTGTAACCTTTACTCTTTCTTATTCAGTCATGAATGTGACTCGGCTCCCAACTCTCTTTGTCTGTGTCTCTTAGTTCTGTTTCTGGAGAGGGGACATCTGATGGCCTCATTCCAGCACTCGGGTCCAATCAGCTGTGCCCTGACGATGAGTTCTGGGCCCATTGCCTGCTGCTGAGGGCTCTGGGGGCAGCCTTGGGTAGAGCAGGCCGGGCAGGACAAACAGGCCCACACCGCGGCTGCCACACTCTGATTCCTCCTGCCGCATCATTCCACGACACTCCATCCCTACATTCACACGCCCACCCTCCTAGAGCTGGACGCCCACCTTGCCTCCACTGCTTCACTTCCATGCCTTCCACAGCGGGGAACATCTTCATCCGCATTCCCTTAAAGGCTAGTGGCAGAATTTCTTTGTGATGTAAACCAGAGCGGAATGGCCGGGTCATAGTGCTCGTGGCGCGGAAGTTTGCCTAGGGGTGCCAGATTGCTCCCCAGAACTGCTACGCGGGGCTCCATGGCCACCAGCAAAGCAAGAGCATTCATCCCATCCGCTGGGAATTCTCATTTGATTACACTGTCGCGCTATTAGTGCTTCTCATGGGAACACTGTCTGCCACTCCAATTATTGGGGCTTTCCGCCAGCCCTTGGCAACTAAGAATTGAGGGGATCAGACGGGCCCTCCCCACCATCACCATCAGTTCTGATTCAATTCTTCCTCCAGCTCTTGAATTCTAGTCCTCTTTCTCCTCTCCATTGATTTCTCTTCTTCGCTGCCCTGACTCCTTCGGTCAGGGGCCACCCCTACCGCCGCTGGGGCAAGTCACATGGTCCTCCCCAGGCAAGGGGCTTATAGTAAGGGGCTGAAGAGCACTTAATGCTAGAAATGCAATTTGTCGTGGCTTCTCCAAGAGAACAGCACTGCCACAGATCCCCTTCGCTTTAGTCATTTGGGCAGGAAATCACAAAAGCAGGTAATTAATTACCTCCTAAAGTAAAAAAAGTCAGCTCCACCTCAACGAAATGGCAAGTGACCTTTCTCCTACTCAGGATAAAAAAGGAACAAAGGAAGGAAGGAAGAAAAACTATTATAACCCATAATATGATTTTTCCCCAAGGGTTCGAGTTATTTGAAAGGTTTGGGTTACTTGGGGGAAATTAAATAAACCATTAGATTACACTGTTCTGCTTTTGGCCACACAGTGTTCCCTATGGTGAACAGTATTTCCCAATGAGCGCGCATCTGAAATGTTTATCGGCCCAAGGTCGTAGGCATTGTTACTGCAGCCTTAGAAAGCCACATGGTATGGGAAGTCACATTTGCTGGGATACTGTTTTTACATAAGAAACCTACAGTGACATTTTTCTTTCATGATGCTAAGAAGATACTGACGTTCAATGAATTGATAGAATTTTTAAAAATCTATCCCCTTCCAGAAAATTACACAGACATTTTAAGCGGCTAAAGGAAAATCGGAAGGGGAGAATCAATTTTGAGAGACCGAGTTGATGCTTTTAAAATCCAATCTTCCCTCAGCGAGTTTTATTTTAGGGCTCTGCTGTTTGGTGTCGCAGATAATATCACCCAATATAAACCGAATAGGAAGCTTTCCACTGGCTGAACATTTGATTCCAGTTTTCTCTGTGGTCTGAAAGCCCACTTGTGAGCCTTTTGATTCTCTGCCCTGGGAGCCCAAGGAACATTCGCCAACATCACACATTTTGTTTTAAAAGAGCACCGTCACCGCTAGAGTCCAGGCTTTGTGCATATCATAAATATTTTTTTTCTCTCTCTTACAGAAGCTGCAAAGAATCGATACTCCTCACTGTCATTCAGCCTTACCCTGTAAGTGTCCTGTGAGTAAAAGTGCCTGTGTGTGATCTCAGATTTCCAGTCTCCTCCTCCCACTCCACTCCAGTGACTAACAGCAGAGAGAAATAACATGCATTCACAGTACCAGTTCCAAGATCTTGGTTATTTGTATTTTTGTACTCCAAGATAGCAAATCCTTCATTGGAGAGAAAAGAAAGTGATGCGTTTCCTAAGTAACTTGAAAATCAGCTTTTCAGTGCCTCTCACATCTAGAAATGACACAAAACTCAAGAATTTCCTTGTGATTCTTAAGTTTCCAGCTTAAGCATCACAAGTCTAAAGGGAATATCTAATTGTAGGAAGTTGAAGCATGATTGTTTCTCTTACCCCCATCTAAATGATTTGGTGGAGACATTGGACATTTCAGCGGCCTTGTCAGGAAGGCGGGGAGTGATTAAAATCGTACTGCTTTCAGTTCCCATGATTTTTTTAAAAACAACTTTATCATGGTGTAATTCGCATATTGTAAAATTCACCCATTTCAAGTGTACAAGTCCATGATCTTTATAAAGTCTACTGAGGTACGCAACCATCACCACCATCCAGTTTGAGAACACGTCCATCACCCCAACTGGATTCCTCATTCCCATTTACAATGAATCCCTTTTCCTACCCTCAGTCCCAAGCAGCCACTAATTTACTATTTATTTATTTCTATAGATTTGCCATTGCTTGTGAATTTCATACATGGTCAGTGAACTAAAAAATAGCGAGGCAAATTCCTTCAGATTTTTCCCCAAACATTTACTGTCAATATCTTGTGTGGCCTTCACATGGAGCGGCAGAGATTCCAACCTACTTATGCTTTTATTTTCTTCCCCATAGAGATTTCTACATCAATTCAGAGGTTCTGGCATTTGCCAGTCTCCATCTTCTGACCAAACTCTTCATCTCCCCTGTCCTGGAATTTTCCTTCTAAGCGCTATGGGCTAGTCATTTTAGGCAGGAAAAAAATATGTATTCAAGCTTGTGATAAGATCACAAATTGAACTAACCAAGACCACAAGTTATGCCATGTAGGGTCATTACTACATATATTAAAAGCACAGTTTAATATTGAATGTTACTTTTAGTCCCAACTCTTTGACACAGCTTCACACACACACACACACACGTTTGGATTTGAAATCTAAGGAGACAGCAGGAGGTTAAAGAACCAAGACTTGCGATCTAGTTCCCAGCAGTATAAAAGGCGACTCCCACACCTGCTCTGGACCCCGGTTTCCTCATCTGTGTAAGGAGGAGGTCAGGTGGCATCCCGTCCAAGGGCCTTCCTGCTTCACCACCTCGTGACCTGGCGATTCTTTCCATATGAAGTACAGCTCATCTGTTTTTAGATTGTTTCATTTAACCCAGTTGTCACTCACACCTACTTCAAATCTATCCACACTTCTTCATTTCTTTGCAATGAACAAATGCATTTGGGTAAAGCCAATGTGAGTGTCTAACAAACGCAAGTGATGGACCAACTATAAATTCCTGGCGGAACTACAAGCTTTCATTGTCTTTCCTGAATTCTCTCTTCCTACTTTATAACCTATTAGTAATGCAAGATCAGAACCATTTTACTCCAAACCAGGTTATTTTTCCAACATGGGGTCGCATGTTACCCCCAAACAGTAAATTTAGAGGAGTTTTGCATTTAAGTTAAGGGTTTTGTCTTGTTGCTTTGCTTGCTTTTTTTGCCATTTGAGTCTGCATGACTTGTTATTCATATGAATACTCATTACTATCCGTGAATCATGGAACTTCCCTTTAACAGATAACCTGGAATCTTCTAGGAGTTCAGCTGGCTCCTGCTGTTGGGCTATATTGAAAGTCAACATTCAGGAGTGTTGCTTGTTCTTATGGCCAACGGTTGCACCTCTGTTCCCCAGAGTCACTCTCTCCCGACCAGTCATCGTAGATGAATTCTCAACTTTGACCAGCCCTCCTTCCTGAAATGCCCATCACGTACTCCACCCGCCACCTCCTCGGCTCACCAAATCCTTCTCACCTTTCAAGTCTCAGCACAAATTCTAAATGCTACCCCAGAGTTTCTCAACATCAGCACTGTTGGGTTTGGTGACAACCAAAATGTCTCCAGACATTCTCAAATGTTCCCTGGGGACCAAAATCACCCCCACTTGGGAACCAGTGTCCCACACCTAAAGTCTTCCCTTCTTGATCCAGTCCAAAGTGACTTTTTCCTCCTCTGAATTATAAGAGTTGAAACCCCAAAGTTACTTAAATAGATACATTAAATGGAGAGAGGGGTGCACATGGGAAAGGAGACTGTGAAGTTTTACTTATATTTTTGTGTTTGGATTTTCCTACAAGCAAATGGCTTTTTTTTAAAGGTTTTATGTATTTGCTGAACATTCTCTTGGCAACCAGAATTGACATACAGAAACAGAGGACCCACCAGACCAAAAGAAAGTCTATAAATTCTACTTTTATTACAGACAATAGCATTCAGCATTTTAATTTCTTTGCAACTTACTGGTCAGCATTTTTTTATGTTGTATTTCTTCTGCATAATAAGATCTGGTCCAGACAGAGAGCCGATGTTTACACCTTTTTGCCATACTCCACGTGTCCCCGGGGCACCCCAACATGACCCAGCCACAGAAATCAATCTCCAGTGAGGCCCAGGTCAAGGGAGCTTGGGAGAAAAGTCTTAGGATTCCCAAAATTCTTTGATAAGAAATAATTCTTAACAGGTTTTTGCCTTCTTATTTTAAGTATTATGGAGGACTCTCTCTCCACCATTTTTACTTTATTTCTTAGAGAAAAATTGTGGAAGTGCAGAAGGAAATACAGAAGCAGAGAAATATGTGTTGGCAATACTTATCCTCAGAGACAACCAGTGTAAACATTTTGGCCTGTTTCTTTCCAGTCTTTTTGTTCTAATGCCTTGTCAGCAGTTGAGATCATATTACATGTACACTTTTATTCTGCATCTTTTACTTAGTATATCAAGCATTTTCCCATGTCATCAAGGATTCTATATAAGCATTATATACATGGCTGTAAAACATTACATTGAAGCAAGATTTCCTTAATCAACACCCATCATTAAGCCCACTGTCTCTAATGTGTTTCTATTATAAATAATTCTGCAAAGAACATCTTTGTGTGTAAGTCTTTATCTGTATTTAATAGCTTTTCCTCAGGATTGAGTTTTAGAAGAGGAATTTTTGGGTTACTCCTGGATTTTATTTGTTTTTTTCTGACATACCATCTTCTTCCCTTATACTGTTACCATTTTTATTCCAGATCTTTCTTGGCCAGCTGCTCCCCTCTTTCCTTTCCATAGTTCCCAAGTCTAAAACTTTCAGAGCTTTCCAGTCCAACATTACCTGAGACAGAGAGTATTTAAAGAGTCTCTGTAACCTCTCCTCATACAACCCCAAGTCAGTGGGACTTGGGCTAAGTCACTCTCAGTTCTGGCATCCCTGAGCTACCATGATTCACCTTCCCTCAGGTTTCTTCTAGGCCAAAGAATTGAGAGACCTGCTTGCCTGCCTCTCACTTCCTGTCTACCTTCCACTGTGTTCCACATACCTGAGGGAGGCTACACACCTCCTCATGGAAGCTCCAGCACAGTAGATATTATCAGAACCCAGAACATATCCCCTTGGCATGTGTCATGCTGAGCATGCCGGCCCAATTTCCAACTGAGAGCACCAGTGATTCTTTGCCTGTGGGTTTTTTCTGGCCACAGGGCCATGCTCATGGAGCAGGCCAGAAGTGCTCTTTGAGCACTCCACTAGGAATTCTCACTCTCAGAAGAGCAGCCACTTCATCACTGATTGACAGGAGCTGGTGGATAAATACCCCAGCTCCCTCTCTCCTCAGTCAGTGTAACCCTGAGGCATACGGCCTGCCTTGTTTCCCAGACATTCCCAGCAGGGTTAAACGCCAGTTGCTCACAGTGGTGCCTGACTTAACAATGAATGCTTCGTTGGCTTCCTCACCCTCCCTGTCTCCCTTCCCCTGCTCACCTACCCGTGCTCCCTGGGAGCATCTCCCAAATCAGCTACCTGCTTGTGAATCCTGCTCTTAGGGTCTGCTTTGGGGGAAGTCCAAACTAACTCATCCGGTGATAACTGTTGGCTAGTTAGTCCTCACTAAGTATGTACTCAGTGCCTACTATATAAGTGTCCTTTAGAGCTACAGGGATGGCAAATTCAAGACCTTACACTTCAGCTTCAGAAATTTATCTTTTTTTTTTTTAACATCTTTATTAGAGTGTAATTGCTTTACAATGGTGTGTTAGTTTCTGCTTTATAACAAAGTGAATCAATTATACATATACATATGTCCCCATATCTCTTCCCTCTTGCATCTCCCTCCCTCCCACCCTCCATATCCGACCCCTCTAGGTGGTCACAAAGCACCCAGCTGATCTCCCTGTGCTATGCGGCTGCTTCCCACTAGCTATCTGTTTTACGTTTGGTAGTGTATATATGTCCATGCCACTCTCTCACTTTGTCCCAGCTTACCCTTCCCCCTCCCCATATCCTCAAGTCCGTTCTCTAGTAGGTCTGCATCTTTATTCCCGTCTTGCCCCTAGGTTCTTCATGACCTTTTTTTTTTTAAGATTCCATATATATGTGTTAGCATATGGTATTTGTTTTTCTCTTTCTGACTTACTTCATTCTGTATGACAGACTCTAGGTCCATCCACCTCACTACAAATAACTCAGTTTCGTTTCTTTTTATGGCTGAGTAATATTCCATTGTATATATGTGCCACATCTTCTTTATCCATTCATCTGTGGATGGATACTTAGGTTGCCTCCATGTCCTGGCTATTGTAAATAGAGCTGCAATGAACATTTTGGTACATGACTCTTTTTAAATTATGGTTTTCTCAGGGTATATGCCCAGTAATGGGATTGCTGGGTCGTATGGTAGCATATACCCTGAGAAATTTATCTTATGTATGTAGTTTTGTTTCAAACTAAGTTCTAATGACTCCTAAGAGCATCAGGAGCATGTCAGCCATCTATCGTGGCCATCTTAGCAACAGCGAATTTGGAAAGAGGTGCAGGGGTTGATTAGAGGCCTTTTAATCTTAAAATTAATTAACAGCCGGAAAATCTGATTATTCGAAATAGCCATTATTTGTCATTTCCACCACAGGATATGAAGTGCTTGTGATCAGCACCTATTGGTCGGCAGGTTGCCAGGAATTAATTTATCAGGTTTTTGGGTGGTACACATTGTATATTTTTTAGCCACAAAGAGAGATCTGAGTCAAAACTGCAGTCGTGACTGGTTTGCATACCCCATGTACCAGAGGTAACTCCAGCCAGTGGAAGAAGCCATTACTTTACTGATTCTAGTTCAGTAACCTTCAGACTTGTAGAGCTAATGTTTTTATCACCACAAAGTAATTTTTAAAATGTATATCCATTATATGAAATAGTCACAAATCCAGAACAAGAAAAATGCAACTTGTATGGATTCTTAGACTCTTATCCCAGGTCTGTTGACTTCAAAATATGTATAAAATAATATTTACTTAACTACCTTGGCTATCTAGTTTTCTTTCTGGTTTTCCTAGATTACCAGGTTTGTCATTAGGGCATGGGAAATAAATTCAGGAATGAGGCTCCAAGAAATGGGCATGCAATAGCTATAGACAGAAGAGACAAGCATCCCCGGCTTGACCAGTTCTGCTCTATGGGACCACTTTAGGGGCAAATAACCCTATGTACTTCCATAGGAACATCACTGCATTCTAAGATTATACATCAAATGAGATGCATAGAAACTACATTCTGTTAAATATACTTTTTATTGAGGCAAGGAATTATGTAACATTTTAGAAAAATAAGGTAAAATATCACATTTAAAAATTCAGATGCATAGAGGAATAAACCTCAGTATCTGGCACACTGAACACATGTGAAATACATCATTCCCAAACAATGCTGGGGAAGTGGGGTGTTACTGCATTCAAATATCTCATCTAATTAGCAGTGTCTGTTCTGGGTAGCTTTATTACAGCCGCTTCACTTGAGCTAAACGCATTGTGCCAACGTAAATATCCCCTGCTTAAAATCATTACGGGAGAATAATGTTTTCCCTTCAGCTAAAAAATGGCATATCAAAAGCAAATGAACTCCCTACTGTATGATTTGTTCATTCATCATGACTAAGCTTGGCCTGTAATTACGGTACCGAAGAGAACATCCCTGTCCCATGACTTCGGCTTTGCAGTAGGACTTTTAAAAGTCACGTTGAGCATGTTCAAAGCTACTCTTTTGAGAAGCCGTTCAGAGTTTTTCTGGTTTTTTGTTTCATTTTGTTTTTAAAGGGCAGCCGTTCTCTTAAAACATCTTGCATAAGTGGAAGAATTGAAGCTCTGGAGGCCAAAGCATCCATCTATGCCGCCCTTAAGACCCAGGGGAACTTTTGAAATAACAGGATTTTCTGAGCATTAAGGCAGAACTCCACCCAGGAATACACATCCACATGTTTTATCATCTGTTTTTCCAACAATGATTGTTTTATTATAACAACATACACATAACGTAAATCTACCATTTTAACCATTTTTAAGTGTACAGTTCTGTGGCATTAAGTACATTCAGAATCTTATGCAACCATTGCCACTATCAAGTTCCAGAACATTTTCATCACCCCAAAAGGAAACCCCATACCCATTAAACAGTCACTCCTCATTCTCCCCACCGCCCTCCCCAGCCCCGGGCAACCACTAATCTGCTTTCTGTCTCTATTCCATAGAGACAGAATTTTCCTATTCTGGACGTTTCATATAAGTGGAATCGACTCATACAATGTGTGGCCTTTTGTGTCTGGTTTCTTTCACTTATCATGATGTTTTCGAGGTTAATCCATGTTGTAGCATGTATCAGAACTTCATTCCTTTTGTGGCTGAATAGTATTCCATCGTACGGCTAGACCACATTTAACTTATCCGTTCCATCGTATTGTTTTTAAACTGATCTCAAGTATACTTGTATTTGACAAAGATGGGAATCCTTTTATTTTTTTCATTTTACTTGAAATTCAAAGTATGGGACACCCTAACTGGCTTCTGTGCTTTGAGATTAATGCAGTACACAGGAGGTTGAACCTCTGTGTTGATTCTAGAGTCAATTACCAGAATTCTTTACACAACAGCCTCAATCTCTTAGAACTGTATACATTGAAAAACGTTAGGTTGAACCATGTGCCGTTTCCAATATTTGGCCATTTTAATCTATAAAATTGCAGTTGTATGATTCAAGCTAAATATTTACCGCTATATTAGGTTCAGTAGAGAATGCAGTTCTTTCTCAGAATAAACAGATGGTGCCTGCAACATGGTAGGGAGCTCACCTACCACGTGAGTTCCCTTCCCCTCGGGCTTTGTTAAAACTATGCAATGAGGCTGATTCTCAGATGAAGGCAGTTGACCAAGATCACAGCCTGTAAGCAGGTTTTATCATTGTCCTTTCCATTTCTGAGGGAGACCAGCTGAATCCCTCAGCCCCTCTTTCCAATGAAAGACACTACAGAGGGCCTCTAAGATGAGGCAGAAGATGAAGTCGACCTTCTTTTTTCTTTTTGATATTATTTCTTATTTATTTATTTATTTTATTGAAGTATAGTCGATTTACAATGTTGTGTTAATTACTGCTGTACAGCAAAGTGATTCAGTTGAGTTTCACTTCTAAGTCAAGGTCTCCTCTCTACCTTTCACTTCTAAGTAAGGTCATAGGATCACAGGTTACCAGTAAGAGGCTGAAACTCAAGTTTTGGGCTCATAAAGCGTGGGAGCTTTGGCACGTGTGCGTGTGTGTACCCTTACCTGCTCACGTGCCCATATACCGTTAATGTGAATAACAGTAGGATTATCAATCATTTTAGAACTATCAGTGGCTCTTCTCCACCTTGTTAAAATACATAACTAATGAGCAACTTGTCATAAACCCAACATGAGATTTGGCTACCACCTCACCTTCTACATGGTACTCAAAGCTCTGTGTTGAAAGCAGGATTTATGTACTTCCACCACTGTCATTTTAAAAGGTCCTTGGAAATGTGCTCAGTAAGAACATGGAACATGCTGTTTATAGTTCTGGTCTGGTGGCTAAATCAAACTTACTGCTCGATGAACATAACAGGGTTTCAACTGCATCCATAATTTGTATTTAGTCCTTGAATTGGGCATGCACCAAACACTTTTTAGCAAAAATGTTAAATATCTGGGAGGATAAGGATGGAAAACAATTCTTACAAGGTTGGCCTTACATTACCAATAATCAGATCAAATGTTTTCTTATTTTCTAGTCTCCCAAATCAGCATTTATTAGTGCTGCAAAAAAGGCAAGGTTAAAGTCCAATCCAGTCAAAGTGCGATTCTCCGAGGAGGTCATCATCAACGGCCAAGTGTCGGTGAGTTGACAGACACCCGCTGGTGACTCAAAGAGAGGCCTTGAGGTAGGGACTTTGCACTAAGCAGAGCCAGTCGCCCCGCTGGAATGATCAGTTCAGAACTGGTTGTTGGATTTCACAGGGGTGTCGAATCTCAGGATTGTAGACGGCTTGAGAGATCGCCAGGCTGTGCCAGCTCTATTCCTTCTTACAAACCCAGAATACATAGTAGTCCGGTATTTCCTTGAATGCTTCCAGAGTTAGAGACTTCACTACTTTACAGAGGAGTTGGTTTGATTTGAGATCACCTGACATTGCCTTATGTTGAGTAGAATATGCCTCTTGGAAACTTTCACCTATTTCTCCCCATTCTGCCAACTACGCATTCTTCCATATGACAGCCCATTCTATATTTTGAGAAGGGTTTCCCCTGAGGTTTTCCTTATCCAAAATAAAATGTCTCTGTTCTTTCAACTAATCAAAATGGAAAGAAGTTAAAATGATGGGAAAAGTTGCCTATATGCAACCAGGAGTGAAGAAATACTCCCCAGACCTCCCTCCATAGGTCTTGATAGGAATCATGTTTACTCAGGCACATAATTGATCTTCAAAATGAATGATGCAAACATTGATAGGATGCTTATTTTCAATTTTTTCCCCAAAAATATAGCCTAGTATTTTTAGTTTTTAGAAAGCTACCGTCCAGGGTGCTCATATTTTTTGGACCTTTGAAATGCCGCCTTTTGTTGTCGAGGTTTTGTTGTTTAAATAAGCTCAAAGAGATAAAAATCTCATCCATGATATACTTGCTATGGGCCACAGACTCTTCCGTGAGGGTGGTCCTGGATTTGAATTTGAAGATAGAGGCCTGCATATCCTGGGCAAGGCACTCATGGTGCCAAGTGTCTTCTGGCCAAAACTTGCTGACCTGCGTCTGCCCCACTCGGAATCCAGGGGCTTAACTGGCCAATCTATCAAACTGTTGTGGTGTTTGTGGGATGGGGCCTCAGGCTGTCACTGTGCTGCCCCATGTACATTTTAGCTGTGGCCTTGTCCTCCCAGTGGCCATCTCCCACCCCATCCCCTCTGCCCCCTTTCACACCACGGTCTGTTCTGTTCCTCTCGGTGAATCCCCAGCACTCTGGATGCAGAGTTACCATAATTATCATTTCATAGCAAGACTGTCCCAGTTTAAGGCTGTTCGTTCCAGTCCCAGAGGAATGACTGTGACACAGAGGGTCGTGGGAAACTTACCTCATCTTTTCTCAAGCTTCTGAGCATGAGATTGGGCAATCAGTTTATGCATCTTTAGAGAGAATATGATTCCAGGAGCTGCTGTGGCAGCTTCCCTTTGTCCCTGAATAAAAAGCAGCTGGTGTGTGGGGACAGCTCTGGGGGTCGATCATCTCCTGCAGCCTCCGTGGCCTCACCACAGGCCTGAGCGTGGCAGGGACATTCGGTCTGCTGTCTGCCCCTCAGCCTTTGTGACCGGCTTCCTTTCCAGTCTCCTCTTGCTTTTCTGAGTCATTGTGTGGCCTTCCTTCTGGACTTGGAGCCACTCTTACTCAGTGAATTGGGCAGCAGGAAAGTCGTGTGTGAAGCCCTCAGGAGTAGAGAGGAGGGGAGGGGAGTCAGAGAAAGAAACAGGAAGTGAAAGGCATGAGCCTGTCACGGACATACTTAGGGACTGAATTCTCATGGACCAACTGTAGGACGTTAGCAAATCTCTGGCCATCTCGTCTCAGTTTCCTCATCTGTAAAACAAGGGACTTACGCTTTCATGATTGCTGACTTCCCCTCCACTCCTGTGACTTCATGACCAACCACGTGTTCGTGGAACTCACCCAACTTGCCTTCCTGCTCCCCCTTTCATCTCTCCCTACTTCCAGTTAAAGAGAAAATTCAAAGGAATGTGTGTCTTTTGTTTACTTTTGGTTGCGCTTCAAGCATCTCTTTTTGACTTATTTTTAAGTTATGTGTTTGTTACAGACAGTGTTTTATTCTTTTAACACGCTAACCCGTTCCTCATATATCCCCTTGGAGTTTGAGGAACATCTCTAAATGGGTTAAAAATCATTTCACAAAATTACTTTAAACCTGAAGCTTGTTAATGCTTGTGATTCGTCGTCATGACCCCTGCCGACAGGCATCATGTGAGACATCATCATTGCTGGTCCTCTTTCTGTTTAAGACACGCTGCTCTGCTAAAGTCTGGCCTTGTGGTCCCAAACATTGTGGTCTAATTACAAAGGTATTATTTCTGTCATTGCGTTTTCCAGTGGGAAACCTTGATTTAAATTTAAAAAAAAAAAACTCATCTGATCAATCTTCTGACGGGAAAAGGTCTTTTAGTTGATTCAGCTGAGTTATTTGTAGCTAGAAGAGAAGAATTCTGCTGTGAACAGCTGAACTCAGATATCACCAAAGGGATACTTTGGTTGGCCTTAGGGAGTTTGATTTTTTATTTTTTTATGCTATGATTAGAATAAATTGCAGATATATGCTGCTTCTGCAAAGGGCAGAATCCTAATTCAACTGACTTACACCCCCTCTTCTTTTTTTTTTTTTTTTTTTTTTGTTAAATAGGAAACTGTTAAGGATAATTCACTTCTTTTTATGCCAAATGTCCTGAAAGTCTATCTGGAAAATGGGCAGACCAAATCGTTTCGCTTTGACTGCACCACCTCCATAAAGGTAAGAGGACCCGCTGAACTGTGTACCTGGACACTGCCAGGTACGGCGTGGAAGTCCCACTGTGAGTCTTGTGCGGCTATACCTTCATTCAGAACTATCTGTTTACTTCTGAGATTTTTTTGGTTGTTTCCAAATAAGGTGTGTGAATACTTAAACACAAACCCAAACAAAAAATTTAAACTAACAAGATTCTGCTCTGTGTGTGTGCGTGTGTGTGTGTGTGTGTGTTGCAAAACAATATAATATGCTACCAGTCGTGAGATACTAGGGCTAGTCATTTTAATACAGCTGAAAATTAATTAAAATAGTGTGACTGTCACCAAGAAGGCTTGGCACCCTGCCCAAAGCCAGCATGATTTCTCAGCCATGGCAGCCACGGAGATGATTAAGATGTTAGATGTTAATTGAGTATCTGCTACTTTGGTGTCCAGCAAAAACAAGGGCTAGAATAATGTAAAGATAACATTTACTTTCCATTGCTCTAACCAGTTTCATGGAAATGATTCATAAAAAGGCAGAAATGAGGTGTACTTTTAGGAGGGGGGTGAAAAGGAAGAGTCACAAAGCAATCCTGTTATTTCAGAGCCACAGGTGAGTTCTCACCTGGTATAACAAAGCGTATGGGTTCTTTGCCCCCGTGTTTCCTTCCTGGGGAAGAAAAGTGCATATTCTCTATTTTATTGGACAAAGGTGTGTTCAGAAATTGATTGCGCCCTAATGTTCTATCAGCCTAAAATAGGCTTTCTTCAAATGGCACAATAAAAAGGGTTTTATTGAGGTTAAAAAAAAAAGGGGTACCTAGTGATGATCTGTACAATAATGTATCAAGAGAATATCAACTTTGTATTAAAAAACATCTACCAATAGTCAACCTCTAATTCTCATTTTTTAAAAATTAATCAGCATAGGCCTTATGAGTGGAATTATGTCCGCCAAGGCCAACTCGCTGTGCATTTTTATTGCCATGATACCACAAGCAGCTTGTTCTGAATTGCTTGAAACAGGTAGTGATTTAGCAGGTAATAGAGCAGACAATATTAGATTGATGAGGGAGCATTTAAATCATCCTTAAATCATTCCAGATGAAATATTAACTTCCTTTGTACAAGACTGCTAATTTTAAGTGGTGATGACTGAAAAAGCCCTTTTCCTTTAGTCCTACTCAAAATCAATTTATAGTGAGATGTTACTCCAAGTATTGATCAACTAACTTAGAGGTCGGCACACTTTTCCTGGAAAGGCCTGGAGAGTAAATATTTTAGGCTTTGTGGGCCATTTGCTCTCTGTTGCAACTACTCAACTCAGTTCTTGTCTCATGAAAGCAGCCGGAGACAGGTGGGTTCAGGAGGTCCTTAAGACCACCCTCAGCTTTAATAATTCACTCGAAGCACTCACAGAACGCAGCAAATTGGTATCCTTGCAGTTACAGTTTATTATGGCGAAGGGCTACGGATTAGAATCAACACGGGGAAAAGGCGCTCAGAGCGACGGACAGCAGGCAGAGATCTCCCAGTCATCCCCCCCACCCCCCACCGGGAGTCATGCCGTCAGTGCTTATTTCTCCCAGCACTGATGTGTGACAGTGTACACGGGGTACTGCCAACCAGGGAAGCTCGCCCGAGCCTTGGTGTCCAGAATTTTTATTGGGGGTTGTCCACTTAGACACAGCTGCCCACCTGTGTGGCTGACCTTAGCACCCTGCCCCTCCAGAGGTGAGCTGAGACCACGTGGTCCACGGTCCCCACCATTTATCCCATCGTTAGCGTAGACTATCCAGTGTAGCCCAAGACACCCTGCCCGCCGGCGCCCCCCCCCCCCTCCCCCGCCCCCGACTCAGTGAACAAAGGCATATCAGGCAGGACACTCCAAGGGCTTAGAGGTTACCTCCCAAGAGCCAGGGGCAAAGAGGCAAACCTTTCTTCAGGCAAGACTCATCCTTTACTATACAGATAATATGTAAATGAATGGCCATGGCCAGATTTGAAACGATGGGGCCAGGCTCTAGTTTGAAGACCCCTGACCTAACCCAAAAGAGCTACATTGTTTCAACTCCCTCTGATACTGTGGCTTGTTCTGTGATACCAACTGGTCAGAAAAGCTCCTTGCCATTGGAGCCCTTACCCATCTGAAGATATAGGTAAAGACTTGAATGCATTTCTTAACAGAAATAAATCTAAATTTAAAAGAGAGCCCTGTTGTTAATTCCCTCTGGCCTCTTTATTATAGGAACCCACCCCAGACTAAGTTTGATTTCCCTGAGGATGGCAGATGACAATGAGAAGATGGGGAGCAATGCAAAGAGTTCACATCAAATTAAAGCTATCTTAGCTTGTGCCTAACAGCCTCATTATCACAGTAGATGCAGACTGGGTGGCGTAAAGTGGAAATAGTATAGGTATGAAAGGGATATGACGCTGTTTAATAAAAATTGCCAAAATTCTTGCTTACAGAGTCACAATAGGGAAACACTATTGCTATCACATGCCCTCCCTGGTGATTCAGGAGAATGTTTCATAAAATACGTGTTGCCACACAGAGGCTGGTTTTCTTTTCTCTTTTCTGGGTCTTGAGCAAAAATTATGAAACAGAATCTTTTTATGAAATTCAGTATAGTCACGGAATTTCTGTTGAATGATTTTTTCGGTGGTGGGTAGGTATAGGGATCTTTGTTTTAAAGGAGCCAGAAGAAATTGAAAATGGTCCACGGGGAAGAATCAAAACCCCAGAAAGAGCAATTAGAAAAAAACTTCTACGTATGGCGGGGTTTCTCTCCCTTGACATTGTCGATCCTTTGGACCAGAAAATGCCTTGATGTCGGTAGCACCCCCAGCCCTGTAGTGACAACCAAAAGCGTCTCCAGAAATCGCCAAATGTTGCTCTGTGGGATTTTAGCGTCTGAGTATTAATTATCCTTGAAGAGAGATCATTTCCTAGTTTTCAAGTACATGAAAAAGTAATGGTTGACGATGTTTGTTTACATTGCAGTCCACTCGTGCTTGTGTATAGAACACCTTTCTGGTCATAAATGTTTAATCCTGTGAAGGATTGCTGACAAAGCTTGCTCATTCTACCTTCCCCGGAGACTTAAAATAAAAGCTAATATATGTATATCATCATTGTTGACAAAAATAATCCATAAACAATCAATAATAAGAATAGAAAAGAGTTTTATTTCAGCCAAACTGAGGACTATAGCCTGGAAGCCAGCTTCCCAGATTACTCTGAGAAACTGCTCCAGAAAAACATGGTTTTTGAGCACAGTTTTATATCTTGTCAGAAAAAAAGGACATTAAACAAGTAAGGAATACATTTCTTCAGGATTTCAAAAAAACTAGACCAGCATGTACACAGCAAGTCAATATGACCTTGGCACCTGGGAAGGGAGTCTTATCATCGAAGCAGGACCGGCATTGGTGTCCCAGGAAGGGAGCCATTTAATCTTTATTTTTAACGTGGACATTCTTGACTTCTGGTCAGTGTGCCCTTTTCTTTAATAAGGCAGATGTGCAATGTTTGATAGGCCACAAACAGACTGTTCAAATTAGCATAAAATTCAAGTTAACTTGGGGCTTCCCTGGTGGCACAGTGGGTAAGACTCCGGGCTCCCAATGCAGGGGGCCCGGGTTTCATCCCTGGTCGGGGAACTAGATCCCACATGCGTTGCGCAACTATGAGCCCGTATGCCACAACTAAGACCTGGTGCAGCCAAAAAAGAAAAAAAAATTCAAGTTAACTCATGCATAAGTCAGAATGACTTCCCCATACCTCATTATGTGAAAATTTCTTTTATCAATATGGTGCCCTAACTGTGTGCCAAGCAGTGCTGTAATAAATGCTGTCTGTGTATGAACTCATTTAGTCCTGGTATCTATTCTGAGGCAGGTATTATTATTATCCCCGGTTGACAGGGACACTAAGGTCCCTGGAAGTTAAGTAACCTGCCTTAAGCTACCAGCTAATACAAAGTAGAGCCAGGGCAGAAACCAGACTGTTTCCAGAGCCCACATTCCTCACCGCTACCACGTGCTCTTACAGAGGGGTAGGCGAGGGGTCGGCAAACTTTTTCTGTAAAGGGCCAGATAGCAGATAGAATAATTTAGGCATCACAGGCCACACAGCCTCCATTGCCACCAAGTTCAGGTCTGCGCATGCAGAGCACGAAAGCAGCCAATACATAAACAGATGAGCAAGACCGGGTTCCAATAAAACTTATTTTACAAAAACAGGCGGTGGACTGGATTTGGCATGCAGGCCGAGCCCTGGGGTAGACCACTTTCAGAGGTGGTTTAATTGCCACCCCATTTAGAAGGAGGGGAACTGAGCCGACTACACTGCACAATCTGTTGCTAGGCTCTATAAAGTGATTCGGTTACATATATATTCAGACTCTTTTCCCTTATAGGTTATTACAAAATATTGAGTATAGTTCCCTGTGCTATACAGTAGGTCCTTGTTGGTTATTTTATACATAGTGGTGTGTGTATGTTAATCCCAAACTCTTCATTTATCCCTCCCCTCTTTCCCTTTTGATAACCATAAGTTTGTTTTCTATGTCTGTGGGTCCATTTCTGTTTTGTATATAAGTTCATTTATATATGGAATCTACAAAAGGGCTGCCTTGATTTTGATCGCATCTTGTCTGTTTCCTCTGTAAGGATGTCATCCTAACCCTTCAAGAGAAACTCTCCATCAAAGGCATCGAACACTTCTCCCTCATGCTGGAGCAGAGGATGGAAGGGGCCGGAACGAAGCTGCTCTTGCTGCATGAACAGGAGACCCTAACTCAGGTGTGTGAATTATGCCCCCAGTGCCCGTGCCGCCCCTGGGAGCAGAGGCTGCCCTGCCCGGAGCTCCCCTGTCCTTGAATCCTTTAAATACCTTCCCCGCAGCCCTGGGCAGCCCCACTATAGGAAGCACTGGCATTCACAACGGATTTGACACCTCAAGGTGATGTTTCCCTTTTGTCAATTTTTCATAGACTGTCAGTTGATCTCACAAACAGAATTGTCAAAGACTCAGCAGTGACTCATTGGGGATATGGCTCTGCAGAATTATATTTTATGTTATGGTAGTGACTTGTTCACCTGTTTTGATAGTTGATCTCTAGAAACTATTAAAAAGAAATGCTTTCTGCGATTATTTAAATTAAGCCAAAATCATATTTCGTTCTTTTAAGTTCCGGGTACCTACCTCAGACTGTTTTTGGAAGCCTGAAATCCCTGCCCCATTGTGCCCACTGTAAATATGTGGCCCACCAATGTGTCCCAGCTCCTGGTCACCAAGATGCCACCCCCATCTGTTCTCTGGGGAGACAAGCGGGTTGCTTGGCTGCTGAATTCAGCACAGCGCCCTGACTTTCCTTGTGATTCCACACAAGCAGGGTCTTTGTTGGATGTATAAGGGATTTCAACAAATTCCTCTTATGTAGGAGAGTTCACTGAAGAGGGGACGTTATGGAGGGGGGCGTGAGGGGACACCGGGAGGAGAGGCAGGGAGTCGAGTCACCCCCAGACGGATGGAGTAGCAGAAAGTGTCATCACGCTCAATTGCCTTTTGGTTGTCGCACAGTTAAAAGCTACACTCAGGTGCCACAGATATCCCTGCCTCTCTCAATTTAGTAAAACTGGATGCAATGAATTCGTTACAAAGTTATCATTTGTGTTCATTTATATTCCTCTCTCTAAACTTGACCTTTTATTTTTATCATGTTTAAATCTACCTCTGGATATTTTAAATCACATCTAATTGTTTATTATTTTAACCTGTGCCAAAACACGCTTGGAAACAGATGAGTTGTTTATTCTTTGTTATAGGGGAACAACCCCTGATACACAGAATCCCGCATGTGAACGGTCAGTGTTTGGCTCTGAGTTCCTCCAGAAGCCAACCTTGAGACAAGGATTTGGATGTCAGTGGTTTATTTGGGAGGCGATATCGGGAAATACTGGGAGAGCAATGGGAGGGGAAATGGGAAAATGGGGACGCCAATAAAGAGTGTGTAATCAAGCCAGTTTCCACTGTGGGCACGTGGAGCGCAATCCTGCTGCGGACACAGGGAACCAGCAGAGAACGTGCCTCCGAGGTACCCCACCCGAGGGGCGAGGGGGCTGGGGCTTTGTACGCTAACATCCCGTGCATAGTTGGGGGTGGGCTGCTCCTAAGGACAGCTGCTCCCTGGCTGTGCTGGGTTGCCCTGTGCTGGCAGATGGTCACAGGTGTCTGCAGTAAACAGCCTTCAGCTTGGAGCAGTAAATGCCAGGGGGATGTGGGCAGACAGCCAGTTACTATGAGTCTAATGAAACCACCCACAACTTTTTGATATTTCTATTTCTACTTTCGCCCTGAACTTCTACCTACCACCCAGCCTTTAGGGGAAAGCTTCATGCTGATTTAGCTGGACAGAGGTTCTTTCAAAGTCTCTTCTGATGCTAGGTAACCATAACTTCTCATTCCGGATTGATTTCCAAGTTTTAGACTTCTTTTAAAACATTAGAGGAGGAGTTTCAACCCCCGGCTTTCTCTTCCATCAGGACTTTTGGCGCTGGCCACCCTCCTACTCTCGGGCAGCAAGGTCAAAACTCCTTTTCCCTAAGGGCCAAGAATAAAGCGCAGGTCTTTTTGCTTTACCTCCTCCGTTATCTCCTAATCAGAGCTTAATTTACCCTCCCCTACTGGCCTTTTTAATTAGCGTGCTGGCGAAGCCGACCTGCAATACTTTTCCCAGGAAACCCTGGCTACAGGCTCCTGCTGCAAAGCCTGCCGGGAGTTGTAGTCCCTCGGGTCCAGGCCACGCGTGGGAATGCGTGGGGCTGGGTGAGGCGGGGGGACGGGGGCTGGGTGCGGTAGGACTCATAAAGGGCCGAAAATAAATGTAATGATGCCTTCAAAAAAAAAAAAAATTAGAGGGATTCCCTGGCAGTCCAGTGGTTAGGACTCAGCGCTTTTACTGCAGTGGCCCGGCTTCAATCCCTGGTCAGGGAACCGGGGCGGCTTCACCAAAACAAAACCCAAAAAACAAAACAAAACAAAAAACTTAGAAGGAAACAAAAAGCCTCTAACAGTGCTTCTTCCCTTATCTTTCTAGAAGAGGCTTTGTTTTCTCTTTAATCAGAACTACAAGCAAAGTGCTAAAACTCAAGTATTATCTCTAGAAAACTGATTGTTTAAATATCCCGAAACAAACCAGCTATATGCCTTTGAATTCAACACATATGAAAAATTTGACCCATGAAATATAAGCTTGATAGAATTGGGGAGTAAGTATAAGGAATTTGTCCAATAACAAAAATTATTTTAAAACATTTAACTGTGATGAAAACCCCCAAGGAACTTTTAAGCGACTCTACCTGAATTTCTGGCAGTTTGACACTAAACTTCTGTCTAGAAAGTAACATTGTTGTTACATACTACTTAAAGTTTCCAAGAAATTGTTTTGTTGCTTGTTTTAGAGACTGTAATTCTCCTGGACTGCCATTTCTAATGAGTCTAAAGCACGTTTTTGCATTACATTAATTTATTTCCCAAAACTAGTGTAACCTACTAATGATAAAAATAAACTCAAGGAGGCTTATGGAAAATTCAGGACAGATTCTAACCTGTAATTAAAGGAGCTGGAGACATGATGATCTCTGACTTTCTGACATCAGACAGGACCTTCTGACAAAACACCATTATGTCACTGTGACACTCAACAGCAGCCCTGCCAGCACCCCAGGTCTCTTAGAGCCCCGCATCCTTCTTCCTGGTTTGCTTTACCATCAGCCAGTGATGAGCAGCCCGGATCCCATGGGCTCCTGACTTCACTCAGCTTTGCAATCCTGCCCACAGCCAGAAAGCTGGTTCAGTGTTACTGCTTCTCAGGATGCCCAGTATACCTTTAAACGTGGGATGTGTAGTCCCCTTGAAATTCTTCTATATAACAAAGTTAGCAATGGGAACTCTCAGAATGTGTGTGTGTGCATGCGCACTCGGATAACTCAATAAAGCTATTACTATTTTATTTTGATTATTATTATTATTATTTTTGACTGTACTGCGTGGCTTGTGGGATCTCAGTTCCCTAACCAGGGATTGAACCCGGGCCACAGCAGTGAGAGCCCAGGATCCTAACCACAAGGCCACCAGGCAACTCCCTATTTTGAACTTTTAAATTGCAGTTCACAAACATTTTTATTTTGCCAGGTTTGTCCCCTGCATAAAAGTAGTTACAAGTACATGAAACTGCATGCAAGCGCATTAAAAAGTACATCCAAGTGCACAAAACTACAAGTAGAACAACTGTGTGGGTTCCTGCTGCAGGGTTTTAGTTTCATCGCACTGACCTCTTTAAGGGAAATTGAAGCGCTTTTACCTTCTTTCTTTTTTTAATCTTTTTTTGTTTGTTTTTTTTTTACTTTTTTTCACTTTTTTTCTTTTACCTTCGTTCTTGAAGTCCAGTGTCTTTCATTCATTCAGCTGTGTATGAAGCACCTACCGTTCATTGATCGATTCCTTTTTGTTGCAAAAAGAATTAAGAAACTAAGACCTAGTAGTTGGCACATACCGTGCTGGGGAAAAGGAAAGCAACTCAAAATGATCCATGGTCCTTAACCCTGAAGGACCCGTGGTGTATTCTAAGCCCCTTTGAACAATTTGGACAAATCATGATAGCAGAAGTTTGGGTACTTTGGAAACCTGTGGACTCCAAATTTAGTGAACGGGCCAGAACTTCTGTCCTCCTGCTTTCCAGTTGGATGTCATCCAAGTTGCCACTGTCGTGCTTTCATTGCTACCGTCCTTCTGGAGTCTAATTGAGGAAAAAACCCACAGTAGTGTTACACAGTAATAAACTGTAGTGGCCAGTCTCTGCGCTCCTACCCCCGGGTCCCCTTCTGCGCCCCCTACCCCCAGCCTCGCTTGAGTGTGTGCCTGTCACAACAGCCAGCATCTGCAGATCTTCTTCAGAGGACCGCCCTCAGACTGCTGGTGCCCATCCTGTCCGTACCTGGAAATTCACATCCCCCTGGGACAGCCCGAAACCAGTGACTTACCTGTGATCCCAGAGGCTCCGTGGTGTAAGTTTCCCACCAGAGTCTCCCTCAGGACAGCCTGTAGCCACCCCTGCTGGGCTGACCTGAGCAGGTTCCTCTCCTGTCTGACCTGCTTCGCTCCCTCACTGACCTCTCCTGGGAGCAGTTCCTTATTGAAGTCCCTCATTTCCGGGACTGCTTTGGGGGAACGTGACCTGGGTCACAGGTATGTGCAGTGTTCAGGAAATGAGTATGTATGACAAGTACTAAAAGAACCTCAACCGCTTCCTTCCTCAGTGTCCAAAGAAAGCTGCCTTTGCTTCTGCCCCTCAGCCCTTTCTGCCAGCACTGAAGGATTCTTGTCATTGGTCTGCTCCTCTAGGTGACCCAGAGGCCCAGCTCGCATAAGATGAGATGTCTTTTCCGAATTAGCTTCGTCCCAAAGGATCCAATTGACCTTTTAAGGCGAGACCCGGTTGCTTTCGAGTATCTGTATGTTCAGGTACGTGAGAACCAGGGCACGTTTCATATTAACACCGTGGGATGGATTAACTGTGGGGTTCTCCCCCCTGAATTCTTTCGTTTGGGATCTTCTCTCTCTTCGTCCCTCACCCCAAGCTCAGTGTATTATAAAAGGATTCCATGGTGCTTTTTTCTTATTGGACTATAGTTGATTTACAATATCATGTTAGTTTCAGGTGTACAGCACAGCAATTCAGTTATACATACATACATATACATATATTCTTCAGATTCTCTTCCCCTATAGGTGATTACAAAATATTGAGTGAGGTTCCATGGTGCTGTTTAAATTTTCAGTTTTGATTTTGAAATAATTTCAGCCTTATGAAAAAGATTCAAGAGTAGTAAATGAGCTCTTTGATATCCTTTACCCAGATTCACCAGTTGTTACCATTTTACTACATTTACCCTATCTTTAGCATGTGCACACGTCCTCCCCTTCCCCCGTCACACACGATTTTTTTCCTAAACCATATGAATGTCAGGTACCAAAACCATGCTCATTTACCCCGAAATACGTCAGTATATTTTCTAGTAATGAGAACATTTTCTAATATAATCATTATACAATTAACCAAATCAGGAAATTTAACACTGATCCATTTCCATTATTGGATCTACAGTCTGTATCCAAATTTTGCCCATTGTCCCAAAAAGGTCCTTTATATCAATTTTTTCTAGGATAGGATCCACCCCAGGATCTCATTTTGCATTTAGTTGGCATGTCACTTTAGTCTTCTTCAGTCTGGAGCATGCCTCAGCCTTTCTTTGACTTTCACAACCTTGACAGTTTTGCGGAGTGCTGATCAGTTATTTTGTAGAAACCTCTCGATTTGGGTTTCTCTGGGGTTTTCTCATGATCAGATTGAGGCTCTGCATTGGGGGCAGAACAACAACATGAATGACTCCATGCCCTCCTTAGTGCATCGTATCAGGAGGCATGTGATGTCATTTTGTCCCCTTCGTGGTAAGGTTCACACTGACTCTTGTCAACATTCATATTAATTGATGTTCTCCAGAAGTTACCACTTTTCCTTTTATAGTTACTAAGTAATTTGTGGAAAGTCACTTTGCAACTCTCATTATCCTTTTACCTGTTCATTTTAGTATTCGTTGATGATTCTTGCCCAAATATTATTGCGATGGTTGAAAATGATGATTTGTCTAATTCCGTTATTTCTTCTTCAGTTATTTGTTGGCATTCTCCTGTAAGAAAGAGTTTTCCCTTCTCCTTTATTTACTTATTTTGTTCATTCATTTATTTGGTGCTTAGATTGTTCTGAAATATCATGATATTCATTGTAATGGAATTGTTCATTTCAAGGCAGTAAAACTTTAAGAAGATATATCTTTTTGCAGACTGTCTATATCTGATTCTGGGATATAATTTTCAAAAAACAAGACTTCCAGAAATGAGACTCTTTGCTGTTTATCCCAAAGGGAATTTATCTGCTTGATATTTAGGCGATATTCCTATATTTCTCTATAACTGCTTCCCATTACTCTTACTTAAATTCCCAATATAATCACATTAAACAGTAAGAACCCACTTACCTAATGCTTAAGCATCTACATTAGAATTACTCAAAGAGGTTGTAAACCTTAATGTAACCTTCCACCGCAAAGAAAGGAGAAAACGCAAGAGTGAGGCCAAAAACAATGCTCTCTTTGGCTGGGGGATATCTGTATAAGCCAAAGGTTGCTGGAGCCCTAAGTAAGAACTAAAAAGCAAAGAACGTAGGAAAAAGAAAAATAAAAGAAACATTTGTTAACTCTGGGTAGTTGATATACTGGTATTTGTTTTACTATTCTCAGTATTTTCTTGTATATTTCAAAGCTTTTGTAATCTTTAAAAAGTTGGGTGTGAAAAGAAAACAGATAGAAGATGGCAGAGAGATGTAGACAAGATAGATGTCAGAAATTAGGAACAGTGACATAAATTAAATGGCAATAAGCCCTGGAGAACAGAAATTAAGTGGGAGGAGAAAGAAGCAGAACATACTAGAACATTCCAGCAGATGGGGGCACTCAGGGAAAGGCCTGTTAAATGTTCCCCACCTCAGTGGTCTTTGGAGGAGACTGTGGTGTGGTATTTACAGCTCAGAAGGATGATTACTGTTTATGAAGATAACCCGGAGTCATCAGAAAAAGGCAAATCCTGCTCCATATACCCTGTTTATCAAATAAAGAAATGTGCAGTGCACTTCACTCCATTTTCTACCCAGAACAATGAACTTAAATGTTAAACTTTGGTTACCTGGGTTACAACATCCCCTCTTCCCCAGAGGCCAGGTAACCCAGATCTGACTGCACGGGACAGCTTGATTCTCAGCTGATCTATTACTGCATCTTCCCATATTCCTTCTGAGAACCAGCTCGGGGCTCTGCCACGGCAACTCATGTCACGTGCTATGTTTTTAGCTTGTTAGTTGCAAATAAGTAGTTACAGGTGCCGATCAGTACGTGGCTGTAGAACGTGAGATGCATTCAGTTGTCATTCTCTATAATTATATACTCATCCCATTAACAAGATGATGCTTTAAAGCCATTTACTTGGCTTCTGTTTGCAACATCACAAGTCCATTGCATTTCTAAAAGAAGAGCCCGGTTGCGTTTGTCTTGGCGAGGGGAGAGCTTTTAAGTAGCCCAGAAGTACTGCTAAGCACTTAAGGTGTTTGCTCAAATCTAATGCAGTTCATGGGAATCTTTCTTATTCAAAAGACACATCTTTTCTACCTGTGGGACTGTCCTGAGAACAGGAAAACCTGTCTGGGGCTCTTGCCCTGGGACTAGCTGAAGACCGAAGACACTTCCGCTTTCCCCCCTTGGGTGTTGCACAGGTGGTGGATTAGCTATCCCTTCAAGGAGTAGCCAGCGCTGGGGGGGGAAGGGGGGAGCCATGTTATGGTGGGCGATAGAGGCCAAAATTAATCTACCATCATCTCATATATCCTCCACTGAGAATAGGAAATGAAAATTTCTTGGACTCAGACCCTCTGTTTCAAAATGCCTTGTATCACAGAACGTGCAGTATGTCTAAAATTACATATCTGTGTAGCATATGTCAGTGGGCCTGCGAATGGTGCTGTGTCCGAGTGTTGATTTTAAGGTACTAAAAAGATGCAATAAAATTAGCCTAGAGAACAAGAGAGGAAACAGAAACAATGTCTATCATGTTACACAGACAAAAATCAATTCAGCCTAGTGGGCTCTTAATGAGGGCAGTGGCCATTAACAAGCCATGACAATGACCACAGAGGTTTCGATAGTGATAATATATAAGAATCTCCTAGCCATTAATGGACCATGAGGTATTTTACAGATTTCAGCATATGTAATAACAGTAAACCCTAATAATCCAGACTGTTCTATTTCATAATTATAATAAGCTATGCTGACATTTAGCTGTCCACTGTCTATTAAAACAAAGATGGTTAAACCAATTGGTAAACAGGATGATAAGGCTACAGAATGTTTTCAAACACTTTAGCAGTATTGGTTTCCTTTTTAATATCTCACATGTTCATTATAAATGAACTTTTGTAGGTCTAAAGCGGAGTCTGTCGAGACCTCTGTTTAGCAAAACAATGACCGCCATTTGTGTGTATAACTATATTTTAAATAATGTACTTGAGAGTAATAAATGCATAATTTGTACCAAAAATATGTATAAGTCAGACATCACACTAGTTCTCCGGGATCAGTCTGAACTAATTATATAATGTAATTAAGTGACTAATCACCTTGACAAAAGAATCCACTCAGAAGTCTGGTTAAATACAGGGTATAACAGGAGTGGGAAAAAACAACCGCAGTCACAACTCAGAGGACAAGTGATAGTGATGACTCACCTTTATAAAGCACATTCCATTTTATGAAACATCCTTGCAGGTATGCTAGCAATCTTGAGAGTTAGCTGTTGTTAGCCCATTTTTTTTTCAGATAAGAAAACTGAGACTCGAGAGATGAAGTGCCACATCCAAGGTCAGTTGATTGGTAGTTGACAGAGCCTAGGATCCAACTTGGAGCTTTTGTCTCTAAATTCTATGCTAAAATCCTGTTTCAAATCTGTCATGCAGTAGCAGTCCTAGAAGAAAGTGATCTATCAAAATGGTTTTATCAAAAAACTGGTTCTTCGAGTGCGTGTTATGGCCTGGCACTTTGCCAAGAGACTTGCTCACCCGCATCCCTCACGAGACTATAAAATGACCCTATCTGGACCCTCAAACCCCTGGTATCCCATTGTGGACAACCCTGGGCTCTTGGAAATAACTGAAGACTAGCAAATAAATAAATCCAAGACTAGCAAAACAAAATGGCAGCTTCCCTCAGAGCCACCCTGTCTCCTGCCTCTAATCAGACCCACTTCCAACAGGAGTACAGTGCAATCCAGATAGATGTGGGATTTTAAGGAAAAGCGAAGGTGGAAAACCATGTGAAGGATGGAGGGAAGGGAATGTGGCTTCACTTTTGGGGGTGAGGGGTGGGCTGCGAGGCAGGCACCCAGAGCGGGCAGGTAGGGTCCCAGGGGGACGTATCCGAAGGGCAAATACTGTATGCAGAAACCGTATGGGGTACGTGTTCCCATTTAGTAGAATCAATACATGAAGTGGTCGTAAAGGTACTTATCTCAGAAAGGAGCCAAACAAATCCTGATACAGTTTTTCATTTGAAATCTTTTGGGGACAAGGCAGAGAATAAAGAAGGGAGAAAGAGGCTAAATATATCTTCTGGCCCAAGAGCCTAGTTTCCAATAACGAAAATAAGTAAACACACATGCAGAATATACTTAAGCAGCACCGTGCTTCCCATCAACGTTCGGCTCAGTGTTTGCTCCGTGCAGGAGTGAGAATGGCGCCCTCAGACCCTTCACTTGTGGTCCTGGAGGGCTTGACACGTTACAATACCCTCTCAGCCCCTCTTCAATCTGATGCTCACCCCAAACCCTGTGAGGTAGGTGTCACCCTTTTACACGTGAACAAACTAAAGCCGAGAGACTCCCTCAAAGTCTCAGTGGGGGCAGTCACCACTGGAACGGACTGACGATTTCAAGAGCCACCCTCCACTGAGTGCGCCAAGGCGCTGTGACAAAGCGTGCATCTCACCTCATCCTCACCACCCTGTCCACTCCGGCCAAGTCGTTGGTATGAATCCCCATTGCACAGATGAGTAAACTGAGGCTGCAAGAGCGAAGTAAACTGCTTGAAGGTTATGCACAGAGGTAGCCATTGGTAAAGCCAGGACCCCGAGGCAGGTGTAGGTCCAGAGCTGCTGCTGTCCATCACCTTGCTCATTCTTCCTCCCCGAAGCCACTCTGGATGATAGCAAGAGGGTGACATTGATGATGACAGCTCTAAACATGTGTGAGCGCTTCCAGTTTACCAGATGGAATTCTGAGGGCTTGTTAACTCATTTAATCCTTGTCACAACCCTGCGAATGGGAAGTATTATCCCCAACTTACAGAAGGGGAAACCGAGGCACAGAACAATTAAGGGCCTTGCCCAAGGTCACATGATGTAAGTAGAGAAAGAGGATTCTTTCCTCTTAAAGTGGAAGAAGAGGTTTGGAACCCAGGATTCCAATCCCGGCAGCCTAGCTACAGAAGCCACATCATGCTACTAGAGCTTCACGTGTTCAGTCGTGGCACCTGTGTTTGGAAATTCCATTCCTAATTTCCTCATTATTTTTACAAAAAGCGAAATATTTAAATAGCAGCTCGCTCGTGATGAATGTTAAACGTTTGTGTGGTCTCTGTGTTTGTGCCTGCACTTAAATACTGACTCGGTTCTAAGCAGCGGTGAAAATGTTTCCACATTTAGCCCCTTGCCTTGGAAGTGAAGGTGGGACAGTGGGGAAACGCCTGTCACCTGTCCCTCTAAGGCAACGCAGTGCATCCTTTGACAAGCTGCGCCCTCTGCTGGTCTCTTTTCAGAGTTGTAACGATGTCGTTCAGGAGCGGTTTGGGCCGGAGCTGAAATATGACATCGCCCTGCGGCTGGCGGCGTTGCAGATGTACATTGCAACCGTGACCACCAAGCAAACGCAGAAAATCTCCCTCAAGTACATTGAGTAAGTGTTGACTCTTGGAGCCATTTCGGAGACAAAGATGCTGCCTCCTTAATGCCTAAGGGTATTTTTGATGTGTGTGTCTATTTCCAAAATTGATGTTGTTTGTGGCAGAGCATTTGTTAACCAGAGGCAAAATATATGAATATTCTGTTCATTTTCGGTGGAAGAGACCATTTCTTACATAGTCCACTTTTAGAGAATTGTGGTTAAATTGAGGGTCACATTTAAAATGAAGCATACATTTTTAAATTCCTAAATGAACTTGGTTCTAAACCAAGCTTTGGTCTCGGCACTCTTCAGACGTTAAGCTGTTTGATTCCCAAAACCTCCCTATGAAATCAGTAGGATTGACAGATGAGCAAGCCGAGGCACAGACGGTTAAATAACTTGCCTAAGTCACACTGGCTATTAACTAGAGGGGGTAGGATTCGAACACAGGCGGTGGGACTCCACATCGGGCTATAGTTTGTGTGATCATTTGAAGACCTGTGTTTAGAAAATGGTGTGCATAACCACAGATTACTTTTAGACGATCAAAATGCAGTATAAAAAGTAATTCTTTGAGTCCTAATCAGGAAGGATGGTAGTTGTAATAAAGAACTATGACAGCGTGGGAAAGGATGCCACACAAACTTTGTTTCATGAATCAAATGCTGTTTGGAAAATAAATGCCTTCTCTTGCTGAATATGGCATTTACAACAGCAGTGTACTACCTCTTTAGCCGGAAAAGATCCCCTCTTCTTAGAAAAAAGCAGTTTATGTTGCCTTCAGTTGACGAGCTTATATAAGAGTCATCCTTTAAAAGAGAACCCTCTATCTCCCAGTCTGTATGCTTCCTGCTGGAAGGTGATCCAGTAGCCTAAAGCAGCCACCATTTTTTTAATCCTGGCAGCTCTAATGCTAAGAAAAAAAGAATACTCATGTTTCAAAGTTTATGGTGGGGCTGAACATGTAACACTACAGACCTTAGCGTCTGCTCCGTCTCCACCTCCAAGTGGCGTATGGCTGATTGAAACTCCACATCCCACAGAAGCTTCCCATGGGCTGCCTGTAAAGCCTTTCTGGGTTCCACAGCGCCAGGTCGACCCCCACGGAGTAAAATGGCTTCTTCTCAATGGGTTTGCGAGCCTGCGTTTGGGAAGATGAGAAGACGGGAAGATGAGAGCTCCAGGTTGCTGACTCCCAGCGCCCCTGATCTTGCCACCCTCGGTTCTCCTGTCACTGCCTAGGGACAGATCCTTGTGTGCAGCTTGAGAACCCCAGGCCTTCCAATCTCAGTCCACTCCTTTTTGCAGATGGTTTGTCTCTTCCTCTCTTGCCACACATGCCAGGACTGGAGCCCGAGAGAGATTCGGCTCACAAAGCGGTCTCGCGCTTGAGTGGATCCATTCACACCCTCATCCGTTCCCCTTTCTGAGGTTCTTAGGAACAGATGAAACTGGATCCCACTTGAAAAGGTGGCCTGCACAACTTGAGATGATTTTCAGACAACCAAAATGCATTTCTGTTCCTACTTTCTGTACCCACATTTTACCAGGTTGAGCATGGTACAATCAAAAACTTCCAGAGATAACTAACTTGCCTAAGAACCTTGCAGAGTCTATGATGATTAATTAATGTTCTCATTCATTCATTCATTCACCCAACAAATGTTCATTGAGCATTTTATGTGATACAGTAATTCCCCTACATGCGAATGAGTTCCGTTCCGAGAGCGCATTGGTAAGTCCAGTTTGTTCCTAAGTCCAACAAAGTTAGGCTAGGTACCCAACTAACATAATCGGCTATATAGTACTGTATTATAATAGGCTTATAATACTTTTCACCCAAACAATACATAAAAAACAAACAAACACAAACACAAAAATAAGGACAACATTTTTAATCTTACAGTACAGTACCTTGAAAAGTACAGTAGTACAGTACAACAGCTGGCGTACTTTTGGGGCTGGCCTCTAGTGAACAGGCAAGAAGAGTTACTGACTGGAGGAGGGAGAGGAAGTAGGAGATGGTAGAGCTGAAGGATCATCAGCAGTAGGACACAGAGGGCAAGCTGCAGTTTCACTCATGCCTGACGTTGGTGCGAACGCACGTTCGCATCTTTGCAAGTTTGCAACTTGAAGGTTCGTATGTAGGGGACTTACTGTATTTATACTAAGAGAAAAGAAAATATTGTAAATTATAATCTTAACCTTTGAAGAATTTGTGATCTGATTATAAAGACAAGACAGAGAATGAAAAGTAATGATGTAAAATAACGATACAAGTAGAATTACAGGGTAGCCCATAAGGAGTGCCAAATGATGGGTGAAAATAATAAGTACAAGTTGAGGAGAAGGAGAAGGAAGAAAACAGTGATCACAAAAAACACCATCTTAACTAGTGAAAAGGGTGTGAATGGTCAAGTGGGGGGAAAGCTGTCTTCCTACCCTTCTTTAGAGAGGAGCCGGAGCTGGAGAGATAACCAGAACCTTCTCGAAAGTCTTCACATAATTTAGAAGATACTGGTTGGGCACATGACCAATCAGGATAAATTTCCTAGAATTCAAAATATGGAACCTTCCTAGGATAGGGTTGTAGTCATTGTTGGGAACATGGGCTCTTGGCAAGAATATACTAACCCAGGCCCATTTGTTTGTTTTTTTCCTTGTATATCCACACCTATGAGTGATGTTTGCATCTCCCTGTCAGTACCAGACATGCTTAAGGGTCCTGAACCCTACCCTGACTCCATACCAGCAACCCCCCCCCCCCCCTCCTCAGCAAGAAATGTTGACGGAAGGAGTTAGATAGATACTATCTGGGTGGGAGAAAAGAGAATTGTGTGTTTCTGGAGAAATCGCCATTGATGAGGGAAATGGGGAGGAAAGAATGGTTGGGGAGCATGAAGGAGCTATATTCGTCCTTCTAAGAGAGGACAGAAAGACAGAGCATGGGTAGACAGGGAGAGGTGGCAATGGGAATAAACAAAGGGATGGAGAGAAATTGGTGTTGGAAGTACAAAGTCAGATATGTGAATGAACTCTAAGAGACTCAGAGGTGGGTTGGATAAAGTGTCTGTTCAGTTTCCATTGGTACCAAATGCCTCGTTAGCCTTCTCTCTGGAGAGTGAAGAATATATTTCTTTTAAAATGCAAACATATGGATTAATGATCAAATAGTATGTTTCCTGAGTATAAATTAAAAGTTGCTTCCCTAATTGGGGACTTGTCTCCATTCCCTGCCTTACCAAGAGTTCATTTGTTCCAACAAACATCAGAGTGCCATTTTGTCTTAGATACCTAATCATCACAGGAATGTGAAATTAAAGATATGCTCTTTATTGCAGAAAAGAATGGGGATTAGAGACCTTTCTTCCCTCTGCTGTGCTGCAAAGCATGAAAGAGAAGAACATAAAGAAAGCACTTTCACACCTTGTCAAAGCAAATCAAAACTTGGTACCACCCGGTAAAAAGGTATCACATTTGCATCTTAATAGAAAATGGATTTTAAAAAGAGAGGCTTGCATACATTTTTTTAAATGTTTAAAATTAGCCCATGAATAAAATACTTAGCACCAGATCTGCAGAGGATGTAACACTATATAACCTTCTTTTTTTTAACTATTAACATGTTTCTAAGACTAAGTGAAAGCTAAGTATTCTAATGGAGGCCTATTTATTCCTTGCAAGCTATAGACTCCTTATTGTACGGACTGTGTGTGCGTTCACGTGTGCATGCAGGAGAACCTTGCAAAGCCTCTGAGACCTTGGGATTAGAGGATAGAATTGCACAATATTTTCTTATTTTCATCATCTTTTCGCTTACCACTCAGACCAGCTTAAGTGCACAGCAGCTACTAAGGGTCCCTGCAGACTAGATGCCACATGAATTAAACCAAGGTTTCTCTACCTTGGCTCTATTGACATTGGGGACCAGATCATTCTTTGTTGGCGAAGAAGGGCTGTCCTGTGCGCTGTGTGATATTTAGCGGCGTCGCTGTCCTCTACCCGTGAGGTGTCAGTAGCACCCACCCCTTCAATCATGACAAACTAAAACGTCTCTCTGGATTTTGCCAAAATCACCCCCAATTGACAACCACTGAATTAAATCTTACTTTTAGAGAGAAGATAAACTTTGTTCTGTCATTCACCATCATTAGTGTTAAAATCTCCTTTTTTTAAATCAAGTAAAAGAGACACAAAGGACATTTTAAAATATACTGTTGGTCAGAATAGAGAGTTATGTTTACTGGTAATAAAAGCAAAGGGTTTCAGGAACCAGAAAGAGAAGGAGCCTTAAAATCCAGGACCTATAAAATTGGAGGCAGTCTGACAGCCCAAGAACAGTTTCTCAATGACATCAGCCGTAGAAACGTGTGTGACTCTCTAATACAAATCATTTGTGTGGGTAGTTCTTTGGTCTTAGTATCTGATTTTAAGTCCTTTTTACTGACTAACACATACTTATTTCTGCTCCCCCCTCACCCCCAATGACTTTTTAAAACGTGTGATCAACTTTGACACACTATCAGCCACCTTTGACTTACTTCCCAGTTTCTGTAAGCATTCAGCTTATGGAAATATAGCAGGATGTCATGGGTCAAGATGTTCTAAGTATCAGTTCTGACTTGCCCAAAGCTACTTTCTTTTAATTGACTTGGTGTGATTTTCTTCCAAGCCTGGCCCACTGGTTATGTAATAATTTGGAAAACTGCTCTAAGATCAGTCCATCTATCACTGCCCTTCTATAAAGGTCTTTTTTTTTTCTAGTTAAGAGTGAGTGGTTTGATTTCAAATCAATTTGCAAAGTGCTTTGGATTTTTGAAAGAAGTCGGCTGGGTGACTGGTTCTAAACTACAATTATATAAAGGATAGCACATTGAGGTACGGTTGACAAATGAGTTGGCAAGTTATCTGCAATTGAAAACAGAGTTTTGCAGTCCTTGCTACTTGATGTTCTACACCTCGTTGGAAAATTTCACCCCTAACAAACTTTCCTGGCACATTTGGTATGAAACGTGGACTTTTTTTTCTTTCTTTGATTTTTTTTTAATTAAAAAAAATTTGTTTTGAAGGATAGTCAATTTAAAGTGTTTCAGGTGTACAGCAAAGTGATTCAATTATACATATATGTGTGTGTGTGTGTATATATATATATATATATATATATATATATATATATATATATATTCTTTTTCAGATTCTTTTCCATTATGGTTTATTATAAGATATTGAGTACAGTTCCCTGTGCTATACAGTAGGACCTTGTTGTTTATCTATTTCATGTCTAGTAGTTTTGTATCATATTTTAGATTGAAACGTGGACTTTTTTCAATCAAGTACTTTTTTAGGATATGGGACTCTGCATTTTTAAGTCTTTATAAAGATCAATTTTACCTGGATAAAATTTCATTTGTCAATCATTCATGAAACTCAATAGATTCTTAGAATTGAATCAATAGATTCTTGGAATTGAGTTCTTGGAGTCATTTCTTGGAATTGACTTAGATAGTGAGTTCAAACATTTCCACAATGATCGGTGCTCAGAAAGTTCACTTTCCCTAAAAACTTGCAAAGACTGGAAGAAACAAGATGGGAGTGAAGAGCCCATTTAAAAGGCTTTCTATGGATTGCAGGTGTGTATTCAAAACAGCTCCCACAAACTCTGCAGGCAGCCATTGCAGTGGAGAGTTCTATCATCTCATTCTGACTTGTTGAATGCTCTGGCCCAGCAAATCCATATTTTTCCCCCAAAACGAAAAGATTTAAATCTAGATGTCCTGTTGCGGCCCTTGATCAGGAAACCAAATACAGAGCAGTTTACTTTCATTCCTCACGAAGAGCCCTTGTCGCACCCCATCTGTTGGCAGTAGAAGCATTCTTCTCATTTGCCCTTGTTTTCGGCTGGTGTCCAGCAGGAACACAGTCACACCCGACGGAGTGAACACCTGAGGTTTCTTTTCTCTCCTCAGCTCTCCGCACTGCAAGCCAAGGTCCATTATCTCAAGTTCCTCAGTGACCTTCGACTGTATGGGGGCCGTGTGTTCAAGGCAACATTAGTGGTAATTTCTTTTCCTTGCTTTTTCATGGAAGCCACAGAGGCCTGCAAAATGTCACTGCCTCGGCTGTCTTGAATGAGCCGTCTTTGATGACAAAAGCAAGTCAGCTGTGAGTCTTTTCCAGCCTCATTTCTAATTGACTGCACCCCAGTCTGAAAATATCAGAAGAAATGTTAAGCTAGATAACGCCACTGCAGAATGCCCTAGAAAAAGAAATGTGAAGAGCCGAGAAGAACGTGCTCTCACAGTGGCCTCCTTTTAAATCACTGGGCCAGAATGATTTCAAAAAGAGGGAAAAAATCCTCATTTCTAAAAGCTTCTCATGATAATGAATATATGTGCTGTGATAGCATTTACTTTCTACATTATTCATAATTTATCAGAGCCTCGCTGCAATCATATATCTGGTTCTTCTGATTGGATGATTTAGTACAATGTAACTCAGGAATACTTTCTAAAGAAAATGTGATCTTATAAAAACAGACTCTCAGGTTCAACTTTGCCTGGTGCTTCAGAGGTCTAGTATTTTTATTTAATTTTATTTATTTATTTATTTATTTATTTATTTATTTATTGATTGATTGATTGATTGGACACACTACGCGACTTGCGGGATCTTAGTTCCCCGACCAGGGATTGAATCCGGGGCCCCGGGGCAGTGAAAGTGCGGAGTCCTAACCACTGGACCTCCAGGGAATTCCCAGAGGTCTAGTATTTTTAATATTTTGTCGACGTCTCTTTCTCAGCAGGCCGAGAAGCGCTCGGAAGTGACCCTCCTGGTGGGGCCCCGCTACGGCATAAGCCATGTCATAAACACCAAAACCAATCTGGTGGCTCTTTTAGCTGACTTCAGCCACGTCAATAGGATTGAGATGTTTACTGAAGAGGAGAGCCTGGTGAGGGTGGAGCTCCATGTGCTGGACGTGAAGGTGAGTCTTTCAGACACTGACACGTGGCCTTGAACATGGCCTTGCTTCCTGATAATGCTGCTGATGTTTATAAAGCAGGCAAAATTGCAACATGTGCAGCGCATGGAAGGCGCAACGGGTGCAGAAGAAGTCCACCCAACTCAGGTGTGAGGGCTCCAGTCCTCACTAGGCGCTCTGTGACTGGGGGCCAAGCCACTCTCTTTCTCTGGGCTCCACCTCTTCATCTCTACGTGAGAAAGCAAGCGAGTTCGTTTCTAAAGTCCCTTCTGGCTCCAGAGTGCATGAACCGTACATGGAGAGTAGGGGACACGTCTCCCGACTTACTTTCTAGAATCTGTGGCTCTTGTATAGAGTCAGGGAGATTTTTCCCAGCTTTGTTCAGAACCCCCTTTCCCTTTTGTTAGGTTGCATCCGTATGTGCTTATTCTTCTGGAAAAACAGTATTTTAGTCAATCTGTCTTTTCATGCTCTAGCAATTAGTGCCGGCTGAACATCTGGCCCCTTTAATATCACGGCCATTTCATTTGAAACAACTATCTGAGATTGTCCTCAGAGGGCAGACATTTCCTCCCCAAACAGAAGCTGACAGGAAGTAATCCAGGTCCCCTGTCCCCACCTTCTTGCCCCAGTTTGTAATAGATGAGTCATTGGATTTTGGCAGCGTTAATGTATCTGATGTTTCTATAGAGAAAAGGCACTGGATCCAAAGAGAGACAGTGAGTCCACAGAGGAAACAGGGTGAACCAGGAGGGGTGCTGTGAGAACTACCCCTGCCCCTAACCCGCTCCCAGCCTCCTGCCCACCAGGGCGTGGGAGGGGCGGATTAAGAGTAAAGGAGGATGTGGGAAAGGGCTTCTGCACAGCAAAAGGGGAGCCTCGCTGTGCAGTGCAGCCGGAAGAGACGAGCGCGAAAGGGCGAGCACGGAGCTCAGGCGCGCTGGCCTGAGCGTTTCATGGGCTGAATCCAGGGCGCTGCCCTTGACTTCATGGCAAAGAAAGTCCAAGAGGAGACTTGGCGTGCCTGTCCCGGTCCATAACCGAAGATGCTGAGAACAATAGCCTGTCATGGAAAACAGGCGGAAGAAAGGGTATATCGGGTGCAGTCATCACAGACCTGATAACAGGGATAATCTATCACCAACAGAAATGGGTGACAAGACCCTATGGATGGTTTCCTGCCTACTGAAAAGAATTGTGGGGTGGCTTGGAGGGAGACCACAGTTGAAATGGAAGGAAAAGGCAGCACATCAAGTAGTATAGGGGCTTTGGATGGAAATTAGGTTTCACCAGCCAAGGCCAGGGTGCTACCCCTGGCAGTGAAAGCAAGAGGCCTGTCATCTCGCTGTTTCTGTGCCTCTCCGGGTGTCTGCTTGTTCTTTGCTCCCTTAATTCCCTCTCACTTTCTCTCTCTTTCAACAAGAACACACCAGCAAGTCCACCCTTCCTTACTCAACGAGGATAATTGCTTCCCTATATGCCCAAGATCCACGTCCAGTTATATGGTAACCTCATAGTTTGCAGAAAGTTCTGGCAGGGCCTTTTCTCAACTCCCATGTCTGTTTTGCCCTCCTCTGAATTTACAGTTTCTTTTAGAAGTATCATTTTCCTGGATCTCTTTGACACTTTTCATTCAGTCTTAGCAGTAATTTCCACTTGATTTTTGCTTCACTTCAACATGAATTTTCACCACGAACCCAAACTTAATCTTCCTGTGATTTTTTTTCAGATGGCGGGTTCACAACTAGTAACTGACTCCTTAACTATGACTTTTAAAAATATTAACTATTTGGAACAAAGCCAGTCTTTTTTTTTTAAATCCAATATGACTTGGGAAAGATTCCAAATGTCTAGGCTTTCAAAATGTTGTCACCTGAACGTTTTTCAGTCAGGCTCTCTGTTATACCTGACCTTTCCCCATTTGTGTTTCTTCAATGAAACAGTCGCTCCAAAACTCCGTCTGTTCACATTTCATAAGCACAAACGTAGCCGTTGTCCCTTGAGGGAGGTTATAAAGGAGGGATGGTTTTAACCAAAACGTTCTCTTTTGTGTAGCCCATCACGCTCTTGATGGAATCTTCCGATGCCATGAACCTGGCCTGCTTAACGGCTGGATACTACCGGCTGCTTGTGGATTCCAGGAGGTCGATATTTAACATGGCCAACAAGAAAAACGCAGGGACCCAGGAGACAGGTATTCTCTTCCTAAACTCACGAGGCACCGACCTCCCTTCCCCACGCCACCGACAACAATAATAAGGATATTTCTTGAAAAGTTAAAATCGTACACATAAAAACATCTAGTGTCCAAATGTAACACAAAACCCTCCAATTACTTCTGATATGGTCTAGTTTTTTTTAACGAAGATGTTGATTTTTCCATCATATTTTACACATCACTTGGCAATGTTGGGTGCATGCTTCCAAAGCAGTGATTTAATTATTGTGAAGGGTGTAAGCCTCAGCCTTTACGGCTAAGTTTTTACTGCCTCATTCTTCTAGAGGTGAGTCAGGGCACAGAGAACTAAGGATGGAATGCCCAGTAGGGCTTGTGAGCCCCCAGCTTTAGGGCTGGTCCCTAGTTAAGGTTCCAGGATTCTGGGAGCCTTACAACAGGAAGACTTGAGAATTGCCCAGCCCTTGTACTTCAGGCTCTAGAAGGGACCCTGGAAGCCATCTTGGCTTTTTAGCAGAAGCATCAAAATGGCAAAGATCAAATAATTCATCTCAGCGACTTGACAGGGAGAAATAGCTCCAAAGTGAGGATAAGGAGGGCTGCAGCTGTTAAACTGATAGTTTCTTTGAGGGTGGATGGTTTTTATTTATTTTAGAACTTTTTTTTTTTTTAAATTTATTTTATGGAAGTATAGTTGATTTACAATGTGTTAATTTCTGCTGTACAGCAAAGTGATTCAGTCATACACAGATATACATTCTTTTTCATAATCTTTTCCATTATGGTTTATCACAGGATATAGAATATAGTTCCCTGTTCTGTACAGTAAGACCTTGTTGTTTATCCATTCTATATGTAATAGTTTGCATGTTCTAGAACCTTTTTCTTCAGTGTTTGAACTTTTTCCTCCATCTATAGTGGACCCTCAGGAAATATGGCTGATGGACAGACCCTACCATTCAAGCCAGAGCTACTAACCCATGAAAAAAGTATAATCAGGGGCTCCATAATTAGGGTTTCTTTTAAAAGAAAGGGAAATTCTTAAGAACAAATTTTATTGTCACTGTTACTGAGAGAAAAGGGGGAAAGGAAAAAGAAGGGAAGGAAGATCCCCTCGTTTTAAACTTAGCAGAAAACAGAAATTATTCCATGAATATATAGTAATATGTAGCTGGGCACACAGACAGACTGGCATGCAGTTTATTGTGACGGTTGGTTAAGTGGAAACAGTTGCCGTCAAAGGGTAAAGGAAAACCAGAGAGAAAGAGAGGTGAGCAAGGCCTGCTGGAAGGCAGCTGGGACTTGCGGCTAGATTTCATCCCACCCCATCTCAAAGTGTCTGTTGTTTCTAAGAGACACAAATGATTAAAAATAAGTAGGTTCAAAAAGGAGGTGGTAAATATTTTTACAACCACATGTTTTCATTGAGCGAGGAGATTTAGAGCAACTGAACGCTGACGCTTGAAATTCTGAAGAGCAGTTCCGCAATTTAACACAATCCTTTCACATTGGAAAATCTTAAATCTTAAAATCTTAAAATTTCTTGTGAAAATCAAACCTTTTCCCCACGGACTGTTAAGTTTGTATGGGTACAAGAAGAAAGCCAAACCTACCGTTCTACAAATGGTTACAGAACCGAGGGGCCTCAGTTCTGTCCACTTTATAGTGACTCACAATGTGATGTTGAACAAAGTTTCAAGAGGCAAAAACGTAGTTCCAAAAAGTATTGTATTATTGTGGAGAAAGACTAGAACTTCATCCTTTCGGTAATTTCTCTCGGTTCGACAGTGAGAATGAGGGCGAGGGCACATGTTCCAAATAGCACACGCAAGCGGGCGGGCGTGTGTGCGTGTGCGTGTTTAATAAGGGAGGACGAGTGAGAGAGATGGCACACGCCAAAAAAGCGACTGGTTGACCCAAGCAGAGCTGCAGCTCGGGACTTAGGATCCTCTAATGGCTGAAAGGGCTCCCTTCTCCTCAGAAATCCCCCAGAGATCTCCTGAGACTCAAAAGCTATACAGAGCAAAGTCTGTTGAGGCCAGCTCGTCCCTAGAAGGAGATATCCTTCTGTGTTTCCAAAACCATTCCAGAAGCCAAATCAGTACACTCTCCTGGAAGGAAGCCAAGAGTGAGTATGTATTTTCTTCTTGTCTCAAATTGATCAAAGACCTTCATCAAGATCTCTAACCAGGAACAGTAAGCCCCTATTTCTTCTTCACTATCTTGAAAATTAACCCTTCAAGTACTTTCAGAATCCCTGAACCCACATAGCTAAGCATCTCTGAGCCTTAGGAAAGTCTGTTAACTTGCTTTTAGCCTGCTGACCTATTCAGATTTCTTGTTGGTCTAAACCAGGGGTGGGCAAAGTATGGCCCATGGATCAAATCTTGCTCTTGTGAATAAAGTTTCATTGAAACTTGTACATTGTATTAGGTTCCTAGGGCAGCCGTAACAAAGTATCACAAGCTTGGGGACAACATAACAGAAACTTGTGCTCTCACAGTTTGGGGGGCTAGAGGTCCAAAATCGAGGCATTGGCAGGGCCACGCTCCCTCCAGAGGTTCCAGGGAGAATCTTTCCTTGCCTCTTCCTGTTCCTAGTGGCCATCAGCATTCCTTGTAGCTGCATGACTCTAGTCTCTGCCTCTGTCTTCTCACGGTCTTCCCTCCTTCTCTGTGTGGCCCAAATCTCCCTCTGCTTTTCTCTTGTAAGGGCACTTTCCACTGGATTTTAGGGCCCCACCCAGATAATTCAGGGTGATCTCATCTCAAGATCCTTAATTATATCTGCAAAGACTCTTTCCAAATAAAGTCACATTCTTAGCTTTTGAGGGGGTCACCATTCAAGTCACCACATCCACTTGCTTATGTGTCATCTATGGCTCCTTTCGTGTTATAACAGCAGAGTTGAGTAGTTGCTCAACTTAGCTGTTGGCCCACAAAACCTAAAATATTTACTATCTGGCCCTCCCTTTACAGAGAAAATTTGCCAACCCCTGGTTTAAACCCAGAGCTGTCTCACGACTTTGCTGAACCACTCTCCCTCCTCCCAACAATCCACACTCCTGATATACACACACACATACACACACACACACACACACACACACACACACACACACACTCACACTCACACAGAGCCAGTCATAATCCATGCCATTGTTAATAAAACAGTGCTGAACCCCGACAGGTGTATTTGTTATAAGGTAGCACGTAAGTATGGCTGGTGTGTAACTCAGTGTCTTCAAAATTTTATCTTTACCTGCTATTCATAAAAATATATGTATTGAGTAAGATGACTCGGAACATTGTGCAGCATTGAGTCCATTGTATATTTGGGAGAGAGCCAAAACCTCTTCAGTAAAACTGGTTTTTTTCCCGTATCTCTTGTATATCTGATTTCAGTATTATTCAAACTTGGGCCAGAGGGCAATTTGAGGAAACAAATGGGACAATTTGTGACCCTAACACTTCCTCAAAATGTCACCTCTGGAATTGACAAAGCAGTATTGACACAATGACTCGCTGCCCTGTCTTGGTAAATATCAGAGCAGAATCTCCGCAGCCGAATTCTCTATTGGAAGACCCTTGAAGATCAAAGAAAACACTGGTATTTAAATTACAGTTTTGCAATTTTAATTCTTGAAGAACATCAAACAAATCTTCAGGAGTTTTCACGATACAAGTAAAAATGGAAATTCATCAAAGTATTAACTATGCATAGAAATAGCAGAGAGGGCACATTACCTGTGAATGCTCCACCTTCTACGTCCTACCTGTGTGTGCGTGTGTGCTTACAGGCATGCGTACTGGCATTTATGCGTAAAAAATATGCGCACCCACAAGGACAGGAAAAGGCTAAAGAGAGAAGTTTTGGTGCCACCATTGCAATATGTAGTATTAGTTTTTATTAATATACATTTATATGTATATATTTATTATTACCTTATCATTACAATATTTCCTAAAACACGGTAGAAGTATGAGGCTCCTTGACCTTCTCTTAACTCGATGAGTAAAAAGTCCAACATCTCCCTGTACAAACCGGGAAATGTTAGATCTCACAAAGAAAGGGGCAGTCTGTTTTCTGGAATAACAGCCTATTGGACTATCGCCTTTAAGGAATTTTAAAGGCATGTTGTATATTCACATTTATAGACATAAACGAGGCCTTTTAATGCTAGAACCAGAGATCAGATGGAAGTAAACTGTAGTTCCCTACTCTCGGATGGTATTCTATTTTATCAAATAGCAATTCTATTTTCTGCAGTATCAGTTCTCCTAACCAAGAAATCCTTGCACCTGAAGCCTAAATCGACCGCTACCGTATTTGGAAAGCTGAATAACAACCGTATTCACAAAAGTGGTGCTACAAGCCATTAAGTTAAGAAACAGAGAGAAGGCCCCCCAGAAACCAGACAGCGCAGTAATGTGTCTTTGCATGACTCTTTCTCTTTAGGAACTGAAAATAAAGGAAAGCATAACCTCCTTGGCCCAGATTGGAACTGTATACCCCAAGTGACCACATTCATTGGCGAAGGGGAGCAAGAAGCGCAGATAACATACATAGATGCAAAGCAGAAGGCAGTTGAGATTCCGGATGGCACCTTGTGTCCAAAAGACCACCACCGGCACTTGTATATGGACAACACCTATAGCGCAGACGAGCTCAGCCAGCAGCTGACCCAGCCGGGAGATGCTCCGTGCAAGGCCGACTACAGAAGTCTAGCTCAGCGGTCCCTGTTGACTCTCTCAGGACCAGAAGCTCTAAAGAAAGCACAGGAGCCTCCAAGAGGAGCTAAAGTGTCCTTTATTTTTGGAGATCTCGCCTTGGATGATGGTATCACTCCCCCGACTCTCGGCTATGAAAGACTACTGGACCAGAGTCCAGAACTGCTGGAGAAGCAGAGGAATCTCTACATCAGCGGTGCCAATGACACGAAGAGCCTGGATCTCACTCCAGACGCAGAGAGCATCCAGTTCGTGGCCAATTCTGTGTATGCAAACATAGGCGACGTGAAGAACTTCGAGGCCGCCCAGGGCATAGAGGAGCCCCTCTTGCACGACATCTGTTACGCAGAGAACACCGATGACGCGGAGGACGAGGACGAGGTGAGCTGCGAGGAGGACCTCGTGGTGGGAGAGATGAACCAGCCGGCCATCCTCAACCTGTCTGGCTCAAGCGATGACATCATTGACCTCACGTCCCTGCCCCCTCCCGAAGGGGACGACAATGAGGATGACTTCCTGTTGCGTTCCTTGAACATGGCTATCGCCGCGCCTCCGCCTGGCTTCAGAGATAGTTCCGACGAGGAGGACTCTCAGAGCCAGGCCGCTTCCTTCCTGGAGGACAAGGAGGCAGGTGGCACCCTGCAGAACGACGAGATCCCCGTGTCCCTTATCGACACTGTGCCCACCAGCGCCGAGGGCAAGTGTGAGAAGGGCCTGGATAACGCCGTCGTTTCCACGCTGGACACTCTAGAAGCTCTGTCCGTGTCAGAAGATCAGCAGACCAGTGACAATTCAGGTTCTTTCACGATTGTTACATTTATTCACTGATAGCCATATCATTTCATCCTTTCAAGCCATCCGCCCTTGGAGTCCTGTCATGTGTCCTTCATGTCACGCATGTCCCGTTTCCTAAACGTGCTGAAACTACCATCGTGGGGTTTTTGTGTGTGTGGTGTCCTTGGTGGTTTTTTTTTTAAAACACGTGGCACGTTTTTTCCCCCCCATTTCCGGAACAGCTGTGCAATAAACTCAGAGTCCTTACTGAAAAGGGAAAAACTTGGTATTTTTTGTTTTAATAATAGTGAGTCCCATTTTCTTACATGTCTCCTAGTGCCTGTGACGCATCCATTAACCGGTTCTTGTTTTTACGGCCTGCAGGTGTAGCCATCTTGCGGGCTTATAGTCCTGAGTCCTCCTCAGACTCGGGCAATGAAACTAACTCTTCTGAAATGACGGAGAGTTCTGAACTGGCCACGGCCCAGAAGCAGTCAGAGAACCTCTCCCGCATGTTCTTGGCCACTCACGAAGGCTACCACCCCCTTGCGGAAGAGCAGACAGAGTTCCCCACCTCCAAAAGCCCAGCTGGGGCCTTGCCTCCAAAGGCCTCCCACGCCCTCCCTGCCCGTCCGGTGAGCGACCTCCCGCCCAAAGTTGTGCCTTCCAAGCAGATACTTCACTCGGACCACATGGAGATGGAGCCCGAAACCATGGAGACTAAGTCAGTCACTGACTATTTTGGCAAACTGCACATTGGGCCGATGGCATATTCCTGCACCAGCAAAAGGAAAAGCCAGCCGGCCGATGGGGAGGGGAAAGCATCCCTTAATGGGAGCATGCCAGGGAAGAAACAGCAGGGGACCAAAACGGCAGAGGCGGAGGAGGACGCCAAAGGTAAATTTGCTAGTGTGTCTTCAAGGGACAGTCAACACCTGAGCACTTTTAACCTGGAGAGAACTGCCTTTCGCAAGGACAGCCAAAGATGGTACGTGGCCACTGAGGGGGCTATGGCTGAAAAAAGTGGGTTGGAAGCAGCAACAGGGATAACCTTTCCCAGAGCTTTGGCCATGGGAACCACAGAGACCGAAGGGAAGGACGATGGGGCTCCTGATGGAGAAGCCATTGAGGTTTCAGGACTTGGCCAGCGGGACCACTTCTTAACAGAGGTGACCTGTGTGTCTTCAGCCAAAGACTTGGGTAACCCGGACGATGCTGACCCGTCCACCTGTGACCATCCTTCCAAGCTCCCCGAGGCGGAGGAGAGCGTGGGCCGCCTTTGTGACTACCACTTGGCCAAGCGGATGTCGTCGTTGCAGAGCGAGGGCCATTTTTCTCTACAGAGCTCTCAAGGCTCCTCGGTGGACGCGGGCTGTGGCACGGGTAGCAGCGGCAGCACCTGTGCCACTCCGGTGGAGTCTCCGCTCTGCCCCTCCATGGGGAAGCACCTGATTCCTGAGACTTCCGGGAAAGGCGTGAGCTACATCCCTTCCGAGGAGAGAGCCACCGGGCTTCCCAACCACGGAGCCGCCTTTAAGGAATTACACCCACAGACAGAAGGGATGTGTCCGCGGATGACGGTGCCTGCCCTGCACACGGCCATTAATGCCGAACCCCTGTTTGGCACTTTGAGAGACGGATGTCATCGACTCCCCAAGATTAAGGAAACCACAGGTACAGCAATGATGGATTTAGCGCTCTGCGTTACCCGCCAGGAGCACGTAAACCAAATTTACAACAAACCCTAAAAACAGAAAGTCTGGAAGAAAAGGAAAAGGGTTTTTTAAAATGGCTGCAGAACTGTGGCCAGGTTAAGTGTCAATCATCGTTCCCCCAGTGTTGAATAAATACTGAAGTTTCTAGGTCTGGACGGTAGTGGAAATGGCATTTTTGGCCTTTAGCTTCCTGCTCTGTCTTGCTTTTACAATTTGATGGAGCAGCATTTTTTCCCTAAATTCTAAATGTAGACTTTGAGCAGCGCCCAGTGCAACTTTTAGTTCTAAGATCGTATTGCCTAGAATCGCAAAAGTTTGATTTCCTTCTCAAGACATCGGATTTCTCATTTTGCCATTTCCTTTTCGAGAGGCAAGGAAGGAAGTTAGAGCAGGGGATCTGGGAGGTGGGAGAGATTGGGGAAGATCCTTTGCCTCTCAGCAATACTTCCAGAGCCCTCCCTACTCTGTAAGACTCTCCTAGACGAGGATTCTGAAGTGTCTGGCCTACCGCAGTGTCTAGAAGGTTTGGGGGGGATGCACGATGAGGTGCTTTATTTTCCCCAAAATAATAAAATATAGACGCAGGTAGAAGCACGAACACAGCCACCTTCTGTGCCCGCCTTCACCATTCTGCCACCCAGTGGGCACCTATCCGTCTCCGAGATCCACTTGGCCGGCCATCGTGTGGCAAAAGCAGACACTATTTCATACTTTCCAATTTCAAATTATATCCTCAGTAGCGTCTTTTCCATATAGGTCAATAGATGTTAGTGAGACCTTATATTGGTTAATTTCCATTCCCGCCGTTTTAAGATTATCGCCTTTCTCAAGACTCACCACTGGCTTCACCTGCCTTGGGAAACCCGTCTATGAATGTTACTAAACTCACCTCCCAACTAGCATCTTTACCTCTAAACTCATTAAAGGACACTTTGCAGTTTACAAAGAGCTTTCACCTAACTTACCCCTTGCTTCTCACAAAAATTCTGTGAGGTGGAGATTATTGTCCTCACATGACAACTTTTCTGGGACTTTCCCCAGTGTCTCAACTTCAAACCCTGTACCAGGCAAATCTCATGGGGTCCTCTTTAAAAGGTGAATATACCTAATTTGCATTAATTAAATTAGGTCACTTCTTTTTAAGAAGGTAACCGATGCCGGGATTAACCTAACTCCTTGAAATGGAACTTAAATGTCATAAATATGTTTGAATAATCTATATGTAAGATGTGTGTTTGCTCATTATGTGTCTAAGCTTTAATAGATAAATATTGGGAACAAGGCAATTCATAAAATTCCACTGTCTCCCTCAAAATATTTGTGATTTCTAGACAACGCCAAATGAATCAATAGTTTCAGGAATAAGAGATTCTAGTATTTCTTAAACTATATTAAAATTAAAATCTATTAAAAGATTTCAGGAGGCCGTCTTTGGAAAGCAGGTCGACCCTGGCAGATGGCAGCTCTTCTAGAGTACATCCTTGGGAGATGACAGACATCACATAGAGATTTAGTAAAAATGACCACCCATGAGGTGCTTAATGATTCTCTCTGTTTTCCTACTACCCCTAGTGTAGCTTTGACAGAGCCTGGGAAGGAGAGACGAGGAGGCATGCCTTCAGCTTGGTCTCAACATCCTAAAGCTGATCCCACCCTGCTACCATCAAACATTCACTCGGAATCAAAGGTGCCAATTCCAAATCAAGACCCTACTGATTTCTCCCAAGCAAACCAGGCCTACGGAGAGGCTGTGAGCTGGTGGCCACTGGATCTGAGAGGGGGGAGCCTCAGGACACCCCCCAGCCAGAGGGCTCTGAGACGTAGCAGCAGTATCCTCTCGGGATCTGTAAGTTTGGAGACCTTCCGGGAGAGAAGCAAAGGTGCAGTCGGCTTAAAGTGTCCAGGTATCACAGAAGCACAGGAGGCCAGTTCAGAAAGGCGAGCAGAACTCCCCCTAGGGAAGAAGCTCACCAAAAGTTTTTCCCAAAGCTCGATGCACTTTAGCTCTGAGGGGAAAGTTCACAAAAGGTCCCCAGCGGCTCACAAAAACTCAAAGCTGTATAGGACATTGCCCTTGCGGAAGCTGGAAGGCAGCAATTGGAGATGCCGGGGACCTTTCAGCTACTGCTTCCTGAACCGAGGGCAGGATGAAGATGGTGACGAGGATGAGGAGGAGGCAGAGGCCACCCTCCAAGTCTCTTGCCTCTTTCGACCACAGATGGCTCAAGCCATGCCGGACCCAACCAGCCCACCCCTGGCTGTCGGAATTCAGAAGAAAGGAGGGGAGCTGTCCAGAGGTTCAGTGCTGAAGGTCTGGGCCGAAGACTTGAGTGGCCCAGATGATGTGGACTTCAGCAACCTGGCTTTTGATGCCCGGATTGCAAGGATAAATGCCCTTAAGGAGAGCGCATATGCAATGCCCGATGGGTTCCTCGCAGCCCAGAATGATGCCAATGAGCTGCTCTGCCTTGTCAGGGCGACCAAGGGCAAGAAAGAGGAGTCACGCCTTGAAGCGTATGACCTGACGCTTTCTCAGTACAAGCAGCTGTTATCCATTGAGTCCAGACAGTTGGGAAGTGCCTGCAGGAAAATGGCAATGGCCGAGAAAAGTCCAGAGGAGATGCTCCTAGCTATGACTTCCAGCTTTCAAGTGCTCTGTTGCCTAACAGAGGCCTGCATGCGGTTAGTTAAAGTTGTGAACTCAGAGACACAGCGGCAGGAAATTGTAGCGAAGATCGATGAAGTGGTCATAAACTACATCTGTCTCCTGAAAGCTGCCGAGGCAGCCACCGGAAAGACCACTGGGGATCCCAATGTTGGACTCTCAATGCGACATTCAACCACCATGGCCGCTCTCGTAAGCACACTAACACGTTCTCTCAAGATGCTTTTAAATAAATAAAGTATGAAAGTCACGTCATAATCTACCTTTGCAAAGCCATACATGAACTTTTATTTACTTTATGTGTACGATGAACAGATGTCTCCTTTCTTCTCTCTGTATATTTTGTTATTTTATATGAAATAGGAGATAAAAGTCACATTGATGAAAAGTTGAAATGTACTAATCCAGATGTATTCTGTTTATATTATACATATATATACATGTAAAGGAAATATACAAGAAAGTGGTGATCTTTGGCTATTTTTCATATAGTCGAAACTCCAGGTATGTGATGTGAAACTTTAAATTCTGCTGTGTTGGAGCAAAACAATGAATCCTATCCCCTTTCCTTCCAAGTGGATACTTGGAGACCATATCATTCATATTTAGAAGTAAAAAAAAGAAAAGAAAAGAAAAGAAAAATCACCATGTATATAAAACAGTACTTATGTTTTAAAACTATGATTTTTAAGCATTGGAAATAGCAAAAAGACATTTAAAATTCAAAAAGCTATTATGAATTATTAGAGAATATATATAATAAATTAATTTTTTGCTCATAGTGTTTGGTTATCTGATGCTTTTTTCCAGGAATCCTACATATTTCATTTTGGCTTACGCCATTTGGGCTAGAAATGGGGTGGGAGTGGATTCTATTGTGTCAACACAAATGCTCTTCATGATGTTTCCAGAATTAAAATACTTCCCAAATAGAAGAACAGAGGGAATGAGGGGCAGGTTCCTGGGTGATACCTACTTAGGGACTATCTAATTGCATGCAAGGAAAGGAATTAATAATACCAAAATTAAATTGTTTGATGAAAAGAGAGATCTGCTTTGACTCAATGTCAAAATATACAAACCAAAGACACCGTCTCTCTAGAATTCCCTTGAGGGTGACAGAACATTTAGTAAAGTATTTGCAAAATTATGAAAAGGAACATTTAATGATACAAGTAAATGCAGGTCCAGTAACGTAAAGCAAAGAGCTTCGTGCATCACCTCTACGGGAGCCAATGCTTCCAACCAAATTTGCAATGACAACCTAACACCGCTGGGACAAAATTTCAAATCTGGAATGTTCCAGAAAATCAGGGAAAGATAGTTACTCTAATATGGAAGCCATACTTAAATAAATAATAAAAGTATTTATGAAATGTTCTAATCTGGATTGACTGATAGAAATATGAAAGCTGGGGGGGAAAAAAAAAGAGTGGTAAACTTGACTGCTTTAAGTGAACCTGACAGAATGCAAAGAAGTTTTTAGAACCATCGTCTCTCTAAAAATGTATCTTTGGGTCAAAGCAAAAGGATGCAAAGTCTGCAATTGTAAAATAAAGTTGATATGTACATATGTACTTCGTGGCTCTTTTAGTGCTCAAGCTACACACACTCCTATTTATGTAGGTGGCTTCTTAGAATATGACAGGAGTGTGCCCAGTGCAAATATTTCCATTTCCGTAGGCATAACACAGTCCCTAGTTGCTGTCTCTCTCGTCAGTTGTTCCATAGAGACTCAATAACAAAAGCCACACATATTTATAGGTGGTAGCAAACAAAAGGAGTTTAGACGTGTTATTATAATGTTTAAATAATAAAACATTATTTGATTACAATTATAAATATTGGTGTTTGATAGTGAGAAATATTAATGATGTTTACTGTGAAAATTTTTGGTAAATATTCTGTATACGAAAATACATATTAATAGGCTTGTGTTCTATGTCAGACATTGTGCTAAACATATCATATATCTTATCTCATTTAATCATCACGACGATCTTATGGTTTGGACACTATCATTAATTCCCTATGGAGGCAATATAGTTTCGTAGTTAAGGACATGTGGCTTGGGGTCAGAAACTTCTTGATTTAAATTTGGACTCTGCCGTTTTCTAGCCCTTTATCAATTTTCCTCGGTCTCAAGTTCCTTCTAGTAAAATGGAAGTCAATAATAAGATCTATTTCCATAGGATTGTCATGAGTTTTAAGTAAAATTATGTATAGAAAGTTCTTACTGCAATACCTGGCAAAGAGTAAGTACTCAGTGTTAGATATTATTATCATCATAAGCATTGCGTTAAATATATTGCCCAAGGTGATATGTAGGGGCTGTTTGTTTTATATACGTATTGTATCCTGACTCTGTGCAGAATACATGAGTGTATTGCATATGTATAAGAGAAATATACGAGGAAGTGATGATCCTTGTTCGATCACATGTACAGTTAGAACACCACCCCGGTCCATTTCAGTTCTTCGCGAGGCCTCAGTGAAATAGCTCTGGGTCTTTCTAACCAATCTCCCATTACCTTTGGGTGCTCCAATACATTTCTGTTTCTTATAAACAAACTCTTTGCTACTTAGAAAACCTCAAGAGCCCCCCAATCGCTAAATGTGCTGCTCCTAAGTGGGGTCCAGGTCCACTAGAGTGTAGGAAGAATGTATTAGAATGATACTTGTGTTTATTTTTATCTAGCCTTTTTTATGTTTGTGTATGTTTTATAATGGCATAAGAGTACAGTGGTATATGTACATCATTTTAAATAAATCAATTAATTAATAAGCATATGCCTGATGCATGTGTGCAATAATATTGTCGCAGGTAAGGTTGCACTCACTAAAGTTCGGAGACCACTGAAGCAGAGAATGAAACTTCCTTGTCCCTGAGGTCCTTTACATTTAGCCCCTAGCCTATTTTTCCAGGTGTACCACCTATCATTTTTATTCATCCTTTATTATAAAACTTTCAAACATATACAAAGATAGGCACGATCATATAATGAATCAATATGTACTGATCACACACCCATTCATGTCCAATCTTTTCTCTGTTTCTAGGCACCTCCTTCCAAACTGTATGTAGAAGCAAATCCCAGACATCATAGCACTTAATCCATGAATATTTCGGTAAGCACTTCCTATAGATAAGAATTTTAAAACATAATCATAATGCCATTTTCATGCTTTTTAAAATTAATAATTCCCTAATATTACCAAATAAATATGTTACAGAAATAAATGATGAAGAAAGTGAAAATTCCTATAAACCCAACCCCCAAAGACAGTCATTGTCAACAATTTGGGGCATCTGCTTTCAGCTTTTTCTATATCTGTGCTATTGTTATTATTATTGTAGGTGTTTAGGAGTTTCACCTTTGACTCAGAGTTAGTCTGAACACATTTGCCCTTCTCCTGAGTCTCAGTTCCACCATACTTTATGTAAGTGGATTGGCCGGAGGGGTCTGATTGACATGGAAAGACAGAAGGGTCAGATGAACCACCACCACAGTATTAGGCTTCTAGTAAAATCCAGCAACTAATGCAGTTGCCTTAGACATTAAAATGATACAGACCCCTCAGCCCAGCTGATATTAGTCTAATGACAAAAGAAATTATGTTTCAGAAAAAAAGAAAACTGACAATATTGAAATGACCAGCTACAGCAACATTACAATAGATTGATTCCTTTTGCTATGAATCTCATCTTTCATTATAATTCGTCTTAGGAAAGACAATTTTCATTTCTGTTCCTCTTTTATATATTTCTAAATGTCAGTTATTCTCTGAATGTTATTTCTGAGCTACTCAAGATGTCACACTAATTTATTCCTCCTGGATTACTCTCCATTTGGCAATGGAAAAGTTTGTTCTCTTGGACTGATTATCACCATTCATAATTGTGTTAACTGTTTTTGAAATTGAGAAAAAAGCAAATTAGCTATGTTCAGGTGATTCCTCACCTCTTCCAAATATTTAGGAATCTTCACAGGGATCAAAATACATGGATATTATTACATCATTTCTCCTCTAACCTGATTTTATCTCTGCCGTGAAAGTGGTTGATTTGGGGTGTGTGTGTGTGTGTGCGTGAGTGTGTTGGGTGTATAGAGGTGCAGGACAGGTGTTTGAGTAGATAGGTGTGTGTGTCTGTCTGTGAGAATAGTTTTCAGTTTGGTTTTATGGATTTCAGTGCAGGTTTCCCCTCTGGCATTCCAAAAACTATGATAAAACTTTCAAGTCAGATTACAGAAATAGCTTCTCAGCTTTGAAATATCAAAGAGTTGGAATCTTACCTTTTGAACTGAATTTTTATTCATAACAACTTGAACATCACTCAGTTGGACACTTTTTATTCTGCCTATTCCTTAGCCTACCCCTCTCACTTTTTCATTTCAAAAATTGGAAAGTAACCTTTAGAAACTGTATTAAAATTTTTTCATTTTTTTTTTTTTCATTTTTATTTTAATTTTTTAACATCTTTATTGGAGTATAATTGCTTTACTATGGTGTGTTTCTGCTTTATAACAAAGTGAATCAGCTATACATATACATATATCCCCATATCTCCTCCCTCTTGCGTCTCCCTCCCACCCTCCCTATCCCATCCCTCCAGGTGGTCACAAAGCACCGAGCTGATCTCCCTGTGCTATGCAGCTGCTTCCCACTAGCTAGCTATTTTACATTTGGTAATGTATATATGTCCATGCCACTCTCTCACTTCATCCCAGCTTACCCTTCCCCCTCCCCGTGTCCTCAAGTCCATTCTCTACGTCTGCGTCTTTATTCCTGTCCTGCCCCTAGGTTCTTCAGAACCTTTTTTTTTTTTTTAGATTCCATATATATGTGTTAGCATACGGTATTTGTTTTTTCTTTCTGACTTACTTCACTCTGTATGACAGATTCTAGGTCCATCCACCTCACTACAAATAACTCAGTTTTGTTTCTTTTTATGGCTGAGTAATATTCCATTGTATATATGTGCCACATCTTCTTTATCCATTCATCTTAATTTAAAAAATAAATAAATTTCGAAGCCTGTACATAGGAAATCCACGGAAGAACAATCCATGTCTTTATCAACTGTTTCTGCTGCAGAAAATAATGGAATTAATTGAATCCTGCTTAGCTGAGGGAAATAGATAACCAATTATCACAAGTAGCTTATTTCACCATTCAACTTGAAATTAACCTGCTACCTTCGGGTGAACTTTTCCTAATCTTTCCACCATATTTATAATTGCATCTCAATTTTATGTTACACGTTAATTTTAAAGCATTAAAATAAAAAAATATATATATATTAAATAAATATATATATATATATATATATATATATATTTTTTTTTTTTTTTTTTTTTTTGGCTGTGACACAAGGCTTGAGGGATCTTTTTTCCCCAACCAGGGACTGAACCCGGGCCCTCGGCAGTGAAAGCGCGGAGTCCTAACCACGGGACCGCCAGGGAATTTCCCTCATTTTCCACTCTATAGTCTAAACCAAAATTCTGGTCCAGGATGCCGTTTGCGCTATCATCACATACAACGTTAGGCGGAATTAGCTTCTTCTGTTTTCCTTTTGAATTAGTACCCTTTGCACATCTTGCCCTTTGACTAAATGACTTATGACTTCTTTCCGTCACCCCCTCCCAGGATGAGTCCATTCATTCGTTCAAATAGCTATTAACAACGTCCTAATCTGGGTAAACACTGTGCTAGGTGCCAGAGGCAGGGTACAGTGATGAATATGATTGACATGGTCCCTGCCAAAAAGGGAGTGCCCATTCTAGAATGGATAATGCTTTGTTATTCCTTAAGAAAGGAGGGGTTCGAAGGAAGTATAGGCAGTCTTCACTTTGCATGATGGTGCAGGACTGTAAAGATGACCATGCAAGCCCAAAATGTGTAAAGTGATCTTAATAATCCGAAAAAATTACAGTTGTTCCGTGACTTACAAAGATTTTTGTCAAAATATCATTCTCTTACTATCATTTATAAATGTATAGGGGTATGAAAAATATAGTAAAATGCTTATTTATTTAGTACCTGTACACAGTAATTTAAAACATTGGAAACTTTGAGAATTAAAGTGGGTCATTTTGTAAAACCTTATAGAGTAGTTTGAACAGTGCTTGCCTCTTCTGCATCATGTAACTTACAGTATGGAATGAGCATCTATTCTATGCTTTGGCAAATTTTCTTACTCCTTTCTAAATGTGGATCAGCTTCCAATATTTTATCATTGGGGCTTTCAATGTTGTGCAATATCTCTAAGAGTTCCTTAATGTGAGTGTTTTTTCCCTAGTGTCACTTCCTCGGGGACAGCTTCATCCTTTTCATCACAACCACTCCCCTTATTTATGTCACTAAGTTCGCCTTCACTGCATCCCTCTGGCCTGTATGTCTACAATCTCAAATGAGGGCAGTGATAACATTCGCACAGTCACCTACTTCTTCTATTACTCCGTTTACATTTGATTTTAATTTCACTTCCAGAGTAACCACTTTTTTTTTTTTTTTAATTAATTTATTTATTTATTTATGGCTGTGTTGGGGCTTCGTTTCTGTGCGAGGGCTTTCTCCAGTTGCGGCGAGTGGGGGCCACTCTTCATCGCGGTGCGCGGGCCTCTCACTATCGCGGCCTCTCACTGTCGCGGAGCACAGGCTCCAGACGCGCAGGCTCAGTAATTGTGGCTCACGGGCCTAGTTGCTCCGCGGCATGTGGGATCTTCCCAGACCAGGGCTCGAACCCGTGTCCCCTGCATTGGCAGGCAGACTCCCAACCACTGCGCCACCAGGGAAGCCCCAGAGTAACCACTTTTTACTTCTTTGTTATGCTCTCGTCCTTATTGGCCAGTTCCCTCTTTCAATCATCCATTTTTTATAAAACGTTCTATGGCTTTATCGCTCAGGATAAAGGGAGGAGGCACGACGACGTGCTTTGCTGTCTGTGCATGAACTGAATAGCAGGTGCTCAGTGACCAATCACTGGCAGACTTTGAAAGAAGTGCTATGATTGGTCACTGATCATCATGCACACCTTTTACTTATATAGTGATTTTTGGATTAAAGAGCTAGTAGCCACTTTGCTATAAAGCAGAAACCAACACACCATTGTAAAGCAATTATACTCCAATAAAGAGGTTACAAAAAAACAGAAAAAAAAGCTAGTAGCAAAATTTGTACTTTATGCAGTTATTCACAGTTAACATACCATGGCAACCGAAGTTTAAACCATGTCGTTGGGGGACTGGTGTTTAGCTCAACAGTGTTGATGGAGATTCACGTATATCAGACCCATAGAGAGTGAGGACTGCCTGTACTCAGGTGTTTAAAGGGTCTGAAGCCCGTGGTGAAAATGGCTAAACGGGTAGCATTCAGCGCTGTCCAGTAGAACTTTCCGCAATAATGGAAATTTTCTAAATCGTTGGTGTACAATATGGTAGCAAATAGCCATATGTGGCTATTGAGTACTTTCCATGTGGCAACTGAATTTTTAACTTTATACAATTTAATGAATTTAAATTTAAACACCCATCTGTGGCTAGTGGCTACCCTGTTGGATAATGAAGCTCTAGTAGGCAAGCAGACAGAAAGGTAAAAAATAAACAGAATAATGACAGATGGCAGCAAATTCTAAGAGGGAAACGGGTAGGCTGCTGGGGAAGATTTGTCTAGATTTGGGGGGAAGGAGCTAACTCTGATCAGTTAGTACACATGACACCCATTTCACACAGGCCCTGCTAGAGACATGTAAATGGTGTATGTAATGGAAACGGTAGCAGATGAAGACTATCCCTCGTTAGACCACGAGTTCTGACCCAAATCCTTTCCTCAACCCCAGGTAAGCCCTAAGTAAAAAAGACACCTGAGTGCCCCTGAACAATGCCAACACACACAGAGACTCAAACAACACTTGTTCTTAGCCTTTGGATGCCTTAGATGATGATGTGTGATTTGCATGGATGACTCTTTCTTCCCCAAGATCTGAAAATCTGCTGCAAATTTTGACTACACATTAGTTGGTGATGATTAACATAGGCATTGGCGTATGGGAAGCGTTGTGTCAGATACTGACCTAACAATCAGCATGTGCATTCTGTTCCCTAAAATATGTCCCTCCTGAAAACACACTCTGATGCCACACCAGCCCTCAGTCCAGAGCTGGAACTTTCCTCTGCTTTTCCCCATCTTTCCACCAGTTCTTGGGCCCAACTTCCTTCTTGGTTGGGTTCCAAGCCTCATCCCAAGGCCACTCAGATGTGGCCCAATCCATTCTGAGGTCTAAAATATATACAGAGTAGAAAGGAATAAAGGAAGATGTGAGCTCAGAGTTTGATGAAAGCCAATTTAAATTTAATCTCCACTATCTATTATTTCCTGCCTTTGTCCTCTTTGCCCTCTTTGTCTCCCCTGACACTCCCACTCCACCCTTCTGTATTAGTTTTCTGTTGCTGTGTAACAAATTAACACAAACTTAGCAGCTTACAATAACACATATTTATTATCTCACAGTTTCTGGAGGTCAGGAGTCCGGGCACAGCTTAACTGGCCCTCTGCCCAGGCCCTCAAAAGGTTGCAAACAAGGTTGTGGCTGGGCTGCATCCTCATCTGAAGGCTTGGCTAGTGGTGACTCTGTTTCCAAGCTCATTCAGATTGTTAGAATAATTCATTTTCTTGTTTTGCTGGCTGGAGACCAGAGGCTGCCGTGAGGTCAGAGAGCCTGCCCACAGTCCCATGGCACAGGGCCAGCTCCAATATGGCTGCTTGTTTTATCAAGCCTGCAAAGCGAATCTCTGACCTCAGGGTTAAGTAAGGTCCCCCCAGGAGAAACTCCCATTTGATCAACTCAGAATTAATTGATTGGGGACCTTAAGTACATCTCCAAAATTACTTCACCACTGCCATATTCTATTGGTTAGAAGCATGTCCCAGGTCTTGCCCACACTCAACAGGAGAGGGCCGTATGGGGCACGAACAGCAGGGGGCAGGAATCATGGGGACCACCTTGGGGTCTGTCAGCCATGCCATCCAAGGCTTTTCCTTCAGCTACAAACTCAACAGATCACATATTCCTCTGAACAGAAGAAATATTGTAGACACTTGAAATACAAACTTGAAAGGCTTTCAGGACCCGGAGCTCTGACATAAGTCATCAGAGGCCACGTGGACAGCCTTTGGCCTTCTCTGTCCTGGCCCTGGCCCATTCTCTAGATATGGCCCATTCTCTAGTTTCCCTGTTAATATGCCAAATTTCTCTGGGGCTGGAAACTCCAATAATTATGATGTACTGACCTGTGCATCAGTGGTAGGTCCATAGGTAAACTTTCTATGGCAATATGACTTTTTTCATTGCACTCATTTTACAGTCAAATATGACTTTGAGGTCAGGTTACATCGAACAATTAAACTGGCAGATGAACTGTAAAACATGCTGAACTTTAACCAACATAACCATGGCTTTCTCAAGTATTTAGGGGAAGGGGGATGAATGGCCCCAGGTCACTTGCTCCTAAGCTATTCATCTGGAGGAGCCCACACACTGAAGTTCAACTGCCCTCCATGACCACTTGGAACTCGTGGCCAGAGTACCCTGAAAGGGTGCTGTTTCCTCCCTGTGGGCTTCGGCAGAGATGAATATGGAGCAGGGCTCATTTCTTTCTAGATTCTGTGACCCTTTATTCTCTCCCTTTATTTTCCAAAGCTATGTAAAGCTATATTGTTGCATCAGACTATACTGAAGTACTCCGTCATACTCCCTGGATTTCTGAGAAAGCTGTGACAAGGCAAACACACACACACACACACACACACACACACACACACACACACACACACCTGTGCACGTGCCTGTGATGTAAATAAATGTAGTGTCACATAACCCAGAAATACATGCATGGACCAGATTTGTCTTTTCTGCTTCCATTCTGCCTCTGTCCCTCACTACTGAAAATTTGGTTCCAGTCTGTTACCGGTACGATTATAATGACATTGATAATAACAACACCTAATATTTAATCAGGCAAATGTGCCAGGTACTATGCCGGATGACTTTCATGCATAATTATTGCATCTATTTCCTAGAACAACCTCTGAGAAATTACTATTATCATCCCTTTTTTATTTTTCATTTTTTTGCTACATTCCCCATGTGGTACAATATATCTTGTAGCTTATTTTACACCTAATGGTTTGTACCTCTCGAGGTGTCATCCTTTTTTTAAGAAAGAAAACTGAGGCTAGAGACTCCAAATATAGCTTGCCCCAAATCATGGATGTTAGTCAGAATCAAGATTTGAACTCAGGAATTGCAATTTTGTTCATCAGTTTTTGGCCAAGTAGATAGCTTGATTGTTTTTAATCAAATAAATACAGCATTATTTTTTAAAAGCTTAAATTCCACCAAAGAACTTAGGGAGAAAAAGCAAGCATCTCCTATCCCAAACTCTGCATCCTTGGTCCCAGTTCCAAGAGACAACCCATTTCACCAGTTTCTATTTTTAGTTCTTCTAGTGGTTTTCTCCTTAATTCTAAATAATATAATTTGTTGACTTACCAACTTTTTTTTTTTTTTGCCACGCCATGTGGATGACTTACCGACTTTGGACAATTTCTACCAATCACCTCTTGAAAGATAAGGAATTCACTTATTTATGTTACCCCTCACCTTTCCTTCTTCTCCCCTAACCAATGTCTAATAGGGATATTATTATTGTGTCTATTCTTCATTATCTATTTAACTTTAAATATTATAGTTACATCTCTGCTTCTTGTTCAATCATCTTTAGACAGTCTCTGTTGATTCCTTATCGACGTGGAATGGACCTAATTATTCCCGCAGTCGATCTTTCTTTCCACCTCCCCACTTCTGCACTCCTTCCTCCTATCTTAGGCCATCAGTACCATCACATTGACATCATTCACACTGTTATGAGAAGCAATGTTTGCCGCAGTGTTTAGAGATCAATATTTTGTCAACCACTGCAGTCTGGAAAAACAGCATGGTCAACTGCTTTTGCAAAAACCATGACGTTATCCAGAGCTCTTCTAGAAGGTGAAACAGAGAACCCTATACGTGGAAGGAAAGAAGAACTGTGAATTCATTACACCTTAAATCGGTGGTTCTCAAAGTGCGGCCCCTGAACCAGAGGCAGCAAGCAGTATCACCCACTGGAAACTTAGAGATGCAGATTCCTGCGCTCCACCCAGACCTGCTGACTCCCGCTCTGTGGGCAGCCCACCAATCTGATTGAACAAGCCGCCAGATAATTCTAATGCGTGTTCAAGTTTGAAAATCCCTGTATTAAATGATTACCAACAGATAGAATTTAAGAAGCACGACTCTTTTCTGCACTAAACCTTGTCCTGTGACTGAACCTGAAATGACTTAAAATGTGTTTAAATATTGAAATACAGAGAGGCTCTGATTAATATTTCCAAAAGAGATGACTACAGACTGCATACATATTTAAGAGAGCTCTCACGAGATTGGATTTTCAACATCAGGAGACGTCAAGGGAAGAAGTTTCATAAGACGAGAAAGTAGACAGAACACAATTTGAATTGCACTCAACCTGGAGAAGTTCTGTAGCAGCCAGAATATTCATAGATATGCCTAACAGAAGTTCAGTGTGATTCCTTCATGGAGTCCCTTTAACTAAAGCTGATCCCTCCTTCTTAGAAGGGCAAGTGTGTCTTACTGTTTCCTCCCAGTCAAGGTTGGTAACATTTTCATTTCTGTCATTAAAATGAAGTCATTCACGCTTTGACTTCGGTTGGATCTGCAATTTGCAAGCCAGTAACCAGCGTTTTGTATTGTGATGATTATTGTGCTAAGAGGATTCCTTTTATCCACACTCAATATCGTGGCTCCCAAGTCATTTGAAAGAATGTTCAAAGCATCAAAATAAGATAGACTGTCCTTCCTTAAATAGCATTGATTTTTCAAAATCATGTCATATTTAGGTTCCTCTGTATTTACTTTCTAGGTTTTTAAAATACTTACCCTGAAGTTTCTATAGGTTTTCCTTTTTTCTTACTGATAAAATTAAAATGTGCTGTTCTGAATATCTAGCACTGCGGTAAAAAAACACCCCAAAATGTAGGAGCTTAAAGAACTATTAGCATCTCTCCTGGGTCTGGGGATAGGCTCAGCTGGGTGATTCTCACTTGCAATCTCTCATGCAGTTGCATTTCAGGTGGTGACTGAGGCCAGAGTCACCTGAGGCTTGACAGGGCTTCAGGATGACTTCTTATGTGGATGTGGCTAGCATCTGGCTGGGAGCTCACTGGAGGCTGTCAAACAGGGTCTTCATGGGGCCGCTCCATGAGGCTGGGGCTCCTCACAGCACAGCAATCTCGAGATAGCAGCACCTCTTACACGGCGGTTGGCTTCTAGGATGGAGCATCTCAAGAGCAAGGGTCCCAAGAGAACCGGGCAGAAGCTTCAATTCTTATGACCTAGTCTGGAATGTCACTCAGTAACTTACTATTGGTCAACTGAGTCACCAGACCAGACCAGAATCAAGAAGAGAATTAGACTGCACCTCTCAGTTGGAGGGGTGACAAAGAGTCTGCCGCCATGTTTAATCTGTCCCGTGTGCTTCCACCAAAGCCTTAACACGGTCCGGCATCTCAATCGTGTTATCTGTTCCATGGAATAAGCTCTTCCTGGAGGCATCCCCCCTGCCAGAGCCATTTGACTTCCTTTTCTAGTATAAACCTGTTTTTATCTGAATAAATACCATCCTAGGACTTCCCTTCCCAGCTTTCTTAGAAGGGACTCCACAGTTTCCTGTATCCAGTATTGCCTAGAGGAATTTTCCCGTAAAGATTACATGGAATGTAACCTTTCCGAATCTTGCATGTCTGAAAATACCTTTACTTTGCCCTTCTGCTTAACTGATCATTTGGCTGCATATGGGATTCCAGGTTCAAAGTGACATCCCTTGGATTGATGTCATTGTCCCACTGTCTTTTAAAGTCAGTTTGCTAAATGTTCTCCTCGTTCCTTTAGCGAGTCCCCCATCGCCTTGCAGATCCATTTCTTCTGTTTACTTGCAGTGCGAATTTCACAAGGTTGTGTCTAGGTCTGGAATTTTCTTTCATTCATTCTGCTTGGAATTTAGTGCCTCTTTTCCTGCTGAGAGTTCACGCCTTTCTTCAATTCTAGATTGTTTCCCTTCTATTATTTCTGTTTTTCCTCTCAGTTTTCTCTCTAGCCATTATCTAGTGTTCAGTGAACAGAGCAAACCATTCACAGATATTTGTTCAGAGATATCAGCTACATTGTTTTCATGAACTTCTTTATAATGCACTACAGAGCGCTGGTTTGACATTTTTCTGATTTGGTTACAATGTGGGCAATGGACTATGTGGAGGTCATGGGTGAATAGTTCATGACCTGGCCGTGATCTACGTGTGCACGACTACATGTGTGGGTAGCTTCATTTCTCTACTTTAGCGAACATCGATTTGTATTGTGATTTTTGTATGACACACCTGAAGCATACATTATTATCTAGAATGTTCTGCAGTCAATTCCTATGTACCTGCCACCCAGATTTGTCAGATCCTAGCAACTTACCATATGGCTTTGGATCTTTGTTGTAAAGAAATAAACATCAGAGACAGTTGGAATACTCTGAGTAACCTTCCCCAGTCTCATGTGTCTCTCTCCCTCCTCAGATATCATCAAGCCTGATTTTGCTTTTGTATCCGTCCGTCCCATGCAGTTCTTCATATATTTACCACATGATTACATGTCCTTAAAAATGTGTAATATTGTTTGACATGCTTTTAAACTTTATGTAAACGGTATCATACTGTACATACCCTTCCACACTTTGATTTTGTTATTCAACATCAGTTTCTAAAAGATCTATGCCTTTTAGAGAGAGAGCTTTCATTCATTTACCCTCATTGCTTTACAGTCATCTATTGCATATTAGAATTTAGATACTGCTGTTAATGGACATTTAGGTTGTTGACGATTTTTTGCTATTAAAAACACTGCTGCAATGAACATTCTTGTACCTGTCTCTTTGTGCATACGTGTTGTGATTTTTCTCAGGAGGTATGCTCAAGTGTGGAATTTGAGAAATGGATAGGTATTCTTCAACTTTGCCAGATATTGATTCCCTCCTAGGCAGGCCCAACGATCCATGGCGATTGCAAGAGCAAGATAAGCAATCGAGCGTCAGGCTGTGTAAGATGCTCCGCATCTGCTTTCTCCAGTTCTGCTCGGTTCCTGAGTGTCTGAGGTTTCCTTCTAAGCAGGCTACCAAAGCAGGCTGGCTGGTTTCTTAGGGAGAGAGAGATAAGCAGAGAGATACAGAGATAGAGATGAGAGAGATAGAAATGCGAGAGATAGAGATCAAAGAGAGAAAGAGAGATTGATTGCTCTCTCTGCAATAAATTATATATTCCCCAACACTAACCAAACCAAAGGACCCAGAAGTACTCTTGAGTAACTAGGCTCATGTTAAACCTTCTATAAGTTGTTCTGTTCCTCTTCATGACAGCATGACTACAGTGTAGAAAAATGTTGGTCGTGGGTGTTTACTGACAGTTACACACACAACCTGGATAAATCAAACAGACCAAGAGGTGGGAGGGGGAAGGGGAAGGAAGGGAATGGAAGAAATTAAATGATCAATTCAGGAGGCCCATCGTCTGAATAACACGTCTTCTGGTAAGTTCAAAGAAAAATGTAGTGTTGTTTTGTTTGCATGTATCATGACTTAATAAAAATGGTACTGTACTATAGATCTCATTCTAATTATCTTGATCTTTATTTTAATATTATTATTATTATTATTATTATTGAAAGATCTCTCCCATGTTGCTATGTGTACTCTTTGGTCAGATCCTGGTTTCTTTCTTTTCTTTTCTTTATTTATTTTTGGCTGCACTGGGTCTTCTTTGCTGCGCGCGGGCTTTCTCTAGTTGAGGAGAGCAGGGGCTACTCTTCGTTGCGGTGTGCAGGCTTCTCATTGCAGTGGCTTCTCTTGTTGCGGAGCACAGGCTCTAAGCGCGCGGGCTTCAGTAGTTGCAGCACGCAGGCTCAGTAGTTGTGGCTCTTGGGCTCTAGAGCGCAGGCTCAGTAGTTGTGGCGCACGGGCCTAGTTGCTCCGCAGCATGTGGGATCTTCCGGACCAGGGCTCGAACCCATGTCCCCTGCATTGGCAGGTGGATTCTTAACCACTGTGCCACCAGGGAGGCCCCCCTGGTTTCTTATTGCTGTAAAATATTCCACAGCGTACATCCACCACCTTTACTTGTCCATTTCGCCAGGGGTGGACACCTAATGACCTTCGGCTCTCTCCTACAAACAAAGCTGAGACGAATATCATCATACATCCTCCTGTGTGACAACAACAGCAGCACACACCCACACAGAGAGACACAGAAATGCTGGATTATAAGGTATGTGTATACTTAATGTGACCAAGATGGTGGCACCTGTCTACACACCCACAAGACGTTGATTCATGTACCCCATCAACAATGTGTATTGTCCAGCTTTCTGACTTTGCCTTTTTTGTGGATTTATCTTTCTTTATTGTTTTAATTTGCATTCTCTGATTTCTAGAGTTTGAGTCTCTCTTAATAGCGTTGTTGACCATTTGGGTTCTTTTTCCTTTAATTTCCTTTTCATGTTTTTTGCCCAATTTTCAATCGAGTATTTTGGGGTTTTTTTTAATGCTGATTTGCAGATGTTTCTTATGCATTTAGATGTAAAGCCCTCATTGGTTTGGGACATTGCCAATATCTTCTCCCAATCCATCATTTGTAATCTTCGTCCATAGTTTCCTTTAAAAACAGAAAAGCTTAGTATGGAAATAACCAAGCCCACCAATCTTTAATCTTATGATGTACGCCTTGAGGGTTTTGTTTAAAAGTCCTTCCTCAATTCTTCATGAGAAATGTATCCTCCCACATTCTCTTCTATTTGCTTTGTAGTTTCACCATTCGTATTTAGTGTTTTTTTTTTACATTTGCTAACATATACTTTTATTTTATTTATTTATTTTTTAAATTGAAGTATAGTTGATTTACAATGTTGTGTTAGTTTCAGGGTACAGCAAAGTGATTCAGTGATATATATCTATATTTTATATATATATATATATAAATATTATATATATTCTTTTTCAGATTCTTTCCCATTGTAGGTTATTGCAAGATATTGAATGTAGTTCCCTGTGCCATACAGTAGGTCCTTGTTGTTTATCTGCTTTATATACAGTAGCATGTATCTGTTAATCCCAAACTCCTAATTTATCTCTCCCCTCCATATTTAGTTTTTAATCCACCTGAAATCTACTTTTTTTTTAATATGAAGTGAAGTAGGAAATCCGCTTTTATTTTTCTCCATGGGTGTAGACAATTTCCTCAGCATCAAATCTCTGATCAGACCCTGTGGAACAAGCAGCATATTTTGAGGCATAGAATGACAAAGGGTGGACAGACTGGGGACGGTGATTTGTATCACATCAAAGTTATATACATTCTGCCCCTGGTTCACTTGGGACTCCTCAGGGGGAACACCCTTGGCCATGACACAGATTCTATTGTGGTGATGTGGCATGGGGAAAGGCTGAGGTGCTCTCCACCAGCTCATAGGGAGCAGATCACAACAAGGCCAAACTGAGGCAGAAGAACGTGGCAGGTGTCACACATTCTGGGCAGACCTGTTGGTGAACTTCTATGAGGTACCATCAAGAACTCCCAGGAAAAACTGGATGAGACATTAACAGGAAAGAAAAATCTTACATTACTAGGTGGGCATAAGAGCAGCCAAGCCATGGTTAATTTCCATTAAGTTGATCCCTTTTATAACCACCCAGCTGATGGGGTCAGGGGAAATTGAGCAATATATGTAAATTGCATTCTCTAGTGTGTGATGGGGTGAAAGTATCATTTTATTTTCAGGTTCATTAAATAAGAATTACATTCCTGGGAGTAAATTGCAGTTTGAATGGAAAAAAATTTTATTTTTGAAACCTAGCCTGTATATGTCACCCATTCATGTTATAAGTAAAGGATTACTCTATATTTTAGAATTATTTTTCTATTATACAATATTCATACTGTTAAAGGCAAATGGATGTGAGATAAGACATTATAATTATGACACTTGATCATGTAAAAATATCACTAAATCACACTTGAACGTATCTTAAATGAAAAAGCATAATGGAAAGAATAACTAAATCCAGGAAGACATTTTTATCTGTCTTTGAGAATATAGAGCAGAAGACAGAGCAGTGGTCATAAGTGCCTGAGGCAACCCAGGAATAGGTACAGATTAAAAGTATAACAATGATTGATTTTTGAGAAATACTTCTTGAATTTGTAATTACAGTTTTAAGTGACCTTTTCCAAGGAAAATAGCTCTCCATCTTGAAGTCTTTCCTCTGCTTTGTCCGACTAATGAAGTCCTACTTGTTTTTCCAGTCACACCTCAGAGGTCACCTCCCCAGGCAGCCCTCCGTGATTGCACCTCCAACCCTACTCAAGAGCAACCCTTTCTTTTCTGAGCTCCCTGTGTCTTGTTAATGCTTCTCTTACTGCCTTACGCACACGGTATTAGTTTTTTGGTTTTGTTTTTCAATCTGTTCTGCTTAGTGAAGTACCTGCATCTTATTCACATTTGTATTCCTGGTGCTTAGAAGAATACATGACACACAGCAAGCACCAAATAAATGTCTTTTTAAAAAATGAACTGAAATGCCAAGGGCTTTTTTTTTTTTTTTTTTTTTTTTTGTATTACCACAGTGATGAAACAGTTCCAGGGGGCAGGGGGAAAGTTGTATTTTTTTTTTTAAACTTTTAATACAATCTGATTTGTGACCACATTAAAACTCACAGAATTATACAACCTGAACTTTGGAAATGGATGTTATCTAGCCCAGCAGCTCTCCAACTTCAACGTGCATACGAATCACCTGGGCATTTTTTAAATACAGATCCTGATTTAGGAGGTCTGGGGCAGGCTGAGATGCTGCAGTTCTAACAAGCTCCCAGCTAGTGTGATGTTTTTCACCCACCAGCCATGCAAGCAGCAAGACCCTAGTCCCCGCTACTAACCAAATGCATGAAATATAGCTACAACATTTGGACAACTGATCAACAAGCAAACAAATGTGAAAGTAAGTGTTCCTAAACTTCTCTAAGATGGTGGTTCTCTAACTTTAGCTCCATCAGTATCACCTGTAGGACCCACCCCCCCAGTGTTCTCTATTCAGCCGGTCTGGGGTGGGGTTAGGGAATTTGCATTTCTACCAAGTTCCCAAATGGGGCTGACACCGCTAGTCCGGGGTCCACACTTTGGGAACCATTGCTCTAAGAGTCACCTTGAAACAATCATAATCAATGACCAATTCCCTCATGATTGCCAGAGTCCAAACGTTCCCCCAGGTGATATGAGAGGATCAAACCGGAGCACCTTGGAACCATCTGCCACATGAGAGTGAGTTGGTAGCCCATTATATTTGAGATTTGTCCTCACGTTGGTAAGGAGGAAGGAGCATTGGATCAGGCGTACGAAGACCTGGCTTCCAATTCTGCGTCTTGAAGCTGTGATTTACATCCCCTTGGGTCATTTCTGAACCTCTTCAAGCCTCAATTTCTCTGCCTGAACTTCGCAACTCAGATGAAGTAGGCCCAGCTCTCTGACCTTCCGGATCCCCCCCCCCCCCAGGCAAGTCTGACCTCCCATCTCACTGGACCTTTGTCTTTTACTCATGCGCTGCAATGGTATGTCTTTATTGCATTAAGACTCTGAGTTCCTTGAGGCCAGAGATGAGTTATAGTTTCTCAAGCAACCAGAGATACCCCTGGCAAAGAGCAGATACTCATTAAATGTTTATTATTGAATGAATAAAAGTAATAAACCCTGGGCTCCAAATAGCCCTTTAGGCCCTGGCTTTCTGCTAATTCTCTAATTTTAGCTGCTTTGAAGTATCATTAGAATAGAATACCCTTCCAGGTAGCGCTGAGAACAGAGACGCATAATTCAATGCTTAATATGACTCTCCAGGGACAAATCCCTGGCTAGGCTGCTGAGCTATAAATGATTTTTTTTTTAATTTTCAGATTTAATGTTACGTAGAATTATTCTTGCAGGTAAGTGTTTTTACTGCTGCTCTTTATCACAAGCTTTATTAAGGAAAGTTTTCCTGTAGGGCCTTGCTTTTATAGATAAACCGGGTCTTTTATCACTGTAAAAGTTTTCATTAATAAAAGAAATCTTTTTGTACTTAGGTGTTTATTTTGTAGATTTTAGAAGTTATTTTTGAGTTAGAAACACTTTTCCAGTTAATAGAATAAAAAATCTGTATTTCCCTTTTTCCTAGCTCTGTCGCATCCCAGCCTTGACTTCAGGTGAGTCGCCTAATGTTTATGCGCCTCAGTTTTCTTATCTGTAAGATGGGGATAAAACAGCTGCTATCATATAGTTTTCATAAGAAATACATGAGTTCATAGATGTCTTTAGGAGACTGTCTGACCTATAATAAGCCCTAATAAACGTTAGCCGTTACTGGGTTTTTTTTTGGCAGTTTTATTGAGATATAATTGACATACAGCGCTGTATAAGTTTAAGGCATAAAGCATAATGATTGACTTAAGTGCATCATGAAATGATGACCACAATAAGTTAAGTGAATATCTATCATCTCTTATAGATACAAAAATTAAAAAAAGGAAAAGTTTTTTTCTGTGTGGTGAAACTTTTAGGGTTTACTCTCTTAACAAATGTCATATACAACATAAAGCAATGTTAATTATATTAATCATGTTATATATTACATCCTTCGTACTTATTTATTTTATAACTGAAAGTTTGCACCCTTTGACCACCTTCCACTGATTCTCCTTCCCCCTGGCCCATGCCTCTGGTAACCACAAATCTAATCACTTTTTTTAAGAGTTTGTTTGTTTGTTTGTCTTTGAAGTATAATTGACCTATAACACTATATTAATTCCTGGTGCACAATATACTGACTTAGTACTTCTATACATTACAAAATGATCACCACTATACTCTAGTTACCATCTGTCACCATACAAAAATATTAGATTGTTATTGACTATATTTTCCATGCTGTACATTTTATGCCTGTGACTAATTTATTTTGTTTTTTGGGGTTTTTTTTTTTTTTTACTGTTTATTTATTTATTTATTTTTCCTTATTAGTCATCCATTTTATACACATCAGTGTATCCATGTCAATCCCAATCTCCCAATTCATCCCACCACCACCACCACCACCCCCCGCCGCTTTCCCCCCTTGCTGTCCATATGTTTGTTCTCTACACCTGTGTCTCTATTTCTGCTCTGAAAACCGGTTCATCTGTACCATTTTCTAGGTTCCACATATATGCGTTAATATACGATATTTGTTTTTCTCTTTCTGACTTACTTGACTCTGTATGACAGTCTCTAGATGCATCCACGTTGCTACAAATGACCCAGTTTCATTCCTTTTTATGGCTGAGTAATATTCCATTGTATATATGTACCACATCTTCTTTATCCATTCATCTGTCGATGGGCATTTGGGTTGCTTCCATGACCTGGCTATTGTAAATAGTGCTGCAATGAACATTGGGGTGCATGTGTATTTTTGAATTATGGTTTTCTCTGGGTATATGCCCAGTAGTGGGATTGCTGGGTCATATGGTAATTCTATTTTTAGTTCTTTAAGGAACCTCCATACTGTTCTCCATAGTGGCTGTATCCATTTACATTCCCACCAACAGTGCAAGAGGGTTCCCTTTTCTCCACACCCTCTCCAGCATTTGTTGTTTGTAGATTTTCTGGTGATGCCCATTCTAACTGGTGTGAGGTGATACCTCATTGTAGTTTTGATTTGCATTTCTCTAATAATTAGTGATGCTGAGCAGCTTTTCATGTGCTTCTTGGCCATCTGTATGTCTTCTTTGGAGGAATGTCTATTTAGGTCTTCTGCCCATTTTTGGATTGGGTTGTTTGTTTTTTTAATATTGAGCTGCATGAGCTGTTTATATATTTTGGAGATTAATCCTTTGTCCAATGATTCATTTGCAAATATTTTCTCCCATTCTGAGGGTTGTCTTTTCATCTTGTTTATGGTTTCCTTTGCTGTGCAAAAGCTTTTAAGTTTCATTAGGTGCCATTTGTTTATTTTTGTTTTTATTTCCATTACTCTAGGAGGTGGATCAAAAAATATCTTGCTGTGATTTATGTCAAAGAGTGTTCTTCCTATGTTTTCCTCTAAGAGTTTTATAGTGTCTGGTCTTACATTTAGGTCTCTAATCCATTTTGAGTTTATTTTTGTGTACGGTGTTAGGGAGTGTTCTAATTTCATTCTTTTACATGTAGCTGTCCAGTTTTCCCAGCACCACTTATTGAAGAGACTGTCTTTTCTCCATTGTATATCCTTGCCTCATTTGTCATAGATTAGTTGACCATAGGTGTGTGGGTTTATCTCTGGGCTTTCTATCTTGTTCCATTGATCTATGTTTCTGTTTTTGTGCCAGTACCATATTGTCTTGATTACTGTAGCTTTGTAGTTTAGTCTGAAGTCAGGGAGTCTGATTCCTCCAGCTCCATTTTTTTCCTTCAAGACTGATTTGGCTTTTCGGGGTCTTTTGTGTCTCCATACAAATTTTAAGATGATTTGTTCTGGTTCTGTAAAAAATGCCATTGGTAATTTGATAGGGATTGCATTGAATCTGTAGATTGCTTTCGGTAGTATAGTCATTTTCACAATGTTGATTCTTCCAGTCCAAGAACATGGTATGTCTCTCCATCTGTTGGTATCATCTTTAATTTCTTTCATCAGTGTCTTATAGTTTTCTGCATACAGGTCTTTTGTCTCCCTAGGTAGGTTTATTCCTAGGTATTTTATTCTTTTTGTTGCAGTGGTAAATGGGAGCGTTTCATTAATTTCTCTTTCAGATTTTTGATCATTAGGGTATAAGAATGCAAGAGATTTCTGTGCATTAATTTTGTATCCTGCAACTTTACCAAATTCATTGGTTAGCTCTAGTAGTTTTCTGGTGGCATCTTTAGGATTCTCTATGTATAGTATCATGTCATCTGCAAACAGTGACAGTTTTACTTCTTCTTTTCCAATTAGTATTCCTTTTATTTCTTTTTCTTCTCTGATTGCCATGGCTAGGACTTCCAAAACTATGTTGAATAATAGTGGTGAGAGTGGACCTCCTTGTCTCGTTCCTGATCTTAAAGGAAATGCTTTCAGTTTTTCACCATTGAGAATGATGTTTGCTGTGGGTTTGTCATATATGGCCTTTATTATGTTGAAGTAGGTTCCCGCTATGCCCACCCTCTGGAGAGTTTTTATCATAAATGGTGTTGAATTTTGTCAAAAGCTTTTTCTGCATCTATTGAGATGATCATATGGTTTTTATTCTTCAGTTTGTTAATATGGTGTATCACATTGATTGATTTGCATATATTGAAGAATCCTTGCATCTCTGGGATAAATCCCACTTGATCATGGTGTATGATCCTTTTAATGTGCTGTTGGATTCTGTTTGCTAGTATTTTGTTGAGGATTTTTGCATCTATATTCATCAGTGATATTGGCCAGTAATTTTCTTTTTTTGTAGTATCTTTGTCTGGTTTTGGTATCAGGGTGATGGTGGCCTCATAGAATGAGTTTGGGAGTGTTCCTTCCTCTGCAATTTTTTGGAAGAATTTGAGAAGGATGGGTGTTAGCTCTTCTCTAAATGTTTGATAGAATTCACCTGTGAAGCCATCTGGTCCTGGACTTTTGTTTGTTGGAAGATTTTTAATCACAGTTTCAATTTCATTACTTGTGATTGGTCTGTTCATATTTTCTATTTCTTCCTGGTTCAGTCTTGGAAGGTTATACCTTTCTAAGAATTTATCCATTTCTTCCAGGTTGTCCATTTTATTGGCATAGAGTTGCTTGTAGTAGTCTCTTAGGATGATTTGTATTTCTGTGGTGTCTTTTGTAACTTCTCCTTTCTCATTTCTAATTTTATTGATTTGAGTCCTCTCCCTCTTTTTCTTGATGAGTCTTGCTAATGGTTTATCAATTTTGTTTATCTTCTCAAAGAACCAGCTTTTAGTTTTATTGATCTTTGCTATTGTTTTCTTTGTTTCTATTTCATTTATTTCTGCTCTGATCTTTATGATTTCTTTCCTTCTGCTAACTTTGGGTTTTGTTTGTTATTCTTTCTCTAGTTCCTTTAGTTGTAAGGTTAGATTGTTTATTTGAGATTTTTCTTGTTTCTTGAGGTAGGCTTGTATAGCTATAAACTTCCCTCTTAGAACCGCTTTTGCTGCATCCCATAGATTTTGGGTCATCGTATTTTCATTGTCATTTTTCTCTAGGTATTTTTTGATTTCCTCTTTGATTTCTTCAGTGGTCTCTTGGTTATTTAGTAGCATATTGTTTAGCCTCCATGTGTTTGTGTTTTTTACATTTTTTTCCCTGTAATTGATTTCTAATCTCATAGCATTGTGGTCAGAAAAATGCTTGACATGATTTCAATTTTCTTAAATTTACTGAGGCTTGATTTGTGACCCAGGATGTGATCTGTCCTGGAGAATGTTCCGTGCGCACTTGAGAAGAAAGTGTAATCTGCTGTTTTTGGATGGAATGTCCTATAAATATCAATTAAATCTGTCTGGTCTATTGTGTCATTTAAAGCTTGTGTTTCCTTATTAATTTTCTGTTTGGATTATGTGTCCATTGGTGTAAGTGAGGTGTTAAAGTCCCCCGCTATTACTGTGTTACTGTCGATTTCCTCTTTTAGAGCTGTTAGCAGTTGCCTTATGTATTGAGGTGCTCCTATGTTGGGTGCATATATATTTATAATTGTTATATCTTCTTGGATTGATCCCTTAATCATTACGTAGTGTCCTTCCTTGTCTCTTGTAACATTCTTTATTTGAAAGTCTATTTTATCTGATATCTGAGTATTGCTACTCCAGCTTTCTTTTGATTTCCATTTGCATGGAATATCTTTCTCCATCCCCTCATTTTCAGTCTGTATGTGTCCCTAGGTCTGAAGTGGGTCTCCTGTAGACAGCATATATATGGTTCTTTTTTTTGTATCCATTCAGCAAGCCTGTATCTTTTGGTTGGAGCATTTAATCCCTTCACATTTAAGGTAATTATTGATATATATGTTCCTATGACTATCTTCTTAATTGTTTTGGGTTTGTTTTTGTAGGTCCTTTTCTTCTCCTGTGTTTCCCACTTAGAGAAGTTCCTTTAGCATTTGTTGTAGAGCTGGTTTGGTGGTGCTGAATTCTCTTAGCTTTTGCTTGTCTGTAAAGCTTTTGATTTCTTCCTTGAATGTGAATGAGATCCTTGCCAGGTAGAGTAATCTTGGTTGTAGGTTCTTCCCTTTCATCACTTTAAGTATATCATGCCACTCCCTTCTGGCTTGTAGAGTTTCTGCTGAGAAATCAGCTGTTAACCTTATGGGAGTTCCCTTGTATGTTATTTGTCATTTTTCCCTTGCTGCTTTCAATGATTTTTCTTTGTCTTTAATTTTTGCCAGTTTGATTACTATGTGTCTCGGCATGTTTCTCCTTGGGTTTATCCTGTATGGGATTCTCTGTGCTTCCTGGACTTGGGTGTCTATTTCCTTTCCCATGTTAGGGAAGTTTTCAACTATAATCTCTTCAAATATTTTCTCAGGTCCTTTCTGTCTGTCTCTTCTCCTTCTGGGACCCCTATAATGCGAATGTTGTTGCGTTTAATGTTGTCCCAGAGGTCTCTTAGGCTGTCTTCATTTCTTTTCATTCTTTTTTCTTTATTCTATTCCACAGCAGCGAATTCCACCATTCTGTCTTCCAGATCACTTATCCGTTCTTCTGCCTCAGTTATTCTGCTATTGATTCCTTCTAGTGTAGTTTTCATTTCAGTTATTGTATTGTTCATCTCTGTTTGTTCTTTAGTTCTTCTAGATGTTTGTTAAACATTTCTTGCATCTTCTCAATCTTTGCCTCCATTCTTTTTCCGAGGTCCTGGATCATCTTCACTATCATTATTCTGAATTCTTTTTCTGGAAGGTTGCCTATCTCCATTGCACTTAGTTGTTTTTCTGGGGTTTTATCTTGTTCCTTCATCTGGTACATAGTCCTCTGCCTTTTCATCATGTCTATCTTTCTGTGAATGTGGTTTTTGTTCCACAGGCTGCAGGATTGTAGTTCTTCTTGCTTCTGCTGTCTGCCCTCTGGTGGATGAGGCTATCTAAGAGGCTTGTGCAAGTTTTCTGATGGGAGGGACTGGTGGTGGGTAGAGCTGGCTGTTGCTCTAGTTGGCAGAGCTCAGTAAAACTTTAATCGGCTTGTCTGCTGATCGGTGGGGCTGGGTTCCCTCCCTGTTGGTTGTTTGGCCTGAGGTGACCCAACACTGGAGCCTACCCGGGCTCTTTGGTGGGGCTAATGGCGGACACTGGGAGGGCTCACACCAAGGAGTACTCCCCAGACCTTCTGCTGCCAGTGTCCTTGTCCCTTGGTGAGCCACAGCCACCCCCCACCTCTGCAGGAGACCCTCCAACACTAGCAGGTAGGTCTGGTTCAGTCTCCTATGGGGTCACTGCTCCTTCCCCTGGGTCCTGATGCGCACACTACTTTGTGTATGCCCTCGAAGAGTGGAGTCTCTGTTTCCTCCTGTCCTGTCGAAGTCCTGCAATCAAATCCCGCTGGCCTTCAAAGTCGGATTCTGTAGGAATTCCTCCTCCCATTGCCAGGCCCCCAGGTTGGGAAACCTGACGTGGGGCTCAGAACCTTCACTCCAGTGGGTGGACTTCTGTGGTGTAAGCGTTCTCCAGTTTGTGAGTCACCCACCCAGCAGTTATGGGATTTGATTTTATTGTGATCGCGCCCCTCCTACCGTCTCATTGCAGCTTCTCCTTTGTCTTTGCATGCGGGGTATCTTTTTTGGTGAGTTCCAGAGTCCTCCTGTCGATGATTGTTCAGCAGTTAGTTGTGATTCTGGTGTTCTCGAAAGAGGGAGTCCATTATTGTTTTAAGATGAAGTAAAATGAATACATTCGCAAGAATATGTGGGCTTTTTTTTTTTTTTAACTGAAGTATGGTTGATTTACAATGTTGTGTTAATTTCTACTGCACAGCAAAGTGATTCAGTTATACATATATATACATTCTTTGTTATATTCTTTTCCATTATAGTTTATCACAGGGTATTGAATATAGTTCCTTGTACAGAAACCTTGTTGTTTATCCATTCCATATATAATAGTTTGCATCTGCTAATCCCAAACTCCCAATCCTCCTCTCCCCCCGGCTCCACCTTGGCAACCACAAGTCTGTTCTCTATGTCTGTGAGTCTGTTTCTGTTTCATAGGTATGTTCATTTGTGTCGTATTTTAGATTCCACATATAAGTGATATCATATGATATTTGTCTTTCTCTGTCTGACTCACTTCCGTTAGTATGATAATCTCTAGGTCCATCCCTGTTGCTGCAAATGGCATTATTTCATTCTTTTTTACGGCTGAGTAATATTCCATTGTATACATGTACCACATCTTGTTTATCCATTCATCTGTCCATGGACACTTAGGTTGATTCCATGTCCTGGCTATTGTGAATAGTGCTGCAGTGAACATTGGGGTGCATGTATCTTTTTGAATTAGAGTTTTCTGCAGATATATGCCCAGGAGTGGGATGGCAGGATCATATGGTAAGTCTATGTTTAGTTTTTTTAAGGAATCTCCAGACTGTTCTCCATAGTGGATGTGCAACTTACATTCCCACCCACAGTGTCGGAGGGCTCCCTTTTCTCCACACCCTCTCCTCCAGGCACGTTTTAAAACCACCACCTGTCAATCATTTTTGTTGTAAATTACTGCTTGGTTGTCCCAACAGGACAAGGATACAATTGCTGGAAAGATCCCAGTAATTCCTTCAGTGTAGCTGCAGGATATAAAGGATCCATGAGTGTTCTGGCCACAGAAGGAGCCCAGGTGCACCCCTAATGGGAGGGACAGGCCTCACTGAGCTCCCCAGTCCCCCAAGCTGTCCAGCTGATCAAAGAGAGTAGCTCATCTCGGCCTTCCAGAAGTTCATGTTTGCTGTTCCCACAGCTCCAGCTGGCACCCCCATGACACCAAATGCTCTGGAGCCCTGCCCAAGCTGACCTGCTGTCAGGTGCAAGCTGATAACGGCCCCCACATATTGCTTTTTCCTCGTGTTCATGGCGAGCCAGAGTGATCAAAGGTCACTTTTCCAGCCTCGCTTCTGTGCGTTGACCCTGGCCTCGGGGCTGCCTGTGGCCCTTCACGGACCTTATCTCTAATCTATACCTGGCCTGTTTCCCAAGATTCTGAGGCTGCTCACATGATCAAGCCAAAGGCATAGTGGGGTCAGTTGAAAATAAAGGGCCCCATGGGAGGGGGACAAAGGGAGTCTGAATTCACGTGCAGCTCTAAGCTTCTGGATGGTGGAGCCAGAAAGGCAAATCTCAGCTTATGTTAGGTTTTTGGGTTTATTTAATTGAAGTATAGTTGATTTACAATGTTGTGTTAGTATCAGGTGTACAGCAAAGTGCTTCAGTTATATATATATATATAAAACTGAATATATATATATGTTCAGATTCTTTTGATCCTTTAGAAGTATTAAGCCTGTACTATGCCCTGTTAGGCTGTCTCCTCCAATATTGTATGTCTTAAGTGAGTCTTAGGTTCCTTCTCTGAAAAATGTATTGAGTATCTATCTTCAGTATGTCAAACACTGTGCCAGGTGCTAAAGTAGCTGTCAGTTTATCCTGCAGTCCTCTAAGACAGGACTTTTCCAACTGGAGTGTGCAACACGATCCCTGAGGAGTTGTTAGGATGCTGGGTCCCAGCCCCAAGGTTTCTGATTCACTAGGCCTGGGGGTGGGGCGTGGTGAAGAATTTGCATCTCTAACAAGTTCCCAGGTGATACTGATACTGCTGGTCCAGGGCCCACGCTTTAAGGACCAGAAAAGGTAAGTATTCTAAAATATGGTTTTCTGTTTGTTACAGGCTTTAGATGTGAGATTTGAGAGAGAAAGAGGGGTTTATAGCATGCACATCCATCTGAGAAAGATTAAGAGTCAGGCTTTATTTCCAGCTACATGGAATAGCAATTCACTTTATGAAAGTGTGGGAAATAGGGGGCCCAATTTAAGGAGGAGCAGTAATTTTTCTCAACCAAGAACTTGGGATCTTTTTGAAAGATACATAAGGCCTTAAAGTTGCTGCCAAACAGCATGGAAGGGATGCTATTTGGGCTGGAGATCATTTGAAACATCTGTTGCCTTCTATGGCTTGGTCCACATAAGAACCTCCGTGTCGCCTCTATGGATATTCTAGCTTTATGAAGCACGTCACCTTGATGAACTTGTGAGAATAAATTAAGTGCAAAATGCGCTCGCGTGGGCTAAATGAACTGGTCATTTAGATGGAGCATCACAGTGCTTTTTTGCCGTATGTTCTGCAGATCGTGACCATGAATCCGTCATTTGCTATGCAGACTTCACAGAAACGCCTTCAACCACAATGAGACATCATCTCACACCTGTTGGAATGGCCATTATCAAAAAGACAATAGGGCTTCCCTGGTGGCGCAGTGGTTGAGAATCTGCCTGCCAATGCAGGGGACACGGGTTCGAGCCCTGGTCTGGGAAGATCCCACATGCCGCGGAGCAACTAGGCCCGTGAGCCACAACTACTGAGCCTGCGCGTCTGGAGCCTGTGCTCCGCAACAAGAGAGGCCGCGATAGAGGCCTGCGCACCACGATGAAGAGTGGCCCCCGCTTGCCGCAACTAGAGAAAGCCCTTGCACAGAAATGAAGACCCAACACAGCCAAAAGTAAATAAATAAGTCAATAGAATTAAAAAAAAAAAAAAGACAATAAATAACCAAGTGTTGACCAGGAGGTGGAGAAAAGGGAACTCTCGTGCACTGTTGGTGGAAATGTAAATTGGTGCAGCCACTATGGAAAACAGTATGGAGATTCCTCCAAAAATTAAAAATACAACCAATATGATCCAGAAAATCCACTCCTGGGGATTTATCCAAAGAAAATGAAAACACTAATTCGAAAAGATATATGCACCCCTATTGCAGCATTATTTATAATAGCCAAGATATGGAAGCAACCTCAGTGCCCATCAAAAGATGAATGGATAAAGGAATTGTGATCTATCTATCCACCTATATCTATATGCATATATAATGGAATATTACTCAGCCATAAAAAAGAATATAATCTTGCCATTTGTGACAACACAGATGGACCTAGAGGTTATGCTAAGTGAAATAAATCAGACAGAAAAAGACAAATACTGTATGATTTCACTTATATGTGAAATCTAGAAAACAAATGAACAAATATAACAAAACAGAAAGAGTTATAGATACAGAGAATGAACACGTCATCACCTGAGGGAATGGGGGGGAGGATGAAGGAAAGAAATAGGTGAGGTAGATTAAGAAATATAAACTTTTGGTTGCAAAATAAATGAGTCAGGGGTATGAAAGGTACAGTGTGGGGAATATAGTCAATAACTACATAATATCTTTGTATGGTGACATATCATAAGTATGCTTATTATGGTGATCATTTTGAAATGCATAGAGATATCAAATCACTATGTTGTGCACCAAGAAATAACACTGTAGGTCAATTATACTCTGACGACAAACAAACAAACATACTCATAGACAAAGAAGTCAGATTTTTGGTTACCACAGACAGGGGTTAGGGGGAGGGGAAACTGGATGAAGGTGGTGAAAAGATACAAACTTTCAGTTATAAGATACATAATAAGGAATAAGTAATATACTGTACAACATGATAAATATAATTAACCCTGCTGATTGATATATTTGAAAGTTGTTAAGAGAGGAGATCCTAAGAGTTCTCATCACAAGGAAAAATAATATTTCTATTTCTATAATTTTGTACATATATGAGATGACGAATGGTCACTAAACTTACTGTGATAATCACTTCATGATGTACGTAAGTCAAGTCACTATGCTGTACACCTTACATTTATACAGTGCTGCATGTCAATTATATCTCGGTATAATTATATCACTTATGTCTCAATAAAACTAGAAGGAAAAAAAGAGACACAAGGAGTCTGGGGAAAGGGGAGCCTCGCAGTTCTGGGACGCTGTTCCTTGGAGTCATATTGAATTCTATTATTTTGTGCAAATAGAGCCTCTGGGTATTGTGCAGCTTGATGGCTCTGAGCTCCTGCATCAGAAAGACTTGGTCTAGAGCTTCCCTGGTGGCGCAGTGGTTAAGAATCCGCCTGCCAAGGCAGGGGACACGGGTTCGAGCCCTGGTCCGGGAAGATCCCACATGCCGCGGTGCAACTAAGCCCATGCACCACAACTACTGAGCCTGAGCTCTAGAGCCCGTGCTCCACAACAAGAGAAGCCACCGCAATGAGAAGCCCACGCACCGCGACGAAGAGTAGCCCCCACTTGCCGCAACTAGAGAAAGCCCACGTGCAGCAACGAAGACCCAACACAGCCAAAAATAATAGATAAATAAAAATAAATTTATTTTAAAAAAAATTAAAAAAAAAGAAGGACTTGGTCTAAAATGTTAACTCTGGCAGTCCAGTGGTTAGGACTCGGTGCTCTCACTGCCGGGGCCCGGGTTCAATCCCTGGTCGGGGAGCTAAGATCCCACAGGCTGCACAGTGCAGCCAAAAAAAAAATAAATGCTAACTCGGCCAAAAAAAAAAAAAAAAAAAAAGAAGAAGAAAGGTATTCAAATACAGACTTGTTACTAACTTTAAAAGTTCTAATATATTTTTTAGAATGCTTAAAATGGAATACTATAGCTAATTTGACTTATTTTCAAAGGACGCTGTGTATGTTTTGAAAAATCAGATTTTCACATTATTAATTTCTTTTGGTCTCTGCTGAAACACACAAAAATCAATTCAATGACTGGGATTTCCAGTTAAACATGGTCTATTAAAATGAAGCACTGTTCCATTCCAAACCCCCCTTAAGCAAAGAATAGGTATGGTTTTTTTTCATTCTTACTGAGATATAAGTGACATCTATAACACTATATTGATATTAGTTTAAGGTGTACGACATAATGATTCATGTTGCCTGCATTCCTTGGCTCATGGACCTGCAACACCCCAACCTCTGCTTCCATTGTCACATCTCCCCTGACTCTGGCTTTCCTGGTTGCCTCCTTCACCTGTAAGGACCCTTGTGAATACATCAGGCCCACCTGGGTAATCCAGGAGACTATCTCCATCTCAAAATCCTTAACTTAATTGCATGTGCAAAGTCCCCCTTTGCTATGTAAAGTAATATATTCTCGGGTTCCGGTTCCGGAGATTAGGGCAGGGGTACCTGTGGAGGCCATTATTCTGCTCACCACAGGGGGCCCCATCACTCTCAATGACACCCATGGTTGACAAGCCCCACTCACTGCACAGAGCTTCTTTTCTTCTCTTTAGTGCCTTGTCTCAAATATTAGCAGACAGTTTAGATAGCTGAACCTGTTTCCTCATCTCCAACAGCTTGGGACGGTTGTTAAGATTGAGTTAATATTCTTAAAGCAACTTAAAAGAGTTTTTGCACTTACTATAGTAAGTGCTCTAAAGATGTTTGATTTTATTATTTGATATTATTATCAGTGAAGGAAAACTTCTAATGTGAAAATTAGAGAACAAAACAATTAGACAGAAAAAAAGTAACTGGGGAGAAAGACTACACAGGAAGATAAAAACACACCAACAGATCTACCATTCGTAGAGCCTCAGAGAGATCAGAGGAGATATTACATCCATGAAATGAGAAGTGGACACTGTCAAAATGAAGGGAAGCAATCAGAAAACAAGAGCATGTTTTGGAAATTTAAAATATCGGTCTGCAGCACATGAAATTGCCATTTTTAAAGATTGAAAGTCATCAAAAATTTGGCAATTTCATATAGTTCAACCTAATATAAACACAGAAATGAAAAACTCAGTAGAGGAAACACAGAAATGAAATATAAACACAGAAATGAAAAAACTCAGTAGAGGAAAACATTGAAGAAAGCTCTCAGATAGTAGAGCAAAAAGATAAAGAAATGGAAAATAAAAAGATATAAAAAGTATCTCTCCAGGAGGTCCAACAACCAAATGAGAGAAGTTCCAGAAAGAGAAAGCAGAAAAAATGGAGGGAAGGAAATCATTATAGAAGTAATTTAAGAAACTGCTCCAGGGCTTCCCTGGTGGCGCAGTGGTTAAGAATCCGCCTGCCAATGCAGGGGACACGGGTTCGAGCCCTGGTCTGGGAAGATCCCACATGCCGCGGAGCAACTAAGCCCATGCGCCACAACTACTGAGCCTGCGCTCTAGAGCCTGCGAGCCACAACTACTGAGCCCGCGTGCCACAACTACTGAAGCCCGCGTGCCTAGAGCCCGTGCTCCGCAACAAGAGAAGCCACTGCAATGAGAAGCCCACGCACCGCAGCAAAGAGTAGCCCCCGCTTGCTGCAACTAGAGAAAGCCTGCGTGCAGCAACGAAGACCCAACGCAGCAATAAATGAATGAATGAATGAATGAATGAATGAGTGAATGAATTCTAAAAAAGAAACTGCTCCAGAATTGAAGGCCATAAATGAAAGGATCCACTGAGGGACTGGTACAATGGTGGAAAAAGAACCATGCTACGACCCATGCTAGGATCAAAGAGAAACTCACAGAAGCTTCCAGAGAGGGAAAGTGAAGAAAGAAAGAACCTCATACAAAAACTTCTCGACGGAAACAATGGAAGCTAGGAGTATATCAAACAGAGCCTTTAAAATGAGATAAAACAATTTCCAGTCAAGAATTCTACATCCAGCCAAGTTTGAATTTAAGTCTGAATGTACGCTCAAGACATTTTCAGACTTGCAGAACCGCAAAAATATATTTCCCAGGCCCCATTTCTTGGGAAGCTAGTGGAAGAAAGTCTCTCCCTAAATGAGGGAGCAAGTCCAAAAGAAAGAGAATGTGGTTCCAGGAAAATTCTAGAACTAGTGATAAAAGTGGGGCTGGTGACAGGAAGACTGGGCTTAAGAGAAAAGCAAATGTATTTTTAAACAATATTTTACATATACTGGAAATAACCAAGCAAATCCTCTGGAGCGGGGAGTCTCAAGCTTTAAGTAAATCACCTGGACGGCTTATTGAACCAGCACAAGCTTCCTGGGCAGAGCTTGCTCTGTATCCGTATTACTGAGAGATACAGAAGTTAATTAGGGAGAAAAAAGGAAGGGTTGAAAGTGGCTGTATCTGGGGAAGAAACACTGGAGCTGCAAGAGGGGGGGATTGGGGAGCACAGGGGTGTGCAGGGTAGGAAACTGCACAGATAAGCACTGTGGGCCCTGGCAGGAAAGTATTTGGCCCTTTAAACCAGGGGTCAGCAATTATGGCCGGCGAGCCAGCTGCCTATTCTTACAAACAAAGTTTTATTGGCACCTGTTTTCTCTGGCCGCTTCCCCACCACAGGGGCAGAGTTAAGTAGCTGGGTTAGTCCCTGTGGCCCACAGAGCCTTAAATATGCCCTGTCTTGCCCTTTGCAGAACAATTTGCCAACCCCTGTTTTAAACCATCAGTGTTTAACTGATAAAAAGTAAAACTCAATTGAAAAAAAAAGCAAAACCAAAAGATGAATGACTGGAGAATCATAACACGTTCGTGCTGGAAGAGATTACAGTACTTGCAGCTGCCTTGGTTTCCAAGTGAGAAGACTTAGCTTCTGGGAGGCGAAACAGTTCATCCAGGGTCCGGGGTAGTGGGAAATCTAGGAGAATTCTCCAGGTCACTGATTCTCCTCTCAATCCATACCCACCGCCAAGCTGCTATCTCCCTCTAATCTATGGCTGTATTCAAGTGGCTCTCCATCTAAGTAAGTCATAAAAAGTTACTAAAGTAAGGTATTCATGAATTAAAATTAGCATGTGACTAGGGTTCACCAAGAGTTCTAATTTAGCATTCTACAATGAAAGCTGTGAACCGTACAGCTTGCATAGAGCTGAAATTCCCAAACTTTTCAGGAAGAACATTGATCTGAGCACACAATCAATGTTGCCCTGAATGTGATTTTCTTTGCTTTCCGTTGTAAAGTATTACTCTAGCTTGTCAGTTACTTCGTCCACCCAAGTATACATATGCTGATGAGAGACCTATCATTTTCCCAGAGCGAGGTTTAAGGTGCCTAAGCTTGAGAGTCCAAATAGGAATCATCCACTTGCTTTTTCCCCCCAACTCTTGTGAATTTGTTTTTAATTGAGATATAGTCATCCACATGCTTTGTTGTAAGCTAAATCGCTGTAACAAGTAGATCCAAAATGTAATGTAATGACTCACACTCAGAGAAGTTTCTGATTCACAGAACACTTGAAGGGATAGGAGTTGAGGGGGGTGCAGTGTACAGGGTTAGTGGGGAGAAGGAAGAGAGGGGCTCTGCTCCACAGAGTCATTCAGGAACCCAGGCTGACGGCAGCTCCCCCGTCTTCAACACTTGGCTTCCCAGCATGCTCTGTCATCATCATTCCAGCCAGCAGGACGCGAGGAAGGCCGTGGAGGAGTACTTGAGGTTCACTGTCGCTTCGGCTCAAGTTCCACTGGCTAGAACTCAGCCACGTGCCCGCACCTCACAGCAAAGGCCACTGGGAGATTTACAGGTATCTGAAAAAAATCAGGAAACCTCTGATGAACTTATTTTTTTTTTTTTTAAGATGGAAGTCAACATTTTTTTTTTAAAGATTTAATTCTTTTTATTTATTTACTTATGGCTGTGTTGGGTCTTCGTTTCTGCATGAGGGCTTTCTCCAGTTGCGGCAAGCGGGGGCCACTCTTCATCGCGGTGCGCGGGCCTCTCACTATCGCGGCCTCTCTTGTTGCGGAGCACAGGCTCCAGACGCGCAGGCTCAGCAATTGTGGCTCACGGGCCCAGTTGCTCCGTGGCATGTGGGATCTTCCCAGACCAGGGCTCGAACCCGTGTGCCCTGCATTGGCAGGCAGATTCTCAACCACTGCGCCACCAGGGAAGCCCGAGCTTATTTTAAAACAATATTTTATATGCATTTTCAAATAACATGCTCAAACTGTTTTTGTTCCAACTTCCAAACACCTTTTCATATGTGTGGTATGGCCAGGGCCCCGGGAAGGATTAGGCAGATTTTGGTGGTCTTCACCGTTCCTATTACTAAAGAAGAGGTTTATAGCCAAAAATGCTTATAAAGCAACATTCTCTTGTTACCACTTATGTCTTTTCTCCATTGAAAGTGGGAACGAGTCAGATGGGTGTCCTACAGGCATCTTTTGTCCCACCGAACTGTATCAAAACCACTGAGTCATTGCTAGAGAAGAGCGGTTCCAATTCATAACTTGGGGGCTGAAAATTAGGGGGCGGGGATTTTAGTTGAGGCATAAAAAGGACATAGTCTCCACAAGGGGTCAAGCTTAGGGAGAGGGCCTAGCTGACCTGAGGCTACAGAAACGGAAGCAGAAAAAGCCATATTCACCTGCGAGAACTGACAAGGAAATGTCTAGGATGATGGATTGAAATCCCTTTATCTTACATACCTATCAGAGTTCAAACCCGGAGACAATCCTCATCCCAGCTAAAGCGGCACCTCGGCCCCAGCCAGCGCACCTGGTTGCCTCGGCTCGTACAGGCCTGTGGCTCCCTCCACTGGGGTCAGCAGCATACCCACGTTTCCGTCCTCGTTCCACCAGTCGCATCGTTGCCTGGAAGAAACTATGGATTGGGAAAAGGTAAAAACTCCCTTTTCTTGGGCTTGCATACATTGGCCTGGGATTGGCGTAGTCCACGTGGTCCACCGTTTAGTTTGCGCACCCCGCCATTCTGATCACCAGGAGAGATGGAGCTCCCAGCAGGAGGAGAGGACGGGGAGGCACGCACCCAGGTGGGGTCCGGCTGTACCTGATGGGAGCAGAGCCCCCCAAACGTATGGGGGAAAGGGAAGTCTAGAGGCCTGAAAGGTAAACTGCATTTCCCTTAAAACACCACCTAAGCCTGTCCCATCCTCACCTAGGGGCCATTGATCTGTTTTTGTAGTAAGAATGCTCTGATTTACTGTGGGCTTTGGGCTTAAGATTCCTGCCATCTAGTGGCCAAAGTAATAGCACACCTTCTCCCTTGAGCATGCCATTATTTGTGATGTGATTCTTGAAATGCGAGGTGTAAGTGCCTTATGCAGAGCAGATGGTCAAAAATATTTGATAGAAAAATGAAATGTAGTTAGCCAAAAGTTTCAAGATGGTACATGGAACATGCAAGGAGAGGAAAGAAAAGAGACATCAGAAAAATTGATGGCTAAGCTCTCTGTCAAGTGTGTTGTAATCCAGCAAGGGTATCCCCTAAGAAGTCCTCAGGCAGGGAAGTACCCTGAGTTATACTGTGCGCCTTCATCATTGTTGTCATAGTTACCCATGCAAAAGGGACCAATGACAGGTTTGCCTGGAGAAAGGGGGAGAAATGGACTGTGGCAGTGGGTTCTGACATTTGTCAAGCCAGATGGTGGGAGCTCGGGTGTGGCTGGAAGCTAAGTTTGCAGAGCAAACCTGTTCCTCTTCCCTACTTGTCTGCACATTAACATCACCTGGGGGTCTTTAAAAAATTCCAAAGCCCAGGCTACATCCCAGACCAGGGAAATCTCCATCTCTGGGAGCGACCCAGGCATCAGAAGTTTTGAAGTTCCCCCAGGGGTTCCCATGTGCAGGCACCCATAGGGACCACTAGCCTGTGGGTACTTAGCCTGTAGTTCCATGCAATGGTGTCTTATGTGAGCATGACACTTCACTGTTGGCAAGAGCATTCGGCATAGATTATCTCATCTAATCTGTGTGTAGTAAGCACAGCCATCTCCTTGGCTGCTCTAAGTTTCCGTATAGGAGCCTCTTGTTTCCTTGACGCAGCACAAGCTACTAGCAGAGGTAGCACTGTGACGACTGAGAGTGTGAGGGTCTGAGTGGGATCTTGGATGTGTGAGTGGAAAGGGCAAAGGGCTCCACTCACAGAGCCGGAGCCACGCATTTCAATGGTCTTCATTTTAAGCAAATTGAATGTCGAAAAATATGTATTTTTCTTTTTTTAGAAATAAATTTATTTATTTTTGGCTGCATTGGGTCTTCGTTGCTGCACACGGGCTCTCTCTAGCTGTGGTGAGCGGGGGGCCACCCCTCGCTGCTGCGCCCGGGCCCCTCGCTGTGGTGGCCTCTCCCGCTGCGGAGCACGGGCTCCAGGCGCAGGGGCTTCAGTAGTTGTGGCATGTGGGCTCAGTAGCTGTGGCTCGCGGGCTCTAGAGCGCAGGCTCAGTAGTTGTGGCGCACGGGCCCAGCTGCTCCGCGGCATGTGGGATCTTCCCGGACCAGGGCTCGAACCCGTGTCCCCTGCATTGGCAGGTGGACTCTCAACCACTGCGCCACCAGGGAAGCCCCTGTATTTTTCTAATTACATGAGATGATTATTTACTGCGTGAAAGGCTTCCTCTTTATAGAAAAAATTGCCACAGAATTTCTTAAGATAACAAAGCCCTTTTCTGTATTTTCAGTTATTTAGTTTAAAAACCCAATTCTACAGTCACCTTTTCAGCATCATTTCTAATTTAAAGCTAAGCCCTCTGAAATATTGTCCAAGTCATTGGCTCTTTATTTGTATACTTGTCCATCCAGCAGACAGTAAAAAAGAAAGAGAAACTTTGCAAAGCCCCTTGGGGGTTCCCCTTTCTCAGGGTTGCCATGTATGGGTGCACAGGTTGTGCACTGCACAACTCCAGAAGCCATGTGGGCAGTGATGTGAATCACAGCCCCTCCTTGTTTCTGTAACAGGGTGGGGCTGCTCTGATATTAGATCTTGCAGAAGAAATAGAAATGCCTGCCTTGACTTGTGTTTCTGGCATGAGAGCCGGTAACCCACCAGCTCAGTCTTCGAGTCCTCACAGCCAAACCTAATGGTTGTCACTTCTAAGCCAGTGCCGCTTCTCCTGGGATGGCTTCATACTGGTTCTAGGTCATTTCTCCAGACATATGAAGAACATCTGTTTTTTTCTTTCTTTCTTTTTAAAAATACTTTCTCTGAGAACATTTTTTTTTTTAAAAAAAGGCTTCTTTCAGCTCATCCATATTCAAAAGAACTTCGTGCCTGTACTCTTAACATGAACAGCTCTGCTAATGGAAAGATCTTGTTTATTCCCCTGAGCATCCACACTGACCCTTTCTCAACCTTCAGCATCATTCTCGCCTTTATTTTTCTGTGCAAAGACTGATTCTCCTTATTTTCAAATACATGTTTGATCTCTTCGCAAATATATTATCAGTTTTGTGTTTCAAGTGACCTTTGAAGTATGTTTATGTGTGAGCATAAGCCTCCTTCAGTTGGGGATCACCCAGCATTTCCTGGGAGGGAAGGGAATGAACCTTTCTTGCTGCCTTGGATTGTCTGTCCTCGTGTATAACAGCTCGTAAAATTGATGGATTAAGAACAGAGCAGCTGAGCTTTTCCAGCTTCTAGCCAGGTGGTCCTTTCACTTCTTCCTACAACCAGATCTTTAGTAAATGTCAAAACGCTTCTTTCAGAATCCTGAGTCTGGGGATCGGCCCTCATCCCTCCAGCGTTCCTCGGGGGAGTCACATACACTACTTTGCCTTCTTGGCTTCCTTTGCCCACCCGGAAGTTCTGAGCTGTTTTGGGTTTCAAATGTTCTCTTTGATATTGGCTTTCTAACGTAATTCTTCCAAATCCACTTGCTGTTTTTAATCTTGTATTAGTATGTTCAGTTTTCATCTTTCTGTGCTGCCCCAGATCCCTTTAGGAAGGGGGATAGACTAAACAAGCATATGAATTGGAAATATGCATTTACTGTATTTCCAGCTCTGAGCCTTTGAGATCTGGTCAGGAGGCAGGCGCCAGGGAAACCAGAGGCCAGGGGACCCCTGAACCCAGCTTCCTGCTCATGGAAATGGCAGGGGTGACTGGGGCTGGGGACACAAAAATGCTTTTGTGCTCCTTTTTCTTAACAGGTAGGAAGCACGGAACATAAAGCCATAGCAGTGGGCAGGGATGGTGTGTGCAGTAGTTCACTGGACAGGCTCGGGAGAACGGATACATGTGAGTTCAAATCCCAGCTCTGTCGCTTGCCAGCTGTCCATCACATGACCTCCTCTCTCTGCCCTGCAGTTTATGCATCTGTAAAATAGGGATAGTAACTCACATTTCTTCTGCTCTTGTGAGGATTAGTTGAGATAATGAATGCAAACACTTAGCACAGTGCTTGGAGAATGCGTAATATGGGCTTAATATACATGAAAGCCAAATATGATAAGTATAGTTTTATAATTTTGTTTCCAGAAGATAGCTGGATAACAGTTTGTGACTGGCGATTTTATTCTTCATCATTCAAAATAACAGGCACAATTCAAACTGTTCTCCTTTATGAAAAAGTATGGGAGCCGTGGAAAGGAAAACTTCTAGGGAAAACCTTGTTTCTCTCTTCAGAAGTCTCCCCAGTATTTTTCTGAGTTTTTCTATCTTTGTAACTGTAGTCAAACACTCGTTTATTAAGACAGTTAAAGGTCTGATTTGCATACAGTAATCTTTAATTCAAGACAGTAAGAAGCTATTCCTTTGGAGTTTTTTCCCCCAAATTTAAAAATTAACGATATATGATCTTAGTAGACATATCACTAAAATAACCAAGAAGTGAAATATTTGTGAACTTCCTTTACTGTTAGAAAGACAAGTTCACTGGAAGTCATGCTAAAATAGTAAGTTCTAGTTCCTTCCCTTCAACATGCTTCTCCATGAGACCAATATACTTTCCATATTTTAGGTTTTCCAAATTATACAGAAAATGCACAATAAAAATGGAAAATTATTACCAAAACAATGATGATACAGTAAGAAGGCCTTTCTCTGGAAGAAATTGAAAATATAAACATATTTCTAAAATAAGGATTATTTGGGGAATTAAACTAAAATTGCAAACCTCAAGCTACATATGCATACAGTTCAAATGGAAAAAAGAATTGCCAACCAACAGTATCTGAAACAAAAATCTAAAATTCGGCAATGCCACTGCTACCTCTTTTCTTAGGGCTGCATTATTCATTTTAAAATTGGGATGTTATTTAATTCTCTAAAAGTACCGGGCAGGGCGCAGGTCTTTTGCCATAAGGAGTGCAGTCTGGGTCTCCGTTCCCCCATCTCAGGCCTGACTGCCAGGCTCTGCTGAGGCTGGTGCAGAATCCCCTGCTTAAGAACAGCCTCCAACTTAAGGCAATGTTGGTGCAGACCTATTCGATATGCTCTTTGGGTTTTTTTTTCTTCAACAGTGAAAGCACTTTCACTGTCTACGAGGATAATTAAATTTCTCCAAATGCAGGCTCGTCCTGAGCTGCAGGCCCAAGATTATTGGAGCCAGACAGCTATTTGCCCTCTAATTTACATGGGTCCTAAGGCTTAGAGGTAGACAAGCTAAATCAGCCGCCTGCAAGAGCCAAGACAGCAAAGGAAATGTGTGACTAGGGCTGGGCGGAATGACAAACAGAGGCACAAAGAGACGAAAAGTGACAGCCGACATTTGGCCTCCGTGGGGATAAAACAGAGGCTGCTGGGACGTGGCAGAGAGGAGATTGCTGCCCCCCAAAAGGGAACAGCCTCGACTTGGGGACAAACAACTGTGGCTCAACACAAAAGCAGGGCCATTGCTGCCAGATCTCCTGATTTTTCAAGTGAAGTCAAAGATCTGGCTTTTAGGGCTTCCCTGGTGGCGCAGTGGTTAAGAATCCACCTGCTAATGCAGGGGACATGGGTTCAAGCCCTGGTCTGGGAAGATCCCACATGCCGCAGAGCAACTAAGCCCGTGAGCCACAATTACTGAGCCTGCGCTCCGCAACAAGAGAGGCCGTGATAGTGAGAGGCCCGCGCACCGCGATGAAGAGTGGCCCCCGCTCGCCGCAAGTAGAGAAAGCCCTCACACAGAAACGAAGATCCAACACAGTCATAAATAAATAAATAAATAAATAAATTAATTAATTTAAAAAAAGAAAAACTTTAAAAAATAAAAAAAATCTGGCTTTTAGATGAAATCTCCTCTATTTTAAAAGTAAGCAACTTGTTCAAGTGAAAGGCAACAATGCAGAGACATTGCTACGATGACCAAAGAAAACAGAACCGCAGGACACTGGTTTCCTAACTGTGGCCTAGAGTATGAAGTTTTCTTCCAGGTTGCATTTTGCCTTGAAATAGAAATTGAGGCAATCGCTATTCTTTCAAAAACTCTTCTCTATAAGAAATATTAAAGAAAAAAAAAACTACCTACTGTATAGCACAGGGAACTATACTCAATATTTTGTAATAACCTATAATGGAAAAGAATCTGAGAAAGAATATATATATATATATATATATATATATATATATATATATATATATATATATATATATATCTCTAACCGAATCACTTTGCTGTACACCTGAAACTAACAGAACATTGTAAATCAACTATACTTCAATTGAAAAGAAAAGAAAAGGAAAAAAAACACGCTAAATGCAATGTGATGTCCTGGATCAGATCCTGGAACAGAAGAAAATAACCAAAAACATAATGGTAAAGTAGTGAAATCAAATCAGATATGGAGTTTAGTTAGTAGCATTGAAGCGCTGTTAATTTCTTAGTTTTAACAAGTGGGCCCTGGTTTGTGAGATTTGAACATGAGTGGAGACTCAATGAAGGGTTTGTAGGAACTCTATATGCTAGCTCAGCAACTTTTCTGTATATCTAAAATGATTCCACAACACAGAGTTTATTTAAAAATAAACTACAGTTGACCCTTGAACAACACACGGGGGTTAGTGGCCAGACCTTTCTCGCAGTGGTAAATCTGCGTATAACTTATAGCTGGCCATTTAGCCCTCCAGATCTGAGATTCATTTCTATCCACGATTCAATCAACCCCTTACTCTGGTACTTACTATTGAAAAAAAAATCTGCTTATAAGTGGACCCGTACAGTTCAAACCCATACTGGTTGAAGAGTCAACTGTATATAAAAGAACATGTGTAAAATAGGTCCAATCAACTACTTCATAAAATGCACATTGAACAAGCAAGTTGTCCATGAACATTACTGTAGTAAGTGGCGCAAGTGAGAAATAAGGTCTAATATACAACTGAGTTCAGGTGTGGGGAGGATGAAAGCAAAAATTCCAGAAAGAACAAGATATCTTTAGACAATTGGGTAAACCAATGTCGGTAGATCAGAGAGTCTGTTAGGGCAGCTTGTAGGTGACAAGTTTGGAAGAAAATGAGAGCATACTGGTATAGACCTGAATTCCGTGTTGGCACAGCAGACAGTGGCATCACTCATTTAATTTCTCTTAAGATATTGTTTTATAATCACAGGAAGTCTTCTGTATTCATCTCTGGTCTACCAGTTTCCTAGCTTCTGATTTTCAATGGGTTTTTCTTCACCAAGTTAATGAAACAGAAGGTGTGTACTAGTAACGATTAAGCACAAATAAAGGGCCAGAAGAAAAGGAAAGAGCTATAGCTGTAAGACGCAGCTACACACACATACATGGCCATCTAGTCTATAAATCCTCCTCGAGCAGGATTTCTCAGCCTCGGCGATCTCGGCATTTTGGTCTGGATACTTCTTTGTGGCGGGCTGTCTTGTGCATTGTAAGGTGTTTAGCTGTGTCCCTGGTCTCTGCTCACAAGATGCCAGCATTAGCCCCCAAGATGAGACAAACAGAAATGTCTCCAGACATTGTCACATGTCCCCTAGTGGGCAAATGTGTCCCTGATTGAGAACCACTGGCCAAGAGAAAAGCGTATTTATCAGAGAGTGTATTCTAGAGTACTGGCATTCAAGTTGTTAGAACTGCCAGGTGGAATCACATGAAATAGCTGTTTTTGTAGGTCATAAATGGTTCAGTATCGGTCATTTCATGTTTCAACCTGAAATTGTTGTATTTCTCTACTAACTGGTAAACAGCAAGATAGCAGCTGCTATGACTAGTAAGAATAATTAATAACGTGCATTCTAATATAAACTTTTTTTTTTTTTTAGACATCTTTATTGAAGTATAATTGCCTTACAATAGTGTGTTAGCTTCTGCTTTATAACAAAGTGAATCAGTTATACATATACAATATGTTCCCATTTCTCTTCCCTCTTGCATCTCCCTCCCTCCCACCCTCCCCATCCCACCCCTCTAGGTGGTCACAAAGCACCGAGCTGATCTCCCTGTGCTATGCGGCTGCTTCCCACTAGCTATCTATTTTACATTTGGTAGTGTATATATGTCCATGACACTCTCTTACCCTGTCACATCTCACCCCACCCCCTCCCCATATCCTCAAGTCCATTCTCTAGTAGGTCTGTGTCTTTATTCCCGTCTTGCCACTAGGTTCTTCATGGCCTTTTTTTTTTTTTTTTCCTTAGATTCCGTATATATGTGTTAGCATACTGTATTTGTTTTTCTCTTTCTGACTTACTTCACTCTGTATGACAGACTCTAACTCCATCCACCTCATTACAAATACCTCCATTTCATTTCTTTTTACGGCTGAGTAATATTCCATTGTATATATGTGCCACATCTTCTTTATCCATTCATCTGTCGATGGACATTTAGGTTGCTTCCATGTCCTGGCTATTGTAAATAGAGCTGCAATGAACATTGTGGTACATGACACTTTTTGACCTATGGTTTTCTCAGGGTATATGCCCAGTAGTGGGATTGCTGGGTCGTATGGTAGTTCTATTTGTAGTTTTTTAAGGAACCTCCATACTGTTCTCCATATATAATATAAACTTAGTGCCAGGTTTTGCCATGTCATCGAATGTCATGATAACCAATCATTGGGGAGGCTGCATGACTTGGTAAATTAATAGAGAGATTAAATATGTTACTATCCCAGCTAGAAAAAGTAGCTGGAAAATGTTATTAATTTGCTATTGGTTCATCAAAAGTTGAAAGTGAATTAAGCACTGAGAATAATATGGTTGCTATTAACATACATTCTCTGCTGATTAGATACGAAATCACCAGACAGTACGGCTCTCTGGCAGATTTGAAGGCAGGTGGGGGGGGGGGGCAGTGCCAGTGTACGGTGCCCAGCAGGCTGGAGCAGGGGGCGTTGGTGGCCCCATGTCTGAAGAACCATAGTTCTCACGTTTCATAGTTCTCTCATAGTTTCCACGCCATGTAGAAAGCTCTGGTACCCACAGGCTGAGCCAGCTGAGGTCTGGAGTACCTAGCCTGGTGGCCCCTGGGCTGCAACAAATCCAACAGCTGCCACTGGGGCCCTAGTGACATCCATATAAGGGGGGCATCATTGGATGAGTTAGATGTGGTTCCTTGTGTCAAATCACAGCTCAGACAGGGGCGTCGTTTAGCTGGTCATAGCTGCATCAAACAAAAGATCATGTGGACAATTTCTAAAAATCAGGAATGATTTGGAAAGTATTAGAAAATTAAGGAGCAATATGGTACCCCTTAGATTACTTGGTAAGCAGTCTTGGATGATACAGCTTAGTTTATTTAGAGACTAAAAGGGAACATACTTATAATTTTATTTACGTATGATTTTTATATTAATTTTATTCCCGTTGCAGTCGTAAAATACATTCATTTCACCAGTGGCCTGGCATCAGATATTTAGCATCCCACTGGTTCCCAAAGGACATCTCACCCTATCTAATATCGAAGAGTGAGCAATTATCTTCTGTGTTTCAATGTTTAAAAAAAAAAAGTCAAACTTATACACAGAAAACAGGGAGTTCAAATCCTTGCCCACCACTAACCTTGGCTGCCTTACTTTTTCTATATTAAACTGATAGGATTTATACTTGATGCTTTGTGTTTCACACAAGATGGGTGTTTATTAAATGTATTTTATTGACTTAATTTAAAGCACCTGCAATTTAAGGGTCTAAATATTCCAGAGGTGTGTGCTGGAGCTAAAATTCCTGATCGTGGCTTGCTGCAGCCTGTCTCTTGCCATGATAGTGTAACCTTGAAGGAGTGCCAATGGAGTTTAATAATTGACTAAGAGTGGCTTTTTCCCCAAAGACACTTGAGCTGAAGCTTTTTCAAGCCTGAATAAGGTCACATTATTCCTCTTTTAAAAGATCAAGAAAATCATATCACGCTTCTGAGAAGTGATAGGTAGGTAGTTGTTATCATACGTTGGCATTCAGGGAAATGAACATTTTTTTTTTGTTAAAAAGCTGTGCTTGTAAATCAGATTCTTATATATGATAAACCTTCAGAAAGTACATGCTGAACTCGTTGACATACTTTAGAATTTTATTTTGGAGAAAAAGAAAAAGGTTTCCAAAAGTATTCATTTTATCTGTTTTAAAAAATAAACACTATTTTCAAAAATAAACACTTTTAAAGTAAATACAAAGAAAACACTGTTTTCAACATTTCCCCAGTACCTTTGCTAAATTCATTAGGTGGCGTAAACAGTTTGTATCTTTTTAAATGACTCCTCTGAGAAATGGTGTTACATCACAGCCCTAATGGCGTGAATGATGGCAGGAAAAGAGGATGGCGGTCTACAGAACGAGGCCAAGAACAAAACGACCGCAACTAAGAGCAGATGCACCATTAAACTGGGTGCTATTTTTGCGTTCACTACCAATTCCTCCAAGGAAAAGTGTCTCAATATTCTGGGGAAAGAGGAGAAAAGGATGGGGCAATTCAGAATCCAGAGGGACAAAAAGTCAATGATAGAACTGGAAAGATGAAGGGTGTGTTTGTGTGTGTGTGTGTGTCCAGAAAAACATGTTTTGTTGAGTTATTCCTCATGGCTCTAAGAAGTTTCTAGGGGTCACTTGATACTAATTCCTATTTTATCGCTGGAGTGTTTATGAGAGTGGCTCTGTCTGCACAGCATAAAGAGAAGTGGATCTTTAGGAAGATGCCAAATGATGAAGGGACTTTTGGTTGCTGTCTATGTTGATCATGTCAATTGCAAAATAATCACATTTTCATTTAACCATGTGTTTGCTCTCTCCACACGCAAATTTAAGGAGTATTGGTTGGAGAATATTTCTGATTTTTAAGTTCTTCCCTGCTTGTCTTCTTTATTCCCCCAAAAAAGAAAAACAAAAATGATGAGAATCTGCCAAGCAATGTGCTAGATGAAGGATTGTCAAACTCCTTATAGCCTGGGGGCCAAATCTAACCTGCCCCCCGTTTCTTCACAGCCTTTGAGCTAAGAATGGTTTTTACATGTTTAAATATGGAGGGGAAAAAATAATATTTCATGACACACAAAAGTTAAATTGCAGTGTCTATAAATGAAGTTTTATTGAAACACAGCCACGTGCATTTATTTACATGTGTGGCTGCTTTTGTGCTACAACTGCAGACTTGAGTAGTTGTAACAGAGACCCTATGGTCATAAAGCTGAGAATATTTACCATCTGGCCAACCCCTGTGCTAGACTCTGAGGATAAATCTGTGACCAAGACTGACCCAATCCCTGACTGTGTTACTTACAGTCTAGTCAATAGGTAATATGCAGCTAAAAGCAGCAAGATGATAATTACAGATTAAGGTAAATGCTATGAAGGCAGTCAACACAGGGAGCAAGGAGGTAAAGAAAAAGTGGAGCGGGAGTGAGGGGAGGAAAGAGAATTGTGGTTTGTGGGGAGATTAAAGAAGTGACATTTATAAACTGAGGCCAGGACATCAAAGGAGCCAAGCCTGTGATGGAGGAGTCAGTGGAAAGAGCTTCCTGAGAGAGGAAGGCACATATGCAAAGGTCCTGTGGCCAGGAGGGCTGTTTGTGTTGTAGGAAGGAGACAAGAGAAGCTGAAGTTCAGTGAGGGCACATGAAGTTGGAGGGTTAAGCAGGGCCAAATTCCAAGCACAGTGAGAAGCCATTGACAGGTTGTAAGCAGGAGAGTGACGTGATATAATTAGCTTTGATTTAAAAAAAAAATCATTCTGATTGTTGCGTGGAAAGGGACTGGAGAGGCAAAGATCTCGGGACCAAATATCACGCAGGAGGCCAAGGCCGGGGCTGACTGGTGGCCATGGAGACGGACAGAAGTGAACGGACTTGAGGTTGAGACTTTGCAAACAGAACTAACAGCCTCGGCACATGAAAAGTAATGGGAAGGTCAGAACCAAGGGCTGGGGGGTGGGGGAAAGGGGAAGATATTGGCCACAGGAACATGCTTTCAGCTGTAAGATTCATAAGCTCTGGGCATCTAATGTGCAGCATGGTGATTACAGCTAATAATACTGTATTATATTTTTGAAAATTGCTAAGAAAGTGGATCTTAGTTCACCACAAGAAGGAAATCGTAATTATGTGCTGAAGGTGTTAGCCGACACTATGGTGGTGATCATTTTGTAATATATAAGTGTATCAAATCAACACATCGTACACTCTAAGCTTACACAAGGTATATGCCAATTATACCTCAATAAAGCTGGGCAGGCTGGAGCGGGGGGAGAAGAAGACTTCTCATTGAAGAGGCCCAGCTTTTTCTGTAAAGGACCAAAGAGTAAATATTTAGGCCTTAAAGCCACATGATCTCTGCCACAACTCCTCAACTCTGTCCTTGTGGCACAGAGCAGCCATAGACAACATGTCAGTGAAAATTTTCATCTGCATGTGAGTGTGTAAAGCTTTCTTAATGAAACAGGCTGTGAACAGAATTTGGCCTTGGTTTGCCCACCCATTATAGAGTTGGATGTTCAAGCCTAGCCCTCAGGAGAGAGGTCTGAGCTGGAGATATGAGCATGTAAATCATCAGGATTTACCAGGTCATGGGCCTGGATGTTGGCAAAGAGAGCTTGTAGAAAGATCAAAGAAGACAAGAGAGGCCGAGGCATTCCAACAACATCCCAAGAAACGTTGGGTGGGCGGGATAATCTTTATCACGATTGTGTTACTGTGATACTTTAGAAGCGAGAAATATTATCATAAGGAAGAAGTACCCTTTTTATACATCACATGGATCTAAAATGGAAAGCCTTCTTCAGTTGCTCCCACTTACATGGTGGAATGATGTAAGAGGCGGTGGGTGCAGTAGTAAAAGCTGCTTGGCTCCACTACATAGCTGTGTGACTTTCAGCAAGTTACCTAACTGCTCTGTTTCCCAGTTTCTTTACCTGTGAAACGGCGATGAGAGTCATAAGACCAAGCTCATAGGGTTGATGTGAAGGCCTGCAGGGTAGTAAGTGTTACATGCACATGTGACGTTATTATTCCTTCTCTCTGTGGCTACCTTATTCTAGAAAGGGTTTGCAGCAAGTTGCTTTTTTGGTCCTTACTTTAGAGCCTTCACTTCTCTGTTTGGCTCACACTAAAATGAAGCTCAATTCAACTTAACTGACTTTGCGTTGCTCCTCTCGTCAGAATGCTCCCCCACCTTCTCACAATCCCGAAAACCCTCTATCCCCTTGAAGAACCTTCTGGCGCCACCATTATAAAACTTCCTCACGCTTCCATCTTTGCCCTGGTTGGGAATTCCTGTGCCACTTAACTTGCTGGACTCCTCTGCTTGAATTATGTATGCCGTATCCAGCTCTCTTAGATTCACCGAGGGCACCAGAGTCTTTATCTTTGATCTAATTTCCAACCCATGTGACTGATCCAACCCACATGAAAAGGAAATTCCCCTGGGCAGCCTCAGATTATATGTAATTACCCGAGAAATCGGCTAATTCCACCTTCACCTTGCCTCTCAAGAAAGCGAACTCTTTTAATGACCAATTTTCATGGAAAGGAATTAGTTTAATATTCATCTTCATTGGGTCCACGTGAGGTTGACTTCTGGTTTTCATTTTATTGCCTATTGTTATGAACTTGTTGTTTTTTAGATATTTTGTACATTTCAGGCCATTATCAGTCCATGAATTTTGCTGTTCACGCTATCCCACTTTTGATGAGAAGTAACCACTTCAAGCCGGCTCCCTGATCCTGCAGACATAGTCTTCCCCGTCTTGGAAAGCGCTGACGCAGGGTGTCTTGGGTCATGTTGTCCATCCCCTGCCCCAGACCTTGGACCTGCCAGATCTCCAAGGACCCTGGTTCCTTTCAGTGGGAGATAGCATTTATACCAAACTCCGTACTCTGAAAACTGGTCATTAAAAGGAAGAAAATGAAATTTTGTCTTGATTTTCTAGTACAAACTATATTTTAGGGTAACCACGTATGGCTGTAGAAGATGAAGGGATGCTCTTCTTTACTGGAGAATTCCAGTGAATATTTGTAGACAGGAAGGGATGATAGAATTAGAAAATCAGCATTTGCGAGGGTAGAAGAGAGCCTTACAATGAAGGAATCAGACCATCACCACCTTAAATCAGTATCATCCTCAATATCCCCAATAGCAGGACAACCTGACATAATATATTAGATGTGATCATGGTACTGGAGTCATAAAGAAATGTCCTTATCTTTAAAAATATCTCTTATTGAGATGTAATTCACATACTATTCAATTTATTCATGTAAGGTATAAAATTCCATGGCTTTTAGTATATTCACAGAGTTGTGCATCCATCTCCATAATCAATTTTAGAACATTTTCATTACCCCCAAAGAAACCCCACACGCCTTAGCCATCACCCCCTAGACCCTCCATCCTCCCATCCCCCAGCCCTAGGTAACCCTTAATTTACTTGTCTATGGATTTGCCTATTCTGGACATGGAATCGTGCAATATGTGGTCCTCTGTGTCTGGCTTCTTTCACTTAGCATACTGTTTTCGAGGTTCATCCATGTCACAGCACGTATCAGAACTTCATTCCTTTTTATGGCTGAATAATATCCCACTGTATGGACCGATCACGTTTTGTTTATCCACTCATCAGTTGATAGACATCTGGGTTGTTTTCGTCTTTTGGGTATTGGGAACAGTGCTGCTATAAACACTCATGTAAACTATTTCTCTGAGTACTTGTTTTCAATTCTTTTGGCTATATACTTAGGAGTAGAATCGCTGGGTCAGGTGGTAATTCTGTGTTTAACTGAGGAACTGCCAGATTGTTTTCCAAAGAAGCTGCACCATTTTACATTCCTACCAGCAGTATGCGAGGGTTCCAATTTCTCCACATTCTCACCAACGCTTGTCATTATCTGTCTTCTTGACTATAGCCAACCTAATGGGTGTGAAGTGGTATCATTATGGTTTTCATTTGCCTTTCCCTGATGGCTGATCATCTTTTCATGTATTTATTAGCCATTTGTATATTTTCTTTGGAAAAATATCTATTCAGATCCTTGGCCTACTTTTTTTTCCCATTCTTTTAATGGACTTGACTTTTTTAGAGCAGTTTTGGGTTCACAGTAAAATCAAGTGGAAAGTACAGAGAGTTCCTGCATACCTCCACATACGCATAGCCTCTTCCAACTATCAACGTTCTGTACCAGAGTACTACATTTGTTACAACTGATGATAGCTTCTTCCAACTATCAACATTCTGCACCAGAGTGCTACATTTGTTACAATTGATGAACCAACAGTGACGCATCATCATCAACCAAAGTCAATAATTTACATTAGGGTTCACTCTGTGGGTTTGGTCAAACGTATAGACATGTATCTACCATTATAGTATCATACAGAATAGTTTCACTGCCCCAAAAATCCTCTGTGCTCTACTTATTCATCCCTCCCTCCCCCTAACCCCTGGCAACCACTGATCATTTTACTGTCTCCGTAGTTTTGCCTTTTCCAGAGTATCATACAGATGGAATCATACACTAGGTAGCCTTTTCCGTCTCTTTTAATTAGTAATGCACATTTGAGGTTCCTTTGTGTCTTTTCATGGCTTGAGAGCTCACTTCTTTGTATCACTGAATACTATTCCACTGTCTGTATCACTGGAATAATATTCCACTGTCTGGATGCAGCACAGTTTATGTGTCCATTCACCTACTGAAGGACATCTTGGTTGCTTCCAAGTTTTGGCAGCTATGAATAAGGCTGCTGTAAACGTCCATGTGCAGGTTCCTTTGCCCGTTTTTGAATTATTTGTCTTTTTATTGAGTTGTGGTCATGTTTATACATTCTAGATACAAGTCCTTCATCAGATATATGAATTGCAGACATTTTCTCCCATGCTTTGGGTTGCCTTTTCATTTTCTTGATGGTATCCTTCGAAGCACAAAAGTTTTTAATTTTGATGGCCAGCTTATCTATTTTTGTTGTTGCTGTTGCTTGTGCTTTTTGTGTCATAATAAAGAAATCATTGCCTAATCCAAGGCCATGAAGATTTATACCTATGTTTTCTTGTGAGAATTTTATAGTTTTAGCTCTTATATTTAGGGCTTTGATCCATTTTGAGTTAATTTTTATACATTATGTGATATCCATATCTTTTTATAGATGCAGACTAAATAATTTTCAGGTGAATATACGATGACTGTAATTTAGAACACTTCAGAAAAAATCAGATGAAGCAAATATAGCAAAGTTGTGACAGCTGCCAAATCTAGGTGATCGGTTTATGGGTGTTCATTTTACTCTCCTCTCTGTTTAAAAATTATTTTTCTTTAAATAATAGAAAGTAAAAGATATAGAAATAAAAATCGGAAAAATACTTGATTATGAGTGAAAATGCCACTAACTGAAGAATAAACTTGCATCCATTTTAACTTATAATTTAAATTATTTATAAACATTAGCATTTTATAATTAGTTGTAAAGTGTCAGACTCCTAATAAAAACACCTGATAGAATGCATGCATCAGGGTGTCTTGGCATTGCTCTTAGGAACCAGTGTTCTAGAGCTTCTCACTCCAATATGGCAACTACCAGTCACATGCGGATGTTGAACACTTGAACTATGGTAAGTCTAAATTGAGATGCACTGTAGGTGTAAAGTATACATCGTACTTCAAACACTTGGTATGAAAAAGCTGGAAAATATCTAATGAATAATCTTAATATTGATTACAAGTAGGAGTAATAATATTTTGGGATATATTGGGTTAAAATGTATTATTAAGATAACTTCACTGGTTTCTTTTTACTCTTTTTAAATATGGCTACTAAACATGTAAATTACATACATGGCTTGTATTATATTTCTTTTGGACAGCACTGTTCCAGAGAACAAAGGGCTGAGCTAGAAGGTCTGCATTCTAATCCCCTTATTGCCTTTTACTAGCCATGTGACTTTGGGCCATTTCTTCCATTTCTCAGCCCTAGGATAGTTGAAAATAAATTCATTCAGAAAATATTTAGAGCTCTCACTATACAGAAAGAACCTGGCTAAATGATGCGGGGAATACAAGATGTGAAACTGTTCACAAACTCAAATGAGTGCTTTCCCATTTCAGCCCTATCCATGAGTCAATGAAGACAGAAGTCAACAATGGAAATATCTTATCATTTAAATCTTCTCCACTAACATTTTATCTTAAAATAATGAATACTTTACAATATGTTCGTGGTCTAAGATTTTATGTACACATAGTAGATGTTCTTTTCATCCTCTGGGTCTTGAGTCTTTCAACGTGTGTTCCATTTTCTTGGGGGCTTCCTCAACTCCACATTCTGTCCAAGAAGTCAGTGCACTGGGGTAGACAGCTGGTGGACTGGTGGACCTAATATTCATGCCCTTATGTTGTCCCATACCACTTTGACGCTGGTCTTGGCCACGTGACCTGCTTTGGCCAATGGGACATTAGCAAACAGGATAAAAGCAGAGGCTGGATAAGCTCTTGCTCATTGAGGCTTATCTTCTTGGAAGCCTGCAGCCATGCTGTGAGGAAGCCCAAGCAGCTCTAAGGAAAGGCTCACATGGAGGAAGAAAGGGTCAGTGGTTTGTTCAGACAAGTGGTTCTTAACCTGGGGTGATTTTACTCCTTAGGGGACATTTAGCAATGTCTGGAGACACTTTTGGTTGTCACAACTGGTGGGGAGGTGCTACTGGTAGAGGCCAGGAATGCTGCTAAACATCCTACAAGCAACAGGACAGGGCCCACAACAAAGAATTACCCAGCCCAAATCTCAGTAGTGCCAAGGCTGAGAGACCCGCTCTAGACCAAGGTCCCCACAACCTGGGTGCTATGGATCAAGGATAAAGGCGCTTGGGAGAGAGAGTGTTCACACTTAAATAAAGATCAGCTTTCTGGACAGTCTGCTACTCATGGTGATTTTAGATGACTCTCATCCATCCCAGTGGGATATTTCCCCTTGTTTACCCTCAGCATTTAAGCATAGTAACTCATCAAAGTGTTGTACCGACAACCATTTTATTAGTTGCCCCAACCCAGATATTGCTTCTCCCTGGTAGTATTGAAGTCATGGTTTGTGACAATTCAATCATAGCTTCCAAGTGCCCGACCATGAACAGACTTGGAGGACCGGGGCTTTAACTTCTACTGTTTTATAGAGTCCATCCGTTTTGTTATCAAAGAACTGCAGCCCCACCATGCCAACAAGAAGCCACTTTCCCTCTGAGAAGAATGTGTATATATTTTGTCTATGAGAGAAATTTTAAGGACATAAAAATTATAGTAATACTGTTGGTAGTAAATTTTATTAGGAGAGTTTAAAATAATTACATTGGCAGACTCATTCAATAAAAATTTTAAACATATGTTTGAGTATGAGTATAAATCTCATTGCTATGGTAATTATCCATAGAATACATAGATAAGGCATTGCAAGAAGGGTTTTTTTCCCCCCAAAATTAATAGAGCACATATACATCTCCAGGCGGAATGAAAAAGGGGCAGAGGTGCTGCCATAATTAACGCTTTGGACAATTTTTTGGTAAGCAGGCAGATGCAGGAGTTTAAAAGAAACACGTGATGTGCTAGGCAGTCTAATTTGCAAAGTACATGGACCCAGATGAAAAATTCCAATGATATGAATAATCCCAACAATCCCCCAAATCCCAAAAATATGAAGTCAGATTAGAGCAGGCTACAACCCACCTGCGAGTGGCCTTCTCTTGATGGAGAGCCAATTCTTGGCAACATTAGGTAAAACCCAGCCATTTATCCAACCTGTTTAATCTGTTTTCATCGAGGAACGTTAAACTGTGACCAGCATCATCAACACGCGAGTCCTCCACCCCCATGTAACACATTCCCTTCCCCGACATTTGGTTTGTGCCCAGAGGTTGGTTTGGGAGTGTATTTGCTTCTTGAGAAAGACTTTTTGCTCCTGTCTGCAGGGAGGGAAGGGAAGGCGGGGCCTCCAGGGATGTGGAGGGCTTCAGCTGGGGGCCACCTGGGCGGACTGCGTTCCTGGGGTCAGGCCTTTGAGAGAGCGACAGGCAGGAGGTTGCGAAACTGGCACAAGGACCACCACATCTACCTAAAAATGAGGAATCTGGAGGGGCCTTTGTTCGATCGCACATCACGTCGAGAGCAACCTTGCCCCCTCCACCTGGGGTCAGGGCTCAGATGGTCACTGGCGCTGTGAATTTTTCAAGAACCCTGGACAGTTCTTTTCTTTGACTAAGCACTGGATGGTAAATAATTTAGGCTTTGAGGGCCAAGAGGCAAAATGGAGAGGATATTATGTAGGTATTTATATAACAAGAGAGAAAAAAATTCACAATGTTTTTATTGATGAAATCCAAACTGTAATAATAGAGTACAATTTTTTGCAGTACACACCCACTAATGAGAGGAAAGGAGTTCCTTTCTGAAGGGGATAATATGTCTCTTAATTGGGGTTCAATGGTATTGTAGCTATTATCACATACATACACAAATGTTCAAGTGTAAAATAATGCTTAGCTCTCTGGTGCAAACAGGCAGCATGTGGATCTGGCCTGCAGGCCAGTTTGCAGACCCTTGTGATCTGCACCAGTGATCTGCAGTGGGTTTGGGGGTATTCCAGGTTGGGGGGTCGCTCCTGGTTGCGAGGCACCTTCATCGCCCTTCCCTCACCCTCCCTCTGTGCCCAGCTAATCTGGTTCATTGACTCTCCCCCGCGAAGCAGGCCAGAAAGGTCAAGATTAGGGCCTGGAGCTCTCCCACGGAGCCAGGCCCCCCAGGGTTTCTCATCCCACCGCCCTCGGTGTGTAGCAGCCCCCGCCTCGCAGCCCCCGCCTCGCAGCCCCCGCCTCGCAGCACCCTCGGGCTCTTCCTCCAATCCTCCTGCCCCTCCCTCTCTCGCTCCTCCAGCTACTCCTCCCGCCCCCATCCTCTCCAACATCCCTTCCCCTCCCGCCCCCGCTTCCTCCCTTTCCCTTCCAGCTCCTCCTCCCCCGCGCCGCTCCCTCAGTTCCTCCTCCTCCAGCTCCTCCTCCGGGTCCTGTTGCGGCACTTTCCCACTCCACCTCCGCCTCCAGCTCCTCCTGCCTCAGATCCGCCTCCTCCAGCTCCTCCTACCCGGCTCGCGGCTGCGTCTTCCCGCTCTTCCCACCCCGCAGCTCCTCCTCCCTCAGCTCCGCCCCTCCAGCTCCGCCTCCGGGATCCGCGGCTGCGCTTTGCCGCGCCTCCGCCCCCTCCAGCTCCTCCTCCGGGAGCCGCGGCTGCGCTTTCCCACTCTTCCCACCCCGCAG